>NC_073739.1:60635731-60938762 GCF_023634155.1 Falco peregrinus
ATGCCGGCGGCGCGGCGCGGCCTGGCTCCCTCGCTGCCTCCCTCATGCGGGAGCGGGCAGGGCTGGGACGGGACGGGACGGGGCGGCCGGGGCGGGGCGGGGCCGGGCGGGGCCGGGCCGGGCCGGGCAGCGCGGGGGGCGCCGCTGCGGGAGGAGCCGCACCGCACCGCCCCTGCCCGCCGCCGGCCGCGACGCGCTCGGCCCGGCGCCGACGCACCGCTTCCGCTGTCGTCAGCCCGCGCGGCGGGGGGCCGGGCCGGGCCGGGCCGGGCCGGGCCGGGCGGGGGGGGCGCGGAGTCGCCGCGTAAGGGCCGCGCCGCGGTGGCTGCGGCTCCCGCCTCCCCGGGCGAGGGGGCACCCTCCGAGCCGGGAGCTCCACGCCCGCCGGCGGGGGGACGCCCATACGCCCCGCCTGGCGCGGGGAGCGGTGCGGCGGCTGCCGGGCCCCGCCTGCCCTCGCACGGCCGGGCTGCAGCGCGCCTGGCGTTCCTCGGCTCGGCTCCCGATCCCGCCGAGCGGCAGCTCCACCTGCAGCCGTGCCGTGCAGAAGGGCCCCCGCCGGCCCGTCCCCTGCGGGCTCTCGAGGACACCGCTGAGATCACGCGCCTGCTTGTTTACCCTCTCAAACACCTGTTTGGTAGTAGCTGGAGTTTAATGGAAGTCACCGAATGAGGTGTATGAGCATAAAGGTCTTTATCGGACCTGGCACCACACCGAGCGCTGCCACACGCAGACCTCAGGTTCAAACTGCTCCGCTGCACCCCACGGCCATTTCACAGCCCACGCCTTCATGGAAAAGCCACGTGTAAAGGATGGCTTCAGGGCTGTGCTTTCCTCACAGGAGCTGAGGTCTTTCCCAGTGTTTCTGAAATACCTTCTCCAGCGTAAGTTCCTAGGAACCAGGGGTAGTACAAGGCACTAGCCAAGGATTTCTCAGCTTCCAATGCAGTGATTATAAAACCACAGGATGGTTTGGGTTGGAAAGGACCTTAAAGATCATCTAGTTCCAACCCCCCTGCCATGGGCCGGGACACCTTCCATGAGACCAGGTGGCTCAAAGCCTCATTCAGCCTGGCCTTGAACACTGCCAGGGATGGGGCACCCACAGCTGCTCTATATCCAGTGCCTCACCACCCTCACAGTAAATAATTTCTTCCTAATATCCAATCTAAATCCACCCTATTTCATCTTAAAGTCATTACCCCTTGTCCTGTCACTACATGCCCTTGTAAAACATCCCTCTTCAGCTTTCTTGTAGGCCGCCTTTAGATACTGGAAGGCTGCTATAAGTTCTCCTTGGAGTCTTCTCCAGGCTGAGCAACCCAAACTCTCCCAGCCTGTCTTCATAGGAGAGGGGCTCCGGCCCTCTGGTCATCTTCATGTCCCTCCTCCGGCCTCACTCCAACAGGTCCATGTACATCTTTGGTATGGCAGACAAAGCTACCAATGAAGCAGCAAAGGCTTCTGTGGAAAGACACCCTTGCCTTGTCTGCTTTGTTGCCTGTGTTCATGTGTGCATGCATGCTATAATATTTAAGATAACTATTTTGAACTCTATTTCTCATCTTAAACTGCCCTAGCTTTAGGAGATCAGTACAACTAAAAGCTATTAACCTGCACACAGGTACATACATGCAGATAACATAGCTACACCTACCAAAAAGGCAATCGGTATGGATTGCAGGATGTTGCATAAACCCCCTTTCTCTTTCGTGTGTGCAAACAGAAAGCTGATGCTTTAGGAAGCAGATCATGCAATGGATTGGTATTACATAATTTGGTGTTATACCATGGACCGAAGAGACTAGAGTTACCATCAGGATACCGTTTATAAAAAGCAGACTTGTGCTTTATTTTTAATGGTGCTCTAACATCTGCATGCACTCAGAGACAGGGTATTTACCACTGTCCTAAGATTAATTCTGTCAACCAGATGGTTGTTTAGCTGCAAAGAACACTGCTTGTGGGCATCCCAGAGGGCCCCACCACAGCTCAGGCACAGATGTGGCAGACTCTCCTGCTCTGTAGGAGCAGCAAAAGCCCCAACCTCAGGTGAGGACTTCTTAAGTCAGGACTGGGGGCAGCAGTCACAGCACACCTTCTCTGATTTACACCTCCTCTCCCCAGAGGCAGGGCTGAAGAGAAAGAATAAAGAATTGAAGAACGGACAGGAAAGTAGTATGGCCAGCGAACAGGCAATAGAAAACCACAGGTGTTTTTAACTTTGAAACATAAGTCAGCTTCCTGAAGTGTGTGGTTAAGACATGGGAGCCCCAGCACCACAACACGGTAAGAACTCAGCAAAACCGCATTCATCTGCTGTTTCTCCTCCAGACTTCTTATGCAATCACAGAAACTGACTGGTCAGGCTTTGTTTAATTTCAACATCTGCAAAATCAGCTCAAAGCATGAAAGAGAATCTGAGGTTTAATTTAAAAAGGAAACTGTCTTGCAAAGAGAGAATGGTGAAGGTGACATATGGGTATGGTGAAAGGGTGCAAGTAGCTGTACCATGCATCAGCATGTCTGCAATAGGGACAGGCATTCACTGGGTGGGGAACACCACTAATTCACGGCTCCAAGCGGGTTTGTTAGTGCCAGTCAGCACTGTTATCACTGACAGATACATCCAGCCTCTGCGCAGCCAAGCTCTGTAATGGACTTGCCAACCAGCCAGAGCACCCCAGAGCCCTGGGATGTGCGTTCTGGCTTTCTGAGTGAAAAATCTGTCACCAGAAAGGCTTGAACTTCCCTGCTGTGTTGCTGGCAAGCATTAAGTAGGCTAATAGCAAAGCAATGAGCAGATGTTACTGCATGAATAAAGTGTCACTCTGAAACTACCCATGCATTTAGAATAAGGCTTAACCATCAAATACATATTCTGAAATCACGAGACAGCTAACCTGATTTACTGGCCAGAAATCTTCAACCAGTAATTCCTGCCTCAGACTGTTGCTTTTGGCAGGGTAAAGTGTGCCACTCTGAAGAGAGAGATGCTAATTCTGATTTAGGGCTTTCAAGTGACAGGGAATCCATAGCATCAGTACAGCATGGCAAGATCCTTTGGCCTTGCTTTATATGAGGAATTTTACAAACACAGATCTACAGATTTAATGAATCAGGCTGAATGGGGGCAAGAAGTGGCCCTATAGGGAATAAGACAGCCAAGGACTACTCAGGAATGGAGTAAACCTTGGTCTCAGTACAGGTGCCAGGGAGCAAGGAACAAAAGAAAGCGCATGGTTAGAAATTTTAACTACGTGGCACTTCCCAGATGAAAAACTGGTAAGAAGACAGTTGTGCCCTGGGAGCAAGCCACTTTCCTCACTCTGTGTGTGTACAAGCAGAGCCAGAGTGGCAGAACCTGGAGTCCCAGAAGTATGTAACTTTGAGCCATTTATCTTCAGGCAGCCTACAAAACTGTGCCTGCAAGATACCCAGCCCAGTATCACGTGCACTCATGGCCTTCTGTGCCACATCGGCTTTGCTCAGATGAGTTTCACTTGCACATGTTGCACCTTTACATGCATCCACTTTACTCATTCCCAACTCGTTTCTACGCGTATAACAGAAGCAGAGGTTCTCACTGTGAGAAGATTGCAGTATTACTACCTCTATAAAGAACTCAAAAGATGTGAGTGGTGAAGCAGAAAACTTTTTGGCATAGCACAGGGAAATCGTAACTTACCAGGAATGTCAAGGACTCTCTGCTTCTTCAGTACTTGCACAGTACAGACCGGCCCAGCGTATTTTAGGGTAAGAATATTAGGAATTGTCCTGTTTTGTTCACACCTTCTGGAATGAAGCTGCAACTTGGAATGATGCTTTAGTGCTGTAATTTCAGGATTTTTCAGTAATTAAAGGATTTTGGTTTGTGCCAACTGGCAATGAGAAGAGCACAAAAAGTCTGCATCCAATGAGAAGGAGAAATCTACCATTTGGCTGTTTTTCAGGTGAAATGAAACACAGAAAATCTTTCAAAATGTAAATGCAGTCAGAAAGAAAACAAAACCAGATTGTTACTCATTGTGGTCAACACTTACATAAAATCAGTTAATTTTTATGGCGTAAATTTAGACTCATATACAATACATGTGAAATTGCTTTATAGATAAATGTGTATTTTTCTTGAGCATAGCAATTAGACACCAGTGAAGAATGTAGTTATGGGAAGCAGGGGACACGTCTGTGCATGTGCATGCACATGTTCTGGAAACCACCATTCAGATCCCAACCGGACCTCTTATACAGCTAATGACCTAACTGCTGTGATGTCTGCTGGAATGGTTTCCTGTATGGTTACCTGAAAAGGTATTCCAGTAAAGGGGAGCATCATGCAAAGGCCTGATCAGAGAGTAAAATAATGTATTTACCACGTATGAGCTTCACTTGTGTGTGACTGCAAGACCATCCTTGTCTCGCAGTCTAGGTGGCTGCAGGCCATAATAAACTCATGACTTTCTCAATTTTTTTAAGTATGCACCAGCAGCTGGATTATGGACCACTCCTCTCCAAATCCTCCTAGGTAGCCAAGGGCTTCCAGAAGCCATGACACCTTTGGACATCTTCCAAAAGCTAGCCTATCTAGGAATCAGGCCAGGACCTGCTGCAACAGCACAGTATAGCCCAGCTGATCTGACAAAAAGCAACTGTGAATATTCCAGTATTTGTTACTGCTGTAATTGGATGAACACCTTCAAGATTGTGTGTGGAGGTGCAGGAAGGCACATGGAGCAACTGCAACAGCAAAGAGAACTCTGAATGATCTGCCAGTGCAAGGCAAGAGCAACCTGCAAACATAAATCTCTGAGACGGGGCTGACGACAGAGAATGTCAGTGCATGTGGGGCCACACATGCACCTGTAACTGGCCCTTCCAGAATATCAGGTTGGTAATAATGCTAAATGGTGGTGTCTTCCACTACATCTTGATTAGTTTTCCATAATTCACACTAATCTTTTACAGCTGGTAGTAGTTAATTAAAAAAAAATCAAAAGAAAAAAATAATCCATGCACTTAAGTAGTCAGATTTGCTTAGACTCTGATCAAATGAAATGTTTTATATCACTTGTTGGACTCTCTTTAAAGAAAGCACTTCATTGCATTTGAAGGTTTTAGTATTAAAAAACCCACAAGGCTGGTATTTCCAGGCAAATTTGCTTAAACCCACCAAACCACTTTTATGTTGCGTAATTGTTTTTTCACTCCGATGTTAAAGTGGATTAAAATCTGCATCGTCTCTTAAGGAAATGTACCAAATAAACTTTTCCAGGTATGTTAATTGTTGTAATCAAAGTACAGAAGAGTAACATTAGACAGCTTTGCACTGAACTCTGCAGGTGCTTTGTTGACCCTTTCTAGCACAGTATCATGTAATGCCAAATATAAATGTCATTCTTTCTGACCTCCCAGCAACTGTATGCAGTATAGCATTTAATTCCTAAATCGGGATTTCATTATGTGATGTCTCAGGTTTCCTAATCACAGCCAATACCTTTACCTTGCAAATAACTGACATAGACATTTAACTGTGGTGAAATTAAGGAAACACTGTGCTAGGAAAAAAGGAGACAGCAGCATTTCCCAGCACATTTACACATTTCTGACACCCAGGTGACCAGCCAGCAGCAGGGAGTCTGGTGCTGGCTAAAGGCACTAAGTCTTACTGGAGTTAATGAGTGACAGATGGAAGAAAGCAATCCTGCATGCCCCTGGATTCCTATGTAAGGTCAATATAAAGAGTCTTATTAAAGAAGTTCTACAAGAATATGAAGTTAAGCAGGCTCAAGCTGCATGCTGAGTGACAGCGCCCAGTTCTTCCATCCTTACAAGGAGCTTCAAGCTGGCAGTGATGGTTCTCAGAGAGATGAGTGTTAATACCAGACAGTTGTTGCCACATCTGACCATCTGCCTTATTTAGGTCAGACACTGCCTCTAGTGGGAGGGAAACGTGATCTGGCTGTGTATCAGCATTTCAACTCATACAGTTAAGTCCAACAGGTTAAAATCAGTTTCTACCATAATACGTAAATACAAAAACCATGGTGGCACTGCCTTTCTGCACTGTTGGCTGCCTTGGGATGCTGATGTGAGAAAACCAGAGGAAGCTCCTGAACATATGGTTGAGTTTCAAGTAGCCAGAAAAAGTTTTACATTTGTCAGCCCAGTAGTAGACTTCTTCAGAATTGCCAGATTGCAATACTTTAATTATCTGTTAATTTTCTTTGCCAGTGAACTTCTTCCTCAGGAAAAAAATAAAAATCATTCACAGATTCCCAAAACCAAAGCACATAGTTCACAAACAGTTGTCAAAGGCAGCTTAGTGTAACCACCAGTGTCCCACTGAAGTGGCACAAATCTCTCGCAGTATGCAGTAGGCAATAAACCACATCCAACTAATGCTTTCTAACTAGAAGTGACACATCCCCTCTCCTCCTCCCTTCTCTGCATACCATTCTGTTTGCACCACAGTAATGAACGTTGTTAGCATGAGGGGTTTATGGGCACTGTCTGAGCCAACAGCACTAGAGAAATGGTCACAGCACTGATGGCCTCGGCGCTGACCACACAGCAAGTCTCTTGGAAAATCCTTCTGCAGGACCTGCCTGCGGATTTCATTCTTTGGAAGAAAAAGACAGGCACACATGTCACACAACTCCCTGTCCTTTTATTTGAAAGAGTAAGCATTTCTAAAAGGAAATAATATAAATTTTATGAATAAATTGCTCAGAAATAGAAGGGGGAAAAAAGAAAATACTGGAACTGAACACAGAGACGATACAAGGCTAGTTAAATAGCATCCAGGAAGACTTTATTCCAGCTCTACTTAAGGAAGCTTAAAAATGAGAAATTGACATTATACAATGAACAAACTTTGGCCAAGTGGAGTTCTCAAGCTAGCAAGAACACAGCTGCTTCTGGAGCCTTCCTGGTAGTGGTGGTGGGCTATAGAAGGAACAAATCTAATTCCCAGTAGGTCTTTGGGAAGATTAGAATCAACAGATGGTTATCCTAGCCAGTGCTGTATTTTAGAGCCAAAAAGAGACTGCAGCCATGCATGTCTTTTCCCCAGCCTCTCACACTACTGGGTATCAGCAAGGCGTATGTCAAAACACAACCTGCCAAAAGTGTTCAAAGCACTCAGTTTAGCTCTTCAAGAAGTTTCTCTACCTCAACCTGACAAGCCACATGCAGACATATCCCTGTTTTATCCTGTGATTTTATTAGAACCTTGTGGCAAGAATACCTTACCTCAGAGACATAGTTGACAAAGTTGAGTATGAAATGCAAGAGGGGGCAGAGGGATTCAGAGAAAAGCAGACCTAACTATAGCCTTTTTTGGTAATGATGCCTTCCTTCCCTCAGAGAAGCAAATGGGTATTAGAAGTTCACAGGTGAAACCTGCTCTGTAAACAAATCATTACACTGGAGCACAAAGACCATAAATATTTGTGCACCAGAAGAAATGGCTGAGTAGGAGTTAAGCAAGCAGTGTACATGCAGTAAGTCAAGAGAACAAGAACAGTTATAAAAGCCAAGAACGCACACAGGTAAAAGCAAAGAACTGGCTGTACTGCCTGGAGTGCTGACAGCATCGAGGCTGCACCATGGATGACAGCATACCACAAATGCAAAGCAACAACTACATATTACAAGTCAACCTGGCTCTGAGCCTTCTTTGCCAAAACAAAAATGTTGCAGGGATCACGCAGCATTGGCATCAATCAAGAACCAGGGAGACAAGATGAGGACATGTAAACTAGCAGTCCTTGTTCTCCATGCCACCACAAGTAATCCTGGTATCTGAGAGAAAATGAAATCAGTTTTGCTTGAAACAAGAGAGCTCCTTCTCCTTCTGTATTGTGTGCTCATATAACGAGTTTTGCTACATTTATTGTGGCAACTAGTGGAAGAAGAAAAGTTATAATTCAATTATAGAAACAATACCTGTGCAATGCATAGAAGTGACTCAAATTCCATTAAGTCTCAAGGTAAGAGCCATCAAGTTTGCAAAGAGAAGTACTAACCTTTCAGGAAGAAACAGGAGTAACTCATGATGAAAAGGTGGTAAGGGCAGAACAACTGTCTCAACCCCAGAGAGAAGGCATTTAGATTATGTTCCAGTCTGCACAAGTGTACAGTTTAGACCTTTGCACAGGTATGCACATTGCAGGCTCAAGACAAACCATCCTCGATTGTTGTGGTTTATAACAGAAGCAAAGTAGACTGCAGCAGCTGTATATTCCATGAGTTGGTGTGATAAAAGACAGATTATCCAAGCTGAAACATGATTAGCATGATACAAAGCTTACAAGGTAACCAAATCACAAATCAAACAGTATTTAGATAACTAATTGCATATGATTGCATATTAAGTTATATTCACCAGAAGTCCCAAATATTCCTTCCAGAGTTCTAAGTCACAAAATTTACATCAAAACTATCCAAAAGCCTACACTGAGAAAAAATATTGTGCTGATCCTTTCTGTAATCTTATCTCACTCTGTGATGTACATGCATTAAAGCAGGGGGGTTGGACCTAAAGCAGGCTGCAGAGTTGTGTCCAGGCAGGTTTCAAATGTCTCCAGAGAAGGATACCCTGCAACCTCTCTGGGCAGCCTGTTCCAGTGCTCGCTCACCCTCACAGTAAAGTTCTTCCTTATATTTAGATGGAACTTCCTGTGTTGCAGTTTGTGCCCTTTTCCCCTTGTCCTGTTGCTGGGCGCTACTGAAAAGAGCCTGGCCCCAGCCTCTTGACACTCACTTTTAAGATACTTGTAGGTATTACCAAGATCCCCTCTCAGTCTTCTCCAGGCTAAACAGGCCCAACTCCCCCAGCCTTTCCTCAGAAGGGGGGTGCTCCAGCCACCTCACCATCTCTGTAGTCCTCACTGGACCCTCTCCAGTAGTTCCCTGTCTCTCTTGAACTGGGGACCACAGCAATGGACACAGCACTCCAGATGCAGCCTCACCAGAGCAGAGCAGAGGGGGAGGATCACCTCCCCGGACCTGCTGGCCACGCTACTCCTGATCCCCCCAGGATCCCACTGGCCGCCTTGGCCACCAGGGCACACTGCTGGCTCATGGGCACCTTGCTGTGCTCCAGCACTCCCAGGCCCTTCTCCGCAGAGCTGCCTTCCAGCAGGTCAGCCCCAGCCTGTGCTGGTGTGTGGGGTTGTCCCTCCCCAGGTGCAGGACCCTACACTTGCCTCTGCTGAACTTCATCAGGTTCCTCTCTGCCCGATTCTCTGGCCTGTCCAGGTCTCACTGGTATTTGTAATACCCAGGTAGGATACTCACTGAAAAATGTAGTACCTGTTTGCAGAGTTGAAGGTTTCCAGGCTTTGAAGTCCAGTCAGAATGTTGCCTTAGATAAGTTCAATGCAAAAAAGTTTACAGTTTTCCTAACTCTTTCCTCCCTATTAAGATTAACCTATTTTTGTAGATATGCTTGTGAGAAGTAGGACTGCAGTTCTCTTAATCTCCCCTTGACGTATGGAATTAGACTCTATAACTCGAAAGTTATAAAGTAGGTATGTTTATTGCACACAGATGCTCGGGGGATCGCTCCACCACAAGCGCGCATGCCCAAAGTGATGAACCATCTCACATTTATGCAATAAAACAAATGAATATTCAATTAACGCCTATACATATTCGTTGCCTAAACCCGCTTACTCTTGCTTCCTATGTTAATTAGCTTATCAGTCCTTTGCCTGGAATGTGGTGGTCTTGCAGGCTTGTAGGCGATTCATGTCCTTGTGACCATCCCATCTTCTCCAGCAAGAAGACTTAGCACTCCCTCTAGATAACATTGGAATGTCTCTCATCCTTTTCTAATCCTTTTTATAAATAGCCCCTTTGTCAGAGGAAGCAGGGTAGGTGTCTCCTCAAAGCTGTGTGGCTATGTGACCAGACACCGCACCCATGACCAGTCACCATACCCACATTCCTTGAGCAGACATATACAATCACAATCGATGTCCAGTGTCCCCATTTCACACTATTTCTCCATATCAATCCCCCCTTTTCTATCAAACTAAGTAAATTCTTTTACTTAAGCAGCCTTCCCGAATGATATAAAGCATCATACATAAGTGTTACCCTTTTAAACATTCTCCAAACCCACAAACATAACATAATGGTTAGTATTAAGGAAATTCCTAAACTGATCAATAAAATCACAATGGGGTGTACCATAGCGTTAAGAATTCCTGTTGCAGAAGGTGACCAGCCAAAGAGAGAGAGTATCCCACCAATTATGGTTTCCATCAGGAAATCATTTACATATTCATTACAATTCCGGGAATTCATTTATATATTTCGCTCCTGCGCAATGTCCTTGAGGAGTGGTTGCCTGGGGGTCTCCAAGATGATCAGGAGTCTTCCTCCAGTGAACCTTTTTTGCCTTCTTGTTTCTGCACAGACTCTGTTCCTCGATAGACTAATGAGCATGATTCAGTGTCCTTGTTTAGGTAGCGTTATATACACAACAGAAACTTAGGACCAGATGGCCCTTATAAAGGTAACGAATCCAAGGACCTTGTGTCTAGTACATCCGTGGTGCTGACACTAAGGGTCTTGGTGTGTTCATCATGTTGACAATAAGGGTCCCTGAACACCTCCCAACTTTGGATAATTATATATAAGCACATCATTTTCTAAAAAAGTAGTATACCATTCATCGCTCGTTGTACGTAGCTCATTATTCAGTCCCCCCTGTTCTAAAAACTATCATTATGCTCTCTGATCATTGTTCAACAGCACCAAACAGAACACTGAAGTAATGAGGAGTATGTAATTGCCAATCTATTCCCAATACTGTACTCACTTGTTGTACTATTTTGGCACAAAAGTGTGAGTCTTTATTGGAAGAGATTGTTGCCAGAACCCCAAAGCGGGGGATAATTGCATTTAACAATCCCTTCGTTACCTCTCTTGCTTTATTTGTTCGACAAGGAAAGGTTTTTGGCCAACCTGAAAACATATCAGACATAACTAATAAATATCGGTACCCCCCTTTTCTTGGGAGTTCGGATCAGCTTGCCACTGTTGTCCTGGATAATTTCCTCTACTAATGTTCCCTAGTTTTATTCTATTTGCTGTATTGGGATTATTGCGTAAACACATTTCACATTGCCGAGTCACCTGTTTTATTACAGTATACAAGTTTCGCCCTATCAATTTCTGATTTAGACTTTATATATAAAGTATCAGCTCCCCAGTGCGTCTTATTATGTTCTGTTAGGGCTGTGGTCCATATTAAATTGGATGGTACCACTATACGACCATCCCTTAAATAAGTCCACTTATTTATCATTCATGTCCTGAATTACCTTTAAGTTTTCTTTAGAATAGTTTGGTTCCTGATCTGCACTTACAGTTTGGATTTTACCGTCTGGTATTAAGGATAATTCCTCTTTCCCCACCTCCTCTGTTACTCGTCTGGCCTCATGGTCAGCCAGGCGGTTTCCAATTTCCAAATCAGTGTCTCAGTGGGCCATCTTATATTCTTCCTTCCTGGATGACCCTCTTACAACAGCGGGGGCCATTCCTCGCATCAAGGTCTGGCATGGCATATGTTCCCACCGCTCAACGCCTACTGGGTTGCAGCCAGCAGCGGAGCTCAAGATTCTTCTTGGTGGCAAACACCGAGGCCAACCCAGTCTTGCCCTTGACTATGGTAGGAGGCACCTGACCAACCTTATTCCTTGTACTTCGTTGTCAATGCAGAGTTTTATCTGCACATCCCATAACAAGTCACTGTCATGGCAAAAAACACAGATTTACATTAGTAGAACTACTACAGAGTGTATTTTATTTCAGCTTTTCTGCCAATATGCCCCACAGCCCTGCTGACCAAGGGATACTGTTTTATCTGAACTGGGCAAGCCTCCCCCTTATCATTTTTACTGTAACAGGTAAAGCATTTTTCACCTTTCCTGGAATTTATTTTCAGATACACCTGGTTAAAAATTTCTTTTACTTCAGGGAGGTCCTCTTTCCCTCTTTTCTGTTTAATTAAAGATAAGCTCATTATTTCAATTACTTGATCATTTTTAACTTTTAGTTTCATTTCTCCTTTAAACGTCTAGATGTTCTAATAAATCTCATCCCAACAAAGATTTTGGTGAATTTGGCATTCTTATTGTTTTCTTAGTTTGTACTTTAAAGGTTTCAGGATGTTTTCCTGGTGGCCAGCAGCTCCCACAACTGTAACAAATTATTAATTTTTTTTTTTTTTACTGAAGTTTAACAAATAAGTTGTTTCTGTATTCACTAAAATTCCACCTCATTTTTCCTAGTCCCTAGTTCACTAGAGCCCCTTGCTGGTTCTTTAGCTTAGGGCAATCTCACTTCCAGTGTCCGCTTTCCCTACAATATGCACACTGATCCGATCCCATAGGAGAGGGGTTCACTCTTTCACTTCTGCCCGACATTCCTCCTGTCTCTGCCTCGTCTCCTCTACCAGTTTAGCACGACCCAGCTCTTCTCTTACCTTCTGTACACGTTCCCTGTTCCTTCTATCAACTTTTCTATATCACGCTTACCTAGTAACTCGAACCTTTATCTAGTCCTATTAGATCATCCTGACAAGCCTTTCATAACCAACTTTCAAACATCTAAATTTCCCATCAGAGATTCACCTTTATTCTCCTCAGACCCACTGCCTGCCCTAAAGGGGCCGTTACCGGTCCTGTTGTGCTGCAAATGCTGCAGCACTTGGGGTGACATTGTCAGGTCCTTCTGCTCAACTGTCAGCAACGGCAACCCCCTCCTCCTCACCAGCAGAAGGATTCGGGCTGGAGATGCTGTTCCTGCTCCGCAGGTTACACAAGCCTGCCTCTGCAACAGCACTTCTGGTTTAACTCTTTCTGACCCTGAATGCAAATCTGCTCCTTGTTGCTTTAAGTCTGTGTGCTTACCTATCAGCCTCCGCAGGCAAACAGCAAACACCCTGCCATGCGTCCAGCGGACTCAGCCGCACCTTCGAGCGGGTACGGGGGTTTGTACAAACTTACTCCAATACTCTTAACACTTTCACAAGGTCTCTCACACACACACACCCCGCCTCAGGTTTTACATACATTAGTACAAGTTTTTATCTTACAACGTGTTTCATTCTGGTTGCTCCACAGAAGGAACCACAACCTGAGGTTTTTAACACAAAAATTTCAACATGAACATCTTTCTAGTTTAGGTCTCAGGGCTTTTTTCCCTATCCTTTTCTGGCGCCATACTCAAAAATCGGGTGATGTTAATCCCGCACTCTTTCTGCCACACAAACATATCTGCACACATTATTTCATCCCACTTCTGTTCCCTACGAAGAAACAACATAAGCTGTAAAATTGTGTTGTAATGTAAGACTTCCTTCAGGTGGCCATCTTTCACCATCGCCTAATGTATACAAAGGCCACCAATTCTGACAATATTTTAAAAATGTCTTTTTTGTTCAAATTTCCTCTGGGAATTCCGCCAAATTCTTTCCAATGCTTCAAAATATATCTCAGGGGTATTTTGGTATTTATTTCTTGGCTCGGTTTGCCCCCCATCTTCTTAATAAGTCTGATATATTTGTCTACAATGTATTAGTTATTTAGCCTTATTTCTTGGTCTCTTTTTTTTTGAAAGGAGATAATATATTTTAGACACTTGCCACCCTTTGTTCGAGTATACAGACAGCACCTACGACACTAAGGGCAGAGGTTAATTCGTGCTTTTTCCAAATGATGTTAGCTCTAATGTTTTGTCCACAGTCTCCCGCTCTAATTTCTAATTATGCATTCCAACACTTCATAAATTGATTTTTCAATCACTCCGTCCCTCTCTGGCTGGCCCCTCGCGGGGAACACGGACAGGCAGATCGGGACTCCCCACTCGCTTTGCAGTGACACCCACACATGTCACACTCTCCGGGCAGCCCGCAGTCACACAGGCAGTACGTTACACGGTACCGTGCGCTTACATACAGCCCTAGTAACGCTGACAGTTCGCGTTATCACACAAAGTACGCATTTCAATGAACAACTGCCAAAAACCAGAATCTAATTCTTTTCTGGCCTTAAGCAGAGTGTTAAGTTTTCAGCTATTTGCCTAGAATTACCAGAATATTTTTTTTTATAACATACATTTCATAACTCCAAGTTTGAACATGTAACACATGTAACAAGACAACACATAGAACAAGACACAGAGCGCTATTTCAGTTGTTACATTCTAGGAATTTCCCAAATTTAAGACAACCTAAAGGAAGTTTTTAGCTTCCCAAATCTTTATGAAGTATTTAAGATTTTGTTACTCCCATGTTTTCTCCCCCGCCCCCCCCCCCCCCCCCAACGCAAAAGTTTCCCTTTTACTTTTGCTGTGAGGTCCCTCTTAATTTATTACTGTAAGATTCCGCCTTATTCCGTCGCGCCCCCCGCTTTCCGTCACGAGGCCTCTGGGCTTTTAGGATCTGGCAGTAACCTCGGGTTTGCTCGATCTGCCCTCAGGATTGCTAGCGGCCACCCCTCGGTCAGCAAACCCCCTCCCAAGGTACCTTTCCGCCTGGGGACTACGCTGCGCGCCGGCCATCTCCGCGCGTCTCGCCAGCCGCCCTGTTACTAAACATACCGTTTTACCCGTGGATCCAGGGGTTTCTCTTCTGCTCCTGGGGGAACAGCTGAGAAGAGGAGGCTCCTCCGAGGAGATCTCCCAGGGCGTGCCTAGGAGCGTCCGCTCCGCAGCTGGTCCCTCAGCCGAGCAGAAATCCTCCTGCCTGGCTCGCCAAACTGACGTGCGGAATTAGACTCTATAACTCGAAAGTTATAAAGTAGGTATGTTTATTGCACACAGATGCTCGGGGGATCGCTCCTCCACAAGCGTGCGTGCCCGAAGTGATGAACCATCTCACATTTATACAATAAAACAAATGAATATTCAATTAACGCCTATACATATTCGTTACCTAAACCCGCTTACTCTCGCTTCCTATGTTAATTAGCTTATCAGTCCTTTGCCTGCAATGTGGTGGTCTTGCAGGCTTGTAGGCGATTCATGTCCTTGTGACCATCCCATCTTCTCCAGCAAGAAGACTTAGCACTCCCTCCCTCTAGATAACATTGGAATGTCTCTCATCCTTTTTATAAATAGCCCCTTTGTTAGAGGTGTCCCCTCAGAGCTGTGTGGCTATGTGACCAGACACCGCACCCATGACCAGTCACCATACCCACATTCCTTGAGCAGACATACACAATCACAATCGATGTCCAGTGTCCCCATTTCACACTATTTCTCCATATCAACATTATAGGGCTAGCAGACAATCACATGTACATTGAGGCTTCAGGTGAGAAGGGTGTTATTTGTCCCGAGGGTGTTCATCTGTACAGGACAGCATGATACACTAATTTGAAGTAGCTTTGTGCTGTATGTAAATCTGTAGCCAGCAAGCAGTTTTACAGTTACTACCTCAAAGCACAAGTCAAAGTAACAAGACAGCAAACCAGAGAAAGGAATCTTCTCATTTATTTAAGACTTTTTTTTTTGAAATAAAGAGAGGTAAGTTAATTAAATCTCCAGTCCAGAAAAATATTATTTTCGTATGTGAAATACGTATTTCTTACAAAGTAGCCATCCAGTAACTATTACAGCGTTTTTTTCAGTGGTTGGGACTCGGGCCATTTTCACTTATTTTCATCCACAGCAATCAAAAAATCAATTTTTTTGGTAATCCTGGAAAGTGTAAATCACATTGTTACTGAAGGGGTCCAGCCCCCTCCTCAGGGTTTTACTATTTGTTTGATACCGTTCTTGAGATACATCTACTCCAAGATGCTTAATGTTTGCTGCAGCAAAAGTAATTTGATAGATTCTTTATACTGTGTCAAGTCAGCAAAAAGCTTAGTGTGGTACCTTTTATACTCTTGTTTTGCAAACCTACAGCTCCATAGAAATGCAGGTTAATAGGACTAGGAATTGGTGTTCTGGGGAAGCCGTGCTGCTTTTGATAAGTTTGCCAGAGTGGAGAAGATGGACAATGATGTTATCATAACATCAGTGTCTCCACATACCTCACTGATCAGAAATAAGTGGCAGCAATAGCTAGAAACGGTGCATGCTTAATACTTTCCACAGGCAGTCATCCATCAGTGATAGTTTTCCCGTAACAATAAAGAGGCTGTTTTTTGAGAAGTACAGCTGCTGCACATCTAAGTTTGGGGAACACTCCCCACAGGCTACAAGGTTTTGTTCTTATGGAAAAGCAGCACTTAAGTGGATGGCATAAATTTTTTCTTCTGACAGCTAGACCCCAGTGCCAACATTTTGTACGAGAGTACACATCACTAATCACTCAGTCTATTCTACTAAGTTCCAGAGTGCTACCTCAACAGGGCTAAGGGAAGGAGAAAGTCGTGTGCTGGATGCAAGCATAGGTCAGCCTAAGAACTTCAGGAGATGCAACTTATTTTGAAATTACTTTTGCACATTTCTACCTTCAATAGCAATAAAAATATGCTGTACTTCAAATTTCATTTAAACAAAGACTGTAGGATTGTTCTTCCAAACCAATATTCAGATTTTCACTTTAGATGGTATAATGCTACATAAGGATGTCAAATGAAATTCTCAACCACTGAACTACATTCTCCCTGAGCATGTAGTTCTTGTTTCAAAACAGGTGAAAAGATTCAGAAGTTACCTTGAACTATTCCTTCTTTTTTTTTTCTTTTTAAATTTGAAAGTTTGCTTTGTTCTTCCTTTATAGCTTCTGCAGGACAGTTGGGTCTTGGCAGCTGATTTCCTGGAGTGGGTCCTGGTCGGTTACTGAAATACTTCTGTTTCAATGCCTTAATGATAATGGCAAAAAAAATAACCAAGTAATTATTGTAAAGTGTCAGAACACATATAAAGAGGATATAATGCAATAAGCACTTGCAATTGGAACTCCAAAACTACTTGGACACTTTTATACCAGAAGATGGCCTTCAGGCCAATCAAGATTTTGTGTTCTCAATGAGTATCTGCAGCACTTTGATTTGTCAGGAAAGAGATAATTGTGTACTGTTATTTTGTTAGACTGCTTGAGTGCTAGTTAAAAAACCCTAGACCACAATGCAGGACATTTTGTACAAAACAGCAATTTTCTAGCTCTGAAGAGTTTACATTCTGAACAGAAAGATGAGACAAGAGGATACAAAAAAAAAAAGTAGGAATAAAACCACATAGTAAGAATGTATCCAAAGCCTTGCTTGATCAGATCCAAACCTTGGACACCAGCTGTTTTGCTAGCTTTTAAGACAGGTCTTTCCCCCAAAATTCTTTAACTGTGCTGTTTCTACACTACAAACTGTGAGAAAAACACAGTTTGAATTAGAGCAGAAGTCGAAAACAAATGAGCAGGGTTAATTTCATGCAGTGGAATGACATGGTCTGTTTTAATTTTTAGGAATTCCACAGCTTCTATAAACTGTAGTTGAGGAAAAGCTGTCTCTTAGGCAAACCATTACTCTTACTAATGTCAGTTACATGGTATTCAATGCTAGCTATAAATCAAGCCAATACAGTAAGTGCAAGTTGTTTTCTGCCTTAAACTGTGGCATTGTCAACAAAAACATTAAGACCAGAAAAATCATATATATTCAAAATTCAAGTCACCACCCTACAATATGACTTCTAAAATGACTTCATACTTCCGAGCTAGCACAGAAGTGTCAGAAGTACAGCAGAACTAGTTATTTGGAATCTTATATTGAAAATTCTTGAATATGGTGACCAAAAAAATCCTGAATGCGCTCTGAAAAGATCCTCTAGTAAAAAGACACACATGCACTAACTCCCTGGATTGGAATCTGCCTTGTCCAAGAAGCAATGAGGGAATCTTGGCCTTAAGGGGACAGCTCTGTTTCATGCTTTGCTCACAGTGTAAGGCGATAGAAAGTTTTGAAACTGTCAGCTGCTATGTCTTCCTCACAGCAGAAATCATTATTCTGAACGAGAATATTTTGCAAGATTTTCATTCAAAATCCTTCATTTCTCCCCATCAAGTAGTACTAAAACTGAGATCAGTTTCACCCAAATATAATAGAAAAGGATATTCAGATCAGAATGCTGGTTTAAATCACCACAGAATTTCTTTCAAACCCAGGGAATAAGATATGCAATGTTAAGACTTCAGCTTCAAGCTTTAGGTGATTGCGTTTGGGATGTCAATGTAACGGCTGTCTGATGGCCATGACTCATACACCTTTTCATTTTCTACGTTTGCTCTACATTGGGGATGAAGATGATCAGTCAGCATTATTCACGCCTTTTAGAGAGTTCTCTCCATAAAACACTGGAAATAACGTTGCTAGCATTTCTGTTATATGACGTTTCATTTCAAACCTGTATTACTGGCTTCAAAGCACATTTATCTCTATTAACAGTAGGTTAATGAACATTTGGACATAATGCAAGTGTACTATACCTGAGTAGCTGTAACTCTAGTGCAAGGATTAAATGTGAATAAGCCTTGCAGAAGACTTAGCAAATCATCACCAGCTGCACTGAAGATATGTTGAAGTGGCATTCCCGGAAAAGACTTAAATGTGACATAATCCGGAAGATTTGTCATCCCCTATTAAGACCAAAAATGGAATGCAGGTTTTTCAAGTTAGAAAAAGTTCCACTTTTCACAGAAAGGGAATTTCATATGGCTTTTAGCAGATATAAATTATCTTTCAAAACACCTTGCTAATACTTGGTCACCGAAGTAAAAGTAGTGTAGGAATAGTAGGTCATAAATATTTGGGTTTTTTTAGTAAATGTTGTCTCACACTTGCCCTTTCCAACTGATCTGTCTTTCCCTAGCTTTAGTGGTGACCAGTCCAAAAGGGAAAAGTGGTAGTAGAGTGGGTACAGACAGATGAAGTATAACTTTTTTTTTTTGTGAACTGACATGGTGGAAGAGACAAGATTCACAAAACAGCCAGTCTGCATTTTCTCCAAGTTAATAACACACAGTCTCAACTTCCTCAAAGCTAGCTGATCATCCTGAGCATTTTGAGATACTTTTGAAATGCACAACTGAAACTTTTTTCTGGGGAGTAGGAGGAGGGAAGGAAATATATGCCAATCAGTTAAAAATAACACATGAATCGCCTATTTTTTTTCTCCTGAAGGTATGAAATCAATCCCATTGTATTCAAATCCTGTGATAAAAATGATCTTGTAACAGACAATTATCTAAACAGATTTTAATTATTTTAAACCTCTAGTCATCACACTTCAGTAAGATTATCCAAGCAAAATAAAATACTAACAATGAAGTGAAAATGTGCTCAATCAATTACAGCCCTGACAGTAAAGACTTCAATTCTTGAAATGCATAGATTTGCATATTAATTTGCGAATGCATAATCTGTCATGCTAGCAAATCTTGTAGTCTCTCTTTTCTCCAAGTATATCTTCCCTCTTCCTCGCCAAAGAAAGCAGAAATGTCACTGCAAAAATCTCCATGCATTTCACTTAGAATCCCAGAGCAACAACAGGATTGTGTGGGGCTAGTAGCGTCTCATACAGTTCTTCTCGGTACAGCTATCGTTCCACTTGGTGATTGTGTACCATCGCATTCAAGTACCATTGCCACAAAGGAAAAGTGGCACGGAGAGGGATCAGAGGTGCGATGCGGTAACTGGTTAACAAGCCCAGCAAGTGCTTCCACAACTCCACTACAGAAGAGGACAGTCTGATCAGGGAGTTCTGGACACCATGTGCCCATCAGCTGGTCCAAAGGAGCCACGCCCTGCTTCCTATCACCCTGCTCATTGTGCACCCTGACATGAAGTTTAGCCCAGTATTAGTGAATTAACCATGAAGAGGCAGTTACTCTGCCTGTTCCCCTTTGCTCACTGTCTCAGAAATAGTGAGCACTATTTGGCCGCAGCCAAAGCATGAGCTGTCTCCCTACAAAAAGCCCAGCAGGATACTCAGCCTACTTTGGAGATGGTCACCACTGCTGCGCTAAAAGCATGCAGGCTCATGTTAAGAAATTAAGAGTGCCTCCTGGTTCCCCCCAGTGGCAGCACCCGCCCAAGAAAAATTGGACTGGCAGCTGGAAGCTACAGAAATGGGAGTTTCTGCAAGGAACATATATAAAGCTTTATATATTGACCAAGACTACTGGGAAGGAAATAATTGGTTCAGTTTGGATTCAAACAATGGCATATCAAATATCAAATTCCTGAAGCCCCACCAGACCTTCAAGTTGCATCAATTATTGAAACTGAGTAGGATGCTAATGGAGGCACTGCAAGTATCTCTACATGACCCTTCACAAACATACATGTAGCCAAACTAAGCAAGTGCTATCGCAGATCTGTTACTGTGGATTAGCCCGACTTGCAAATATGAGGGAGTGGTGGGGATGCCATCCAAATTTCAGAATCAGAAGCCTAGATCCTCACTTTGGAGTCTGGAATCTGGCTACAGTTTCCACCAGAAAACACAGATTCCATCTTCTGGGCATCAACAGCTTATGCTCAAAGAGAGGTACTCCGAGATGACTGAGGACACTTACAATTCCCTGGCCAATCTCACAGATTCAGAACTGAGCATAGCTAGGTTGGTTATCGGTCATGCTTTATATGTAGGCCCTGTGGCAGATGAAGACCTATCATATCCCAGTGAGACACAGTAGTGTCTACTACTTGAAAAGGGTCCACTCTCAGGACATCCAATGCCAATAGGTGCTTGCCTTACAGGTACAGCAGCCAGCCCCCACCATGGTCCCTGCTACTAAGTTTCTACTGTGCCTGTTCTGCTATCTTCCCAACTCTTTTAAATGGACTTGCATTCTTCACTCATTTACCTCAAGATAAATGTACAAGATAAATGAAGTACACCTTCATTCATTTACCTCAACGTAATCACCATAGTCATACCCTTACTCATGGTCTCTTAACCTTAGCTGAAATTTCTTCCACTCCTTATTTCCCCTGCCAGCAGTATACCAATGACATTACCCTGGGCAGACCTACAGATCCACCTGTTGCAGAAGATAATACACTCTTAGTTTCAGCCCTGAAAAACCACTGGGATCTTTCTGTTCCTCCCTGTAAATGGCAGGGCCCTGCCCAGAATGTACCAATCTCCTCCTGTGCCAGTACCAAAAGTATTCCTGAAGTAGTCTTGCAATGTGTTTTACCTTTACCTACTACCTCCTCCAAACATGACCTCCAGAGATTTTAGGCACTTTATAAATTACAGCATGCCCACATCCCTGGTTTTAGTCATCTAGTCCATTCTCTGTATTCCTTGCTGCAAAAACATTTCACTTGGGACTGTAACACAAATCATCAACAGGCCTTAACCCTTCTCCTAAACAGTATTCAAAAGTATCAATATTTAGGATCCACCACCATTACTGGCAGATTTGAACTCAGGATCCAGTAGAGTGGAAACGATCCCTGGTGGGTACTGCTCCAGGAAAGAAGTTCTAAGGACGATACCCCAAAACATTTTGGTAGCAAGGGGTAGCAAGGTGCACAAGCCTCATACTGTGAACAGCAGCATGCTTTACTTGCTACCTCTTCTGACATTGACAAACCCCGGGATCATCCCCTTACACTTGGGTTTTGACATCCTATGCTTCACAACATCCTTCACAACATTCCTTTCCCTGAAGGATGAACTCAATCCAGTGCCACTCAACACAGGGTTCTTGGTATCCCTTGTCATCACTGATGGGAACCCAAACTTCACGCCCCAACCATTGCATTCTCACCCACCTTGCCCTTCCCATTCCTTTAGCTACCAACAATCACTCAGATTTGCCCATTACTTGAGTCCCTCCTTCCACCATCCCACAGGAGGCTGCCTGGTTTACTGATGGCTCAGCCATCCTTTGCCGCAATGACTGGTTTGGGTACAACACCCCTATCTATACCACTGACTGCCAAATCATTATGGCCAACTGCCATGGTACTACTCAAACGGGTAGAACTCCTGGCCCTTTGTTTAGCCATTCAGTCCTTTGCCCATGCTGTCTGACCCCTGGGCTGTTCTTCTAGGCACACTTAGTGGCCTTCCCTCTTAGACAGCATGCTCCTTCCACATTCTTACTGCAGAAGTTAGAGGCCACTTTCTTTAGGAAGATATTGGCACACATTGGCTGTGGGTCATGTTGATCCCATTCTGCTCACTCCACCATGGCTGAGGCTAGATGGAATGACTGAGCACATGCTACTGCTGCAGAGAGGTCGAAGTGAGAGTGGACACTGACACCCATGATAAGCTGATAGCAGCCCAGTAGTAGCAGATGAGACTGAGGAAATCTTAGTCCAAACCTGCAACCTGGAATGTAGAACCACCATTGTAGCACACTGGTTGCATGAGTACTGGAGTTAATCCACTGTTAAAGCTTTAGCCCAGATTGCAGCACACTCTGAAATAAGTCTTCAAATGTAGTGAACTGGATGTATTCAAACTGACAGATGGGAAGACCTGGCTTAGGGAACCTGGATACTTTAACACTGGTAGGGGGAAACCCCACAGATCCCCGGTATGGAATCCTCCTTTGAGACCATCTTATACCTCTATAACCCAAGAGCAGAATGTCACAGTTAGCTGTGGGATCATAAGCAATTCAAATGGGAGATACCTCTGTATCAGTTAAGGGACCAGCACATCAGCGGACCAACAATCATCATGCTGGATACCTATGTTAACCCTTTTGTAGCATGGCTTTTATATTTTCTCACTCTGTGAACTCCATACGCCTTTGGCTAATGCCCTGATAGCTCTCTTAAATGTAATATCACTACCACATCTCCAAGTCCCTCTCCTACTTCACTTCCCAAACCCACCATATCATCCACACCTTTATCAGTATGAACTTTCCCTAACTGAATGGTTTTTGCAACATGGAGACTTGCACCAACTACTGAAACTGGGAAAGAAGCAAGCACAACAAACTTTAATAGCTGTGGTACCAGGTTTAAAAAAGCAAACCAACAAACAAGCTCAAACTAAGGAAATCAAACATAGTTGGCAGGAATCCCTTTTAGGATAGCCTCCCACCGTTAGGTGGACATGGAATATTCTACTTCTTTACCTAGTTGTTATTATTTTGAGTGGCTTCTTACTGGTTCTAGTTGTCATATTAGAAGACTTTTACTTGGCTTTTGTCTCACACTGTTCTGATGGTTTCTTGGCACACCACCTTATTGAATGTCTTTTCTCAATTTAACCCTTCATCACTCCATGACCAGACTACTCTCCACACCTGACGCTCCCAGGTGAGGTGGGTAGTGTCAACATCACTCTCGGGCTCATGCTGCCATGGCAAGACAACTGCTCTTTCCCCCACACAGTCAGAAGGGGAAATGTGGGACTAATATTGCCTTATAATGTGTCTCCTCCATATGGTGACCACTTGTCTTCTATGGCTATAGCTCCACTCGGTATTTTTGCACTACTTAAGGTAGCATTCGAGCACCATTCACAAAGGGAACTGGCACAGAGGGAGAGCAGAGGTGGGATGTGGTAACTGGTTAGCAAGTCCAGACAGTGTTTCCACAGCTCAACTAGAAAACAGGACAGTCTGATCAGGGAACTCAGGACTCCCTCTTGCCTGTCAGCTGGTCCAGGTCACTCATCAGAAGTCATGCCCTGCTTCCTGTCAGTCTGCCTGCTAACCATGGTTAGGTAGGTCATTGTGCACCCTGACACTAAGTCTGGCCTGGATTTACTCTCAACTCAGAGATAAGTGTACTACCAGTTTATATTTGTTACAGTACTGTTACTCTGAGATAAACCGTTTATCCCTAAAGCTGTTGGGTCTGGTGTTTCTTGCTGTACCCCAAACTAGGCCAACTGAAGTCCCTATGCAGTGTTTCTACTTCTGAACGTGATTAAAGCCTTTCAGGTTAAAACAGACTAATTAATCAAGCATCTCAAAAACATTAAGTGACAACAATAATTTACAACAATGGACATGGGAAACTGGATACACACAGAAAAGAAACCAAGAAGTTTCATTACTGTTGCTTAATGCTAACAACACTGCCATGTTGACCGGATTTGTCAAAAGAAACTATAGACCTCAGTTGTTTATCCTCCACTTCGTGAGATCAGGCAGCTGCCTTCTGAAAAATCTACTCAACCATTCTGGTATACCCTTTAATTTAATTTCAAAAGCTAAAATAGAGAGTATCAAGTAAAACTAATGTCAGCCTATTAAAGAAAGGAACTCACAGGCCACTGTTCTTCTGTTGGAGTGCCTAGTGTTTCAAATATCCTTGTCAGCTGGTCAAGATCAGAGTCTCCAGGCAAAAAAGGAACCTGGAAGAAGGCAACAGCATTTCATTGAATTAATTTCTGAACATCAAGTCTAGAGAGGAGCTTTGAGCTATCCCTCGTAATTGCAAGGTAAAATATCTTTGTATACCAGCTGCTCACAAGAGGTACACTGAATATTTGAGGCTTTCTGGTGGTGTTCAAATAGATTCTGAATGCTTCTTGCAACCCAGGCTTGATATCACTAAATTGACAGCAGAGAGGTAAACATAGGATTAAACCACCACCACATTAATAATTAAACTTAGGAAAGATTTTTACGTCTCAGTTGCCAGTTTGAAGTCAGCTGGTCCCAGTGATCTTTCCATCCTTTGCTCCCTGAAATTAGGTTTTTATATATTTTCAAAACATTTATGTGAATTGTAACTGAATTATACAAGCAGCAGTTATATTGATGGCACGAGATCACAGCATGAGGGAGAGTAGTGACCCACTAGGATAGAAACTGCCTAATCAATGTCACATCTCATTTAAACTAAGCATAAGACAGAAGAGGGGATATTCGCCCAGTTCAACTTGTAGCTCGCAATCAGGCACACAATGCAAGAAAAAATGGAATTTGTGACCAAGGTAAAATTGTTTAACTATGTAGGACATAATGATCATCCCTACTAGGTGGCGTACTAAAACTTGGTGTCATGAAAGCCCCTTGAACATAATAAACTGCTTTTGTAAAGTTCCCAGAAATTGCATTGTCCCTCAACCCAGTACAATCAGGAAGAAAAAGGACAGACACATTTAAAACTATCACAGTGATAAAACAATTGTAACACATTTTCTGCTTTGTGAGAAACCTAAGTATCAACAGAATTCAACAATTTCTTATTTGCTTTTGGACCTCCTTTGAGTTTATCCAACTTTAAGCAGCACTAGTCATGTGTACATAAATATGCATTAGACTGGATAAACAGCCACTGTACATTTCAATTTCTAAACTGTCAATCAAACTGTACCAGAACACCTATTTGCGTGATAAACCAAGGCAAAAGATTTCTTTCAAGGTGTTTTCACAGACCAATTCCCCAAGCTAGCTCATGACAGAGCAACACAAACATTTAAAGTACAGTGCAAAAACCAAGAGGAAGCCACTTACTCATGGAAGACAAAATTTACTGCAGGCTACTTCATGCTTTCAGCTATTCCTGTGCCCGTGCCCCCCACTCCCCACCTCACACTTTCATGTCCTCTCCAAAAAGCTGCATAATAAATGGTCCACTTCAGGAAAACATACATAAGGACATTACATCTGAGTACCTGTTAACCTTCAGCTTCATTCCAATATTGTCAACTAATCACAGCTTCGAAAAACATCAGCCTTCTGCTCATTACAAATAAACTCACAATTAAGGCACTGTTGATAATTATTTACAGTTATTGAGGAACAATGTAAAAGGGACAGAGTATATACGTATCTAGGACGTCACACTTGTAGAAGGGTAGCAAATTAAATCTAATGGAAGGTTGTGCGAAAGGGTAACACTCAGAAAACTAGAAGAGGTATATACTCAACCTACCCCAAGGCAAGACTGTGACAGTTTGTTGCAATTTTTTTACCCAGCTGATTACCAATGATTGTGACGCTTATGGAACCTCTGCCTGTTCCAAACCTTCACTTTCCTTACAGTTAGCAAGCTTTTGGAAGCTTTTTCCACCCTCATCTTCTTCCTTTCCTAAATAGCTTAATTGCCTTCACCTGCTGCTGTTAACAGGAGAGAGGAAGTCTGCAGACAAAGCTGTAAAGCACTGAAAAGCAAATACAAAATGCTTACATTTGAAGACTTACCCTGAGGAGCAATTCAGCTAAAATACAACCAACAGCCCACATATCAACACCAACACCATACATTTTGGCACCAAACAATAGTTCTGGGGCTCGGTACCACCTGAAAATAAAACACATTTTGGGAAAATCACCTGGGTTTTCTCATGTCAAATGTTATACATTGTAGCAATGCAAGAACTACAAGGAGGACACTGCTCTTGCCTGTGTATTTTTCAGACACTGAAGAGCTGTATTCTACCCTTCATTTAAGAAAGATTGATAAAAATTATGTATTCCTCACCATAGGTTCATATATAACCGCAAATTAACTGCAGTTTCAACTGAGCTGATTAACAGAACCGAAGACGTGCAAAGGAAAAAAATATTTAACAGGCAGGTTTGCATGTTATAAACCAAAATTTTCTTTAAACTTTATGTTGCAGAAATTAAAGACAGACAGAATTCCTTCCAGCTTCCAAAAATCTCCATACCAAAAGACCTAAGTATAGAAACTAGTCTTATGCAAAATGGACCTTGACAGTAGTTGTTTAAAACAGCTACTTCCACTGCCTAAAAACTAGCAAGTTTAACGTAGTGATCTGACAACTGCTGCATTTCAAACTACTGTAGCATTTCTGCCTTTTGAGTAAAGGTGTTAAAAAAAACCAGCTTTGCCCGAATAGTTTTACCATTACAGCAGATAAAAGGAAATACCTTGTGTATTTTGCAGTCCTGCTTTTTAAAGCATACTTTAAATAAGCATGCCATAAATAATATTTATTAATCAATTGTTCCAGGCTTTTGTCTCATAATAGGTAATCTGGTTAGCTACAAGAAAAAAGATTCTACCTCTCATGATTAACAGAAAGTAACAGTTGTCTTGTTCTGAAAGCCAGGCAGATACATATTATTTCCAGGCGTTTCAAAAGAGTGTCATACCCCAGAACAACAGCTATGGATGCATATTCTAACAGCTCTTGTGGAGACTTTGCCAAACAATGCTTTCTCATGTTTCCTTTATGAGGTTCTTGCCATTACAGGTCTATCAAATGAGCTAGATGTCAAACTTTGAACATGTTGATTTGACATGACATGTTTCAAAAGACACTGCAAAACAGCTACACAATCACTATGTAAGGAACAAAACACAATATCTTACCTTGTTACTACCTGATGTGTATAAACTCTGTTGGGACTTCCAAAAGATTTTGCCAAGCCGAAGTCAGCAAGTTTTAAAATGCCGTTTTCATCTAACAACAAATTATTTGGTTTAAGATCCTGTCAGTTCAGAAAGTAAAGAATTAGTTTTGCCAGTGCTGATAAAAACAGACATATAATGAACCTCCTGGCAGGCGTGTCATACAGTATTCTAAAATGCAGGCTTTTGATTCTACCTTAAGCCTACATTGTGAGGAAAATCCTAAAAAACACCCAAACCAAGAAAGCTCCCTACAAACCTACCCACCACCACCCGAAACAATAAAACCAAGGAAATAAAGTATATCATTATATGTGAAAATGCGTGAAACACACCCATTTGAATATTATAATATTTAAGCTGCTGAGTTTAAAACAAACCTATCTCCTTACAGGTTTTTAGCTTTGCTGCAGGAACAGCAGTGCTGATTTAACTGAGTAAGCTACCATATGAAATAAGACCTTGCAAAAGTTTCAGATGACTGCAGAAATAATGGAAGTGATACAGTTTAATACAGTATCAGTATTGACAGTGTTGACCTCTGGCCAGCAAAGAAGCACGGACACAGACATTTGCTCACTCCATTCTCATCCCATCCTCCTACCCTCAGGAGGACAGGAGGGAGAAAAGCAGCAACAAAAGCAGGAATATGTAATAAATATATAGGCATTTATATAAAGGCAGTTTAACAGGTGAAGGAAAGAGGAAAAACCCAAACAAACAAGCAATGCAATGGAAATCATTCACTCCTTCCACGCAGACCAATACCCAGACAAGTCCCTAGAGCCACCCTGGAAGCCCAAATTTCCCCTCCTCCCCCGCTTTTACTGCTGAGCATGGTGTCACATGGCTCGCAATATCCCTCTGGCCAGCTTGGGTCGGCTGTCCCAGCTGTTTCCCCTCCCCACTTCTTGCCCACCCCAGCCCACTCACCGGGGCAGGTGCAGAGTGGAGTGCAAAAAGAGAAAGCCTTGATGGTGCCCAAGCACTGTTCAGCAATGGCCAACACACTGGTGTGTTGTCAAAACTGGTTTAGGCACCAATTCAAAACGCAGCACCATATGGGCTGTTGTGAAGAAAGTTAAATCCATCCCAGCCAGAGGCAGTTCACAGTACTAATCCAAGTCACATGTAACCTGAGACACTTTTATATAAATATCTAAATGATAACCACATCAGTAATTCTTAACATTTCTGGTACTGTTACTGTCTCTCCAAAACAGCTAGCATGAATGCTTACGGACTAAGAATGTCTGAACTTCAAAACTATCTTCCTTAGACTTTAAACTCAAACTCTATCGAATATGACTTTTGTTATAGCATAAAGGCTGTCAATTTAGTACATGCTTACCCTGTGCAGAATCCAATGCTGATGTAAATATTCTAACCCTTGAAGTGTCATCAGCATATACGCCTTGATGTGAGATTGTGTCAACACAATGCTAGTATCCTTTATAATAACCTGTAAAATGTTAGATTGATAGACTTCCATTATTTCAGCTGAAAACTTATTTAATTCTTTAAGACAAAGTTCAAATTGGCAGTCACATATTCTCTACTGTTCTCACCCTTTTCCCAGAAAAACAGGTCTATTCTGGAGATCAGAAACTGAAATGAGTAGTCCAGATAGAATAATAAACTCTTGTTTCCCACTCATTTTCTCATTTGCTAGTTAGCCTACGTGAACTTTGCATATCTCAGTTCCAGGTTGACACTCAAACACATGACAAAGACTACTACATAAAAATGATAAATGTGTCTGTAAACTTGAAATTACATTCCCACTTACTGATTCTTTCTCTGAGCAACCTAAGCATCTAACCTTTGTAAAAGCAATGGTTTCCTTTTCTATTTCTGAAGAGCAGGAGGTATGGCCACTTTGCTATATGTTAACAAATCTACTTAAAAGTTTTCTACATTCTTTGACTCTTACCATTAAGATTATATGTAAACACCTTGTTTGAAAGTATTTTCTATACTACTCCCCAAAATTTGCTTCATATGACTGTTCAGTTCAGTAATACCCTTTCCTAAAATTTGTTTGAGACCTAAAAAATAGCTGTCTAAAGCTACCTAAAATTTAATGTGTGTAGCACACATCCAACAGGCTGCAGTCCCACATGGTGGCTTGAGTGATACAATACAGATAAATGCTCTGCATACCACAGCCTTATGTAGTACAAGAGTATTTAATTCCTCTCCATACATCATATCTTCTTCAGCTCTAAATGTTGCACAGTTACTGGTTAAACAGAATGAATCCTCTAAAGTCTACTCATGACTTCAACTTCCATTAACAAAAAAATGATCTAACCTTTTCAATCTTGTGTTTATCTAGGTTTCAGCAAGCCTGTCAACATTTTCTTTTAATACTTTAAATGCTAGCCCCAGTTCTTAACAGCGTATGTATAATGAGCTAGCTTAACAACCCCATTAATTTCAGTCCAGAGTAGGTATAACATGTGCTTACACAGATCTGACATGAACTGCCATCTAGGACAGTCTTCCAAACTCAAGTACCTTGCATCAAAATTTCTCATAAAGAATTCCGCAAACTTAAGTCAGATCAACTGACTTACAGATGTTTCATTCTCCAAGACTGTAAGATGGTCATATGCAAGTACCTAGCACTGTTACATTTAAAAGAATGGTTCAGGTGCATGTGATTTCAGTACCAGCTTATCACTTGATATACTTTAGTATTGCACTTGAATTTGTTTGACAATACCATGCTTAGCAACTGCACTCTGAGATGCTGATCTGTGACTGAGGTTCTACACTGGAGTTCCAGAAAACTAACATACTAAACATAATCTGTTACTTGAAGACCATGCTGACAAATATTTAAAAGTAAAAGCATTATCAGTGGAGAACTCATAAAAATTGTCAAATTATTCAAACTACTTTTAGGACATGAGCTTAATCAACTCACATAATGTAAGTCACCTTTTTAACATAGGCAAATAAAAGCCTTGTAAAATAAGATGTTCAAAAAAAACACTTGAAGACACTGAAATAAAACCTTACCTCTAGATCCGTTTCCATAAAATCAAAGACCAAACTAATATTGGACTTGTGTCCAAACGCATCTAGGAGCTGTAAATCAAAACACATTATGTTGAAGCATACCGTCATACTTCCAGTTTTCTAAAATTCTGCAACCATTGTAGTCTGCATGTGGATTTTTAGCTTGCTGAACTTGTTTGAAGTTTTTCAACTTGCAATACAAAAATTCTTACTCATTTTAGCTTTTTAACTTAGTCTCTAAAAAACCCCACCTCATTAAGTAGGTAAGAACATTTTGCACAACTGCCCTTCCTTCCTGGAGGTAGAAAAGAAAAAAAAAGAATTAACTTTATCTGTGGTAGCTAACATGATAATCTAATGTAATAAAAACACTTTGTCCTCTCCCCAGACTTTGCTGTTCTATAAAACTGCTACCCTTTCTTGATGCTCAGACCAAGTTTTGGCCATGGATCTCTGTGTATGTCCTTCCTGTAAGCATGCAGACTTCAGAAATTCTAAGTGTTAGGCTTATTAACCTCCCTGTAAATATACTCTTAGGCATGCATTCATCTTTGTAGCAAGTTTTGTATGATAAATAAAACTCTTTGGGAAATATTCAAACAGCTGTGTAATGACAGAATCAGCTTTTAATCTGAGATAACACAAGCGTGATAATAATTAAACATAACAGATCATCTAGCCTGGTATTCTACCTTCAAGATCAGGAAGGTATGCTCTCCATAGTGTTGCTCATTCCTTACAGTCTCAGTATGACGACCATGTGAATTACCCAGTTGCAAGACAGTCATTTGCATAGTTTGTAACAGCAGTGACTGTGCTCATGTTCTGCAGAAACCATGGTAACAGGAGATACTATGCAGGTGAGCCTACAGGCTCGGCCAGTTTTTCTCATTCTTGCCTCTTACACTTCCAACATCCACAACAGTTTTATGAGGACTGTTAAGCGGAGTTGTCTGTTGCCTTTAGTACCCGATTCTGGACTTGCGGATCATAGATTTGTCTAATTCCTTTTTGAACTGCTGTTGCTGTCTGCTTCTACAATGCCTGTGACAACACATTCAAAAAAATTCTCTACACACTGTGTCAAGTAGTACAATTTCCATACCCCCCGAAGTAAACATGTTTTAAATGCGTCTCTTATTTCCAGTACTTTGGAGTTTTGCAAGTATCTGTTCTGCATGCACTTTACCTACTACCTCAGTTCTGTAGACCTCCCCATTCCCAGCCTTGTCTCCAGAGTAAGGAATCCCAGACTTTTTCACAACAAAGATGCTCCATCCCTTTGCCATTTTAATTGTCTTTCTCTGTACATTCTCTAACAGCTAAAGCAACCACTTTGAAAGTAAGTTCATAATCTGGAAGAGACCCATATTTCCACTCTGAAAAAGTTAAATACCTGGAAAACCCGTATTTGGTCCAATATTTATGGCAGACCTTCAAATTATCACTATTCACTAATTTAAAATATCTCTAGCTCCACCTGGGTATCTGTAGCTCTAAGTCCACCTAAATACAACTGAAAAGATACAGGTTTTTAATCCTTCTAACAGAGGTTTTAGGTATCAGTACTAAAGACTAGTAAGCCACCTGAATCTCACTTTCCATTGCTTACGAAAGCCTGCTTCTGGCTGTCACCAGTTCCATGTGAAGGACTCAGCGCTGCACTCATTTGTAAGTCTATCAGAGAGATGTAAAATCAGGTAATCTAAATTTCTATGATTAATACCCACATAGCTCCAGGATAAAATGCAAGATAATTACAAAAGAAATTACCATGTCTACTGAAATTGGTGTTTTGTTGAAACAGTTGTTTTACTGCCCATTTTGCGCTACAAAAAATAGCTCAAAAAAAAAAGCATCTCCATGAATCAACTGATTTTAAATTTCAGTCTGAACCTGTATCAAAAGTATTTGAGGACTGATTCTAGAAGTATCATTCCTTTTACTTACACCAATAATATTTGGATGGCTTAGCTCCTGTAACAATTTTATCTCCCTGAGGGCTGTTCTGTTGATTCCTACATTGGGGGGTGGGGGTGGGGAAAAGAGAGACAGAACAAAATTTTAAACTTTGGATTTAGCTCCAAAGAAACCTATCATCCTGTTACTCACTGATGATTTACAACTAAAAACTACTTTCTGACTACTCAACAATTTACAAAATGGCAAGTACATTGCAACAGATAAGTGGATTGCTGCAGAACAGAAGTGGACATAGACTTTCTTGCACAGCAAATATATTCTGCACCACATTAATCTGATTTAGATTATGAGGCAAAACGGACCCCTGCTGGCAAAAAAGGAAAGCTCTAGCAGAAGCCTAGGAAAAAACACAACACTTTCAGGGTATTGTAAGCTTTGGTTTTATAAGTTACATCTTGCACACATCAGTTCTTCCATGTGTCTCACCTCCAGAGGGAGGCACAGTTACAAACCTCATGAATATATCTCTTTTTTTGTTTTAACGTAGCATCAGTCAATAAGGCAAGACACATATTTTTCTACATTCATGCTGTGGCATAAAAGGTACGGTGGCCAAAACCTGCTCATCCTTGCTTGAATCCTTAATAGCCGGATTTCATAAAGGAAAAACCAAGGGGTAATGGGCAGTAATGGCGCACTTTGGCAGTCACACCAACTGTACCCTGTACCACACCAAACAATGATTCCTTCAGGGTAACAATTCATCCTTCAAAAATGCTGATATGTATGGCTTGCATGAAAACTGACTGGCAAGCAAACGCTCCTGTGTTATGTTGTACAGGAAGATTCAGCTATGCATGAGCTGAAAAAAGTGTTCTCCCAAAACCTGGGATCCAATTCAACATGTAAGACTCTAGCAAAGTTTTAAGCAAAGCTACATGGATTACCTTACACCTCTGCTTTGCCTACTTTAATTTCCTTATTTTGGAATCAAGATGACAATGGCTGCTTTTGGGTGGGCAAAGCCTTAGATTGAAAAAAAAAAAAGTATGCCAGGTTACCAGATAACACAGGGAAACCAGATAATATGACCATTACTTTTAGTAACATCTTTGAACTATAGCTAGACATTGTATAGGCCAAAGTAATGATTGTCCTTAAAGAACATTAGTCACTGAAAGCCAGGTGGATCACAACTCAGCTGTGAGACTCTGGGATGACTTCTAGTTTCTGTTTCAAAATGTCTTCCCTTAGAATGGAATTGAAATGTTGAGAGAAAAGATTGGTAACCTCGTGCAGGACCTCTAAATGATGGCAACCTACACACATACAAAAATTCTAGCTGTAAGAGAAGACCAGGGTTATTGCAATATCCATGCTGAAAGGAACGTGACTAGTCAGAGCACATGATCAAAAGACAAGGAAGACCTTGTTTTTATCAACTTTTGTCTCTGAATAAGTAACAAAAATAGAACAAAGGAAATATCTAAAGACAGAGATAAATACTTTCACCTGCCTTAAATATTTAAGGCACAGAGATACACCAATACAAAAATTTATTCTGAACTCCATGCTGTGAAGATGATTATTCTGTGTTATATTCACGTTTGTACCACACTGAAATTAAGAAGCTAAGTGGTTATATACTCATATTTAGACACATACCATGCATCCAGATAGCTCTGCTGCTTTTTTCTGTCCCTGCGGTTTGGGAAGCATTTCTCCCCTAAGCCCTACATTGAGAGTTTAACTCATTTTCCTCAGCCAAATTATGGTGTGGGAAATTAACGATCCCATTTACAAAACCAAAACAAACGAAGCACAATTCTGCAGCATGAATTTGTTTTAAAACTCACCATCTTTAGCTTCTGATCTGTGTCCCAGTTTAATCTGAAAAGAAATGTTTCATATTATATGAGGTTAAGCCATCTGCCCCAACAGTATGGGATATATTCTTTACTATTACCCTTCTAAGACAGAATGAGTTTCAGTACCATGAAACACTTCACTAGTTAGGGCTGGAGGTTTCTTTGTTGGTTTTTTTCCCCCTTTTAAAAAAAAATTGTCTCTACAGCATTAGTTTTTATAAAAGCTTAAAGTAAGTCTGTTTGGTGCTGAAAACAGACATAATGCAAACTGGCAGTATAAATTGCTTTGTAGCCACTGTTACGCCACTAACAAGCTTCTCAGGGAGAAACAAGGGCAACGTTAATTACAGTTGTCTTACAATTCTAGTAAAATTAACGTACTCTGTAAACATGGGCTGGCTGAAACTCCTTCGGTCTCAATCATCTATTGCCCTGGAATTTTCAGGTCCAGAATTGCACCATTGATATTTCCAGGTGATAAAAATTAAGAAAATATTCTGATAAAATATTCTGGTGCACAAGCTGCTTTTTCTTCCATTTTACCAGTAAGAGGAAAGGGTGCAGCCAGAAACAGACACATAATGCACATCAACTTCTGGCTTCATGGCTGGTGCCATTGTGAGGGGTTTGGCTTCTGTGACAACGGAACGTTCTTTGACTGCAGTCTGTTAGGGAGGGACGGGATCCATCTGTCTAGAAAAGGCAAGGGAATCTTTGGCAACAGGCTGGCCAGCCTGGTGAGGCAGGCTGTAAATTGAATGACTCGGGGGCAGGGGTCCAAAGCAGCAATGCTCATAGCGTTGCATCCAACAAGGGAATAAGCCAGGCCAACCACAGCAGTGATGTATGTTCCTTAACTGCCTCCACAGATGAGTATCAGAAGGCCAGCAGCCTCAAGGGTGTGTGTGGCTATGGTGGACCCACCTGCACGCCTGCTGTGAAACCCGTGTGCTCCATTACCTCTCAAATGCCTACACACCAATTCCCGCAACATGGGGAATAAATGGGAAGAATCTGTACGTGGTTGCAGGGCCACGATCTCATGGCAATTACAGTGACATGGTGGCATAGCTCCCACGAGCGGAATGCTGTCATGAATGGCTATGTACTTTATCGGAAAGACAGGCCAGCAAGGAGAGGTGGTTGAGTTGCTCTTTATGTGAGGAAGCAACTGGAATGTATTGAGCTCTCCCTAGGGGTGGATGCAGAAGGAGTCAAGCGCTTATGCATAATGATTAAGGGGCAGGCCAATGCGGGTGACACTGTTGTGGGTGTCTGCTACAGGCCACCTGATCAGGAAGAGGAAGCTGATGAGGCCCTCTACAGAAAATTGAGGGTAGCCTCATGATCACAGGCCCTGGTTCTCATGGGGGACTTTACCCACCCCGGTATCTGCTCGGAAGACAACACAGCTAGGCACGCATAGTTCAGGAGGTTCCTGCAGTACACTGATGATAACTGTTTGACACAAGTGGTGCAGGAGCAAACGATGCAAGGCGTGCTCCTAGACCTTGTACACACAAAGAAAGGAGGACTGGTTGGGGGTGCGGAGGTTGAGGGTGGCCTTGGATGCAGTGACGACAAGATGGTGGTGTCCAGGGTCCTGCATGGAGGATGCAGGACAAGAAGTAGGATTGCAATCTTGGACTTCAGGAGAGCTAACTTCGGCCTCTTCAAGGACCTACTCGGAGGAATCCCATGGATTAGAGTCCTAGAAGGTAGGGGGGTCCAAGACAGCCGATTAATATTCAAGCATTACTTCCTCCAAACTTGACTGGTGCACCCCTATGAGTAAGAAATCAAGCAAAGTGGGCAGAAGACCTGCCTAGATGAGCAAGGAGCTTCTGGCAAAACTCAAACAGAAGAAGGAAGTTTACAGAATGTGGAGAAAGGGACAGGCCAGTGGGCAGGAACTAGGAATGCTGTCGGAACATGCAGGGAGGCAATGAGGAAGGCTAAGGTCCATTTGGAATTAAATTGGGGTGGGGGAGTGGCGCAGAGCAAGGACAACAAGAAGGGCTTCTTCAAGCACATCAGCAGGAAAAGGATGACTAGGGAAAATATGCGCCCGCTGCTGAATGAGGTGGGTTCCCTGGTGACAAAGGACAGACAGAAGGCAGTTACTGAATGTCTTCTTTGCTTCAGCCTTCACTGCCAAGGCCGGCCCTCAGGAATCCCAGACCCTGGAGGCAGGAGAAGGAGTCGGAGAAAGAAAGACTTCCCCTTGGTCAAAGGACTATGTCAGAGATCACTTAAGCAAACCTGACACCCACAGATCCATGGGCCCCCATGGGATGCACCCCTGAGCACTAAGGGAGCTGGCAGATGTTAATGCCAAGCCCCTCTCCATCATCTTTGAAAGGTCATGGAAGACAGGAGAGGTACCTGAGGGCTGGGGGAAAGCCAGTGTCGCTCCTGTCTTCAAGAAGGGCGAGATGGAGGACCCAGGAAACTACAGGTCAGTCAGCCTCACCCCCATCCCTCGAAAGGTGATGGGAACAGCTCACGCTGGAGGCCATCTCAAAGCACGTGTAGGAAAAGAAGGTCATCAGGAACAGTCAGTGTGGGTTCACCAAAAGGAAACTGTGCCTGTCCAACCTAATAGCCTTCTATGATGGAATGACTGGGCTGGGTAGGCAAGGGCAGTGGGTGTTGTCTACCTTGACCTCAGCACAGCTTCATGGGTAAGCTTAGGAAGTGTGGGTTAGATGAGCAGGCAGTGAGATGGACTGAGAAGCCTGAATGGCAGAGCACAGGGGGTTGAGATCAGAGTCTGGCCGGAGGCCTGTAGCCAGCAGTGTTCCCCCTGGGTCAGTACTGGGACCAGTCCTGTTCAACTCATTACTCATAAATGAGCTGGATGAAGAGACAGTGTCCCCTCAGCAAGTTGCTGATGATACAGAGCTGGGAGCAGGGGCTGATACCCCAGCAGGCTGCGCTGCCATTCAGCGAGACCTGGACAGGCCAGAGAATTGGGCAGAGAGGAACCTGATGAAGTTCAGCAGAGGCAAGTGTAGGGTCCTGCACCTGGGCAGGGACAACCCCACGCACCAGCACAGGCTGGGGCTGACCTGCTGGAAGGCAGCTCTGCGGAGAAGGGCCTGGGAGTGCTGGAGCACAGCAAGGTGCCCATGAGCCAGCAGTGTGCCCTGGTGGCCAAGGTGGCCAGTGGGATCCTGGGGGGATCAGGAGGAGCGTGGCCAGCAGGTCCGGGGAGGTGATCCTCCCCCTCTGCTCTGCCCTGGTGAGGCTGGTGGTGGGCTTCCCAGTTCAAGAGAGACAGGGAACTACTGGAGAGGGTCCAGCAAGGGCTACAGAGATGGTGAGGGGGCTGGAGCACCCCCCTTCTGAGGAAAGGCTGAGGGAGTTGGGCCTGTTTAGCCTGGAGAAAATTGGATCTTTCCAAGTATCTTAAGGGTGAGTGTCAAGAGGCTGGGGCCAGGCTCTTTTCAGTAGAGCCCAGCAACAGGACAAGGGGTAACGGGCACAAACTGCAACACAGAAGTTCCATCTAAATATAAGGAAGAACTTCTTTACTGTGAGGGTGAGCGAGCACTGGAACAGGCTGCCCAGAGAGGTTGCAGAGTATCCTTCAGACTCTGGGACATTCAAAACCTGCCTGGGTGTGATTTTGTGCAACCTGCTCTAGGAGAACCAATTTTAGCAGCTGGTTGGACTAGATGATCACCAGAGGCCCCATCCAACCCTAACCATTCTGTGAAAAACAAGAATGCTTTCACAACAGCTGCTGCTAGTAGCAACCATACAGGAAAGGAAATAAAATGCTAAAAGGGATTAGTGTATCGAACAAATTTACTTACTATAGATATGGCTCCGCTTGGCTAGTAAAGTAGGCTCTTTACCCCACCAAAACACTGTAATGTGCATTCTTCATCCCTCACAAGGCACAGCTAATCACCTATTTTTATCACAAAAAGTTCCTGCAATCTTTCCAGATAGTGTGAAGGGGAACACTTTATGACAACACAGACATTGTCAGCATTTGTATTCAGGTAAGTTGCACATCTAAGGTCATTTTTGTCAAATGTTGTCAAAAAACTACCATCAGTTCTAAAGAACTTTATCAGGATTAACATTCCTGGACTGAAGGAAATGGGACACAGCAGGAGGTAACATAAAAAAAAAAAGCTACCATCAATGAATAATAAAGTGTTAATTTAGAAATATGTGGGTTTTTTTTTAAATAAACCTAAGAAATAGTCAAAATTTCAACTTAAAGACCAGGTAACCCTTCTGAAATTGAGAAGTGTAGTAATAGTGAAGCTAGTCTCTCACTGTGGAGAGTTGGGAGCATTAAAGACAGGTTAACCAGATCATTTAAACAAAACACTGTAGAAAAAAATACATATTGTCCCACTACCCCATTAGCGTGGTAAAAAAAATCATTAGGGAGGTCAAGAGCAACCAGACATTTGATCACAGAATGGAAAATCCGCGACACTTACCTTTTTAATAGCCACAATTTGGTTGTTGTTCTTGTCCCTTGCTTTAAAAACGGTAGCAAACTAAGGAGAAAGAGGCTCGAGTAACTGGAGGGGTAGGCCGGCCGCATGGGCTGTGCCTGCGCGGCCTCCCGGCGGCACCGACGCTGCGGCGGCAGCGGTGGCCCCGCGCCCAGCCCCTCAGGCCCAGGCGCCTGCCCTCCGGCGGGGGCAACCCGCCCCCGCAGCCGCCCCCCGTCTCGCCCTGCGACCGCGGCACCCTCCCGCCTCGCAGCGGGGCACCGCTGCCGCCGGCGGAAGGCGAGGCCAGGCCCGACGGCAGACAGCCCCAGGGTCGCGGGCGCCCGCCACAGCCCCTCCAGGCACATGAGGGGCCTCACCACGGCCGCCCGCCGGCCCGCCGCAGAGCGGGACCCGCACACGCACCTTCCCGCCCCGCCGCTCACGCCCCAGCGGCCGCTCACCTGCCCCTCCCCCAGGAAAGCCAGTTTCTCGTAGCGCTTCGCGCGTGCCCGCGCGTCCATCGCCGCCGGGGGGGCCGGGGGGGCCGGGGGGCTGCCGGGGGGCTGCCGGGGGGCTGCCGGCGGAGCAGCGGCTGGGCCGGCGATGCGGCTCCAACACCCCCAGCGCCAGGCCCCGCGCTACTTCCGGCGCTACCGGCGCGCCGGCCCGCCCCACCCTTTTCAACTGCCGCCACGAACCGCTAATCGCGGCCCGCCCCCCACCCCCTGCCCCCACCCCCTGCCCTCCTGCCCCCGGCCCTTGTCCTCCTGCCCCCCGCCACCGCCCCCTGCCCCGCCCCCTGCCCTCCTGCCCCCAGCCCTCCTGCCCCCGCCCCCTGCCCTCCTGCCCCCAGCGCGGCTGAGCGCCACAGCCGGTACGCTGCGGGGGCATCACCGTGCCCGGGTACGGCTGAAATCATCCCAGAGGAGCCCGTTTTTATTTTGCTCTCCCATCAGATCCAGTGTCCGGGGGGACAACGGCCACAGCTGCCTGACGGAACCAGCACGGCTGCTAAAGCCACACCACAAAGTCTCGACGGTCCCTGAGAATGCTTCAGTGTCCCTTTCCTGCATGCAAAATCACTCCTACTAAGATATCCTAATCTTTTAAAGTAGAAAAATAAAATGACTCAATGGTCGTTTGCAAGCAGCTAATTAGAAAAATATTTTAATGGCGTGGACACCAAATACATTCAGTTGCTAGTTAGCCATCAACAGAAAATACTTCAATCACAAATCAATACATAATGTGTTGTGTCAACCGTCTCACCCTTCATACAGGTTTTTATTGAAGCTATTAGTATACAATAACTTTTAATATTAAGGAAATGCCTTTATTGTGAATACAATACTTCATTCTTCCAACAGTGGCCAACAAACTATCTTCCATACCTATTCCGGACCTCCACGCTGCAAAAGAAAAGCGGACAGTTAAGTATGTTAGCATGGGAAATGCAGATAAAATCTTCTTTTGCACTAGTATAGACTAACTGACAGAGTTCTAGTTTTGATTTATACATTTTGTTTTTATGTAAGAACATGCACAGAGTGTCAAATATTAGCATCTACCAGTAACAGCTCCATTTTTTTCAGGGGAGAATACAATAAGATCAACACACGCAACCAACAATTACAGCTGCTTCCACTTCTCCCACTCTAGAGAAACCCAACTCTTTACTCAATTTAGAGAGGTCTGACAAACACGGTAGTAGTGAAGATAACTTTTGTAATTTAGGCAGTGGAAATAATTCTAAAGTGCACAGTTAAAAACAAGGCCAAGGTGAGCCACTGCAATCTTTATGAGAATTCAATTCATTATTTTCCCAACCAAATTATTTTACAACTTATCTCACTGTCAGAAAATCTGTGCTAGAGGTCAAGAAGTGTATTACTATGGGAAAGAACCCAATTTATTTCTAATTATAATACCCTACCCACATACGTGCAGGAAAACTGATTTCCTCTACTAACATGATTACACTGTAGGTGTCCTTATCATTTAACAAAGGTATGCAAGTGTCTTTTCATTTCAAACTCACAACTATCTCACACGTTCTTCACAGTTCATTCCTTCTCCCTTTTTAGGCATCAGTGTTTACAACCAAGAATTGTTACAGAAGAAAAGCAGGCATTTCTTGCCTTTCATGTACAATGCTGTATTTGAAAATATTGCAGAAAATATTTAGATGAAGTTTAATAAAATGTTTCCGCTACAAGAAATACAAGATTTAACTTACAAAATAACTTATAAAAAGTAGTTTGAGAAATATTTTGGACTTCAATCACCTGGTAATAACGTTCGCTGGTCTAAGAATTGACTCCTGTATTCCTGTCCAGCACATTCAAATTACACATTATACAGCTGTTACAAAATAGGTAGTGGCAGTGATTAACATAGGTTATGACTATCGATAGCTATCTGCATGTCTGTTCTAAGTCCATCTCTCTCTAATCAGCAATACCACAAAGCACTAATTAGTCAAGAGTTGGGTTCCTTCTGCATTAAGAATTTGTAGCTTGGGTATTGTGCATGAAAGCCACGAAAGCTCAGAGCAGGCACTTACCAAGAATCACAACGTACTAGCGTATCTGAAAGTTCGAAGCATGTGTAGAAATAAGCCAGATGCTGGGTAAATACAGACAATACACACCAATAAATGAAACTTACTTGAATAAATTCAATCTCTTCATCTGACATAAGTTTCCTTCTGTATTTCTGAGGCAAGGTTCTCGCTAATTCAGAAGTGTCTGGTGTACCTTTTACTCTACTAACAAGTGCCATATTTTGAAAGCCCAGAGAGCTGCCTCCTACAGACTCTGCTTTTGAAGCATGGAGAGATGGCACACCCGCTTGTAGAGATTCCTGTACTGAAACACAGATTGCAAAACCGTTTACAGAAATGTAACAGGACTGTAAAATTAATTAATAAGCAGCCAACAGAAGTTACCAGCTGTTGACAATTTTTTTTCGTTATAACAAACACTTAGAATAATTAAGACACTCTACTTCTCACAACCTGTCTTTACTATAATTATATGTATCAAGAGCACAGTGAAAAATTATGACAGTAAAAGCAAGCATGTTTGAGTGGCAAAAATATTGATGTATAGACAGAGGATAAGTCAGCATATATCCTAACAAAGGCTTTTTCACTGGGCAGCTGTACATACAAAAAATACATAAAGTATCATACATTTGTGTGTGGAGGCAACTACGCAAGATAAAAAACCAGTCCACCTAAGATGATGCTTTTTGTTTACTGTGACTGTAAAGACAGACACGTGAAAAAAAGGTGGGAGCCTTACAGAAAGATAAAGCTTGCAACTATGACACGCCACAACACGCAATGCAGTGCTGTACCCATTTTTAACATTACAAAAAGGCATTGTATCAAATTTTGTTAATAATGTGCAGAATGACCACCAAGTATCAGGCATCAGCAATCAATGTTAACGAAACACAGAGACCAAGAAGCGCCTGAAGTACTTCACAGGTGAGGGTCAGGAGCTAGGCTTAAGGAATTCACATTGGAGAAGTTGCCTTGACTCTGAGGACAGGAGAGATGACAGAAGGGCCACACTGTCAAAGTCAGCATTCTGAACTTAGATCTATCCCACCATGGCTGATTTTACAGTGGAAGTACACAATCACCCCAGCAGGCAGGACAGAGTCTCACAACAATGGTTACTTTACAAGCACTCAGACCTCTGTATACAAGGTTAAAGCACGTGATGAAGCAGAACGACTTCCACAGGAAGTCCCTCTCAGTGCTCCTGAAAAATGAGCAAGACAAATGCAACATTTAAACAGCTGGGATGGAGGGACTATATAATTTCAAAATAAGCAGCATCAAGACTGGATGAGTCAAAGAATGCGAGGAGTTACAACACAGCAGCACTGCCTGCCTCTCTCCCTTCTGCCTCCAACAAGACCAGTAAGGACAAAGGAGAGGAGCCAGTTTTAGCCATAGCAAGTCTGGGTCAGTAACAGGACTGGGACATCAAACACCTGCAGCAATGTGATCAGACCACTATATATTGGGGGTGGGGGCGTGGGAAAGCCACTATTGAGAGGCATATTCAGAAGTTCTCAGAGGATTGTATCTGAAAGCTCCAAGTTGATCAGGTGGTTCAGGAACAACAGGAGGGCCCAAAAACAGCAAGGGGGAATAGAGCCCATCAGAAGGAGCATATTCTGAACAGGGGGCAAAGTACCTATCACACCTTATATAAGAAAAAAACAAGAATCAGTTTCTCCAAGTTTGTTTCACACACCGCAAAAATGTCTAGAGATCTGCCAAGGATTTTCCTGTATTGTAGTTTCACTCTGAAGTGTAGTTGGAGTGCATGCATTATCCAGTTAAAAACATCAGAGGTCAAGATTCAGAAGTGCCAGACTTAATACTGCTGTTGCTTCGAGATCATCATGTTGCAGTAGTAATACGGTAGTAGTAATACGGTAAAAGAATTTGGCACCCACGTCCCTACAAGTTTAGTCTTGATCTACAGAGCTCTGCTGGGCTACTACATAGAAGCAACAGCCTGGTATAGTGAAATGTAGTTATTGCTATAGCATTCAAGCAAGATGAGGTAGATTGCAATTTACTAATGAGATGACAGAACCTGATTAAGGTAGAAAAGTCTAACATACTTCAAAGATACTGTCACAAAAATCTTCTGATGCAGAGATAAACAAGAGGTAACATGTTTTCAAGGCTTCGAGAAAGCAGTTCCCTGGCATGAGAGGTGGTGCATTTGGCTGAACTGTGTACAACTGTGCACACAATTCTGACAGAAAGTTATCACAGAAAATAGCTCCTGAAGAGTTCACAGGTAAGTCTGAAGTGGCACTGATGTGCACTGTAGATACTTTGTAATGTTAATGAATAAAGTAAACTCAAAGCTAAATCACAAACACAAAAATGCTGTGTCAAATAATGTGGTATGGTATAATTTCTAAAGAAGTGAGAATAACATAAAAAAGCTTAAGACATCTACTTTAATTTCAAATGCTTTGTTGACTCAAAAGCAGTATTAAACCAACATACTGCTCATACAACTTTGATGTTTAAATGTAACAATATTTGGAATCCTATAAATATCAACGCAGATATAAGTATAAAAATTCATGCCAAAGATTGCAATGAAATTAATTTTTTCGCAGCATTAATTAGTAACACAACAAAATACTTCTTAAAATGTACAGTGGGGTGGCTCTCCCAGCTATAATCATGGTTTTAAATACCATCGACATTGCAGACTCCAACTAAGAAGAGATGAGGAAAATGCAGTAATTTCTGCAAATATCACTGAATACCTAAAGTTCCTTCACACTGACTTGGGCACAATAATTTCACACACATAGTAGTATCTGGAAAAAATGGGACTTACACCAGAAATCTTTGTGAATCTGCCCTGACCAAGAAATAAAGACATGCATATATTATGTGTATTTCCACAGTTGCGCAGAGTCTGAAAAGGAAGAGTCAAGGAACTGCCTTCAAACTAAAACAACTGTGTTTCAGAAACCCTGCTCAAAATCAGCCGAGTTGCATAGCTGAAACAGAAAAATTGCGTGCTGGTTTCTTAAATAAAACAGTTAACACTAAGAAATGTGGTGCAAGTTGTCTCTATAGATGAAATACTTACTTTTAGGTCTGGGACTACCTTTTCTGTCTGGGAACTTAATTAACGGAGTATGTGGCTTGACTACCTAGAAAAAGGCAAGGTAGCAGGAGAAACAGAGAGAGTAAGATGTACTTCTAGACACACGTTACCTTCAAAACATACAGCGAATACAACTAATGCCAGGAACGCGCATTCCCTTCCTTCCCTCACCGCAGCCTGTGTGTGCATGCAGCGACAGCCACGGAAACGCAATTATAAAGGTTTAGCACACGGAATTGCTAGCTGCGCTCTGACTGTACAGGAATGTACTTGGAACTGTATCGACCCAAAGGGCTGTCTGCTGAACCAGTGAGCCACTTAAATCATCCCAGGAGAACCCGTTTTTATTTTGCTTTGTATTTGTTCACCTGGCTGGGCAGGACCGACTAGTTCTGTTAAGAAAACCCGACGAACTATGAAGCCTAGTAGCCGAAGCCACACTGCTTATTCCTGAAAGACGCCTTCTGAAGATGACTCCACGTCTCACCTTCACCTTGAAGGAAGAGAGCTTGGGAAGGCGCGGCCAGCTAGCGCCCCCCGCCCTGCATAGCGCACGGAAGGGTGCGGGCTGCCCGGAGGCGCCCTTCGCACGGGGAACCAGGCACCGGCCCAAGCCCACCGCCGGTACCGGCGGGCCCCCCCCGCACGCCTGCCCCCCCCGCGCCAAGGACACCGGCCTACCCGGCGGCGCCTCAGGCCCGGCCGCCTCAGGCCTCGGCGGCGGCGCGCCAGGCCAGCCCGCCGCCCGAGCCAGGCTCCCGGCCTCGGCCCCCCGCTCCCCAGGCCGCACGCCGAGCGCCGTTACCTGAACGACCCTCGTGGCGGCCGCCATCTTACTGCCCATGGTGACCCCCCGCCGCCGCGGCCCGCGCCTTAGGGGCAGCAACGGGCCCCGCCCGCCGAGGGCACGGCCCCGCCCACCGCGACGTGCGGCCGCGCAAGGGCGGCAGGGCCGGCCCGGCGAGGGAAGGCGGGGCGGCGCCGGCCGGGCGGCGCGTTACACACAAGCCAACAAAAACCCCGAAACACTTCAGGAAGTTCTCACATTTAATTCCTATTCGATTAAGGCAAGCCACATCCACCTTTTGAAAACGGTTTACTATGTCACCAGGCGAAAAGCAAGACTATGTTAATATGTTACATGCTGTGATACCATCGATTTTGTTCAAACATAAAATGCAGTTGTCAAGCAGGGTCACAAACAGCTGCTACAGAAAAGAGCGCAAAATTCGCAGTGTTGAACATTCGATAAAATGTTTCCATTAAACAAGCAGACGCCCCCCCCCCACCAAGACCCATTAGAAAAGCCTGCAGCTGCTGCCCTGGGGAACAGGGCAGAAACAGCAAAGCCTTAGCTGAAGCCCACCTTTACATAAATGCTTGAAATATATAGATTACTATTACTATTTCTTGTGTTACCGCTGCCTTTCAGGAGGGGATGAGCGCTTGGGATGGGACAGCTATTAAGTGGCTCTTCAGGCAATTTCAGCAGCTACACTATGTGTGTGCGTTCTACGTTTCTAGAGAGCCACAACCTCCAGAAAGGTTAAATTTTCAAATTCTTAAACTATACTTTCATTATGCATAGTAATCTATCAAGTTTAGTACATCAGTGACATGCACTATGCAAAACACATTTCTCCTGACTCACATAAATTCAACATTTTTTTCAAGCTGTAGAACAATTGCTTTTAAAGATGGATCTTCTGCCCAGTTAACTTTGCTTCCAATTATGATACCCTAAGAAAAAAAGAGTATTGGTTAAACAAAGCCTTTAAAAAGAATTATTCCTAGTAAAATATCTCAAATTTTTCTGATCTTTAACTTTTAATTTGCACACTCTTAAAATTCACAGCAGTCTTTGGAGTAAGTGGGATGAGGGGAGAGGAGAAAGGGAAGTATGGTTTTAAAACCTATTGTCAACATGTAGGAAAAAAAAGCAGTGCTTTGCATTTCCTAGAGGACCTTGTACACCATCCCTGTTTTAAACATAGGATTTTAGAGGAATTTTGTTTGTTTGTTTTTTAAACACAAGAAATAAAGTTTGCCTCAAGCACAAGATAACACAGTTAATATTCTCGCCGTGCCATTCTGGATTGAAAATGGAAATTATTACATGTTGTCAAAGAAGATTTGCTCTACTTGTGGTTCAGAAGATTTCAGGAACACAAACCCATTCCTAGGTTTTGTATCCCAGATAACAGTAGGAATCCAATCTAAACCCCACTAAAACGTTTAAATTCTCATTCTCAATTTGAAATGCAACATTGTTATCGATGCAAACTAGTAGACATAGCATTGCAATAGAAAAACATGTGATACTCCATCTTCGAAATTCTTCCAATCACCCAAATTCACAGCATGGTTATATCCTGTCTTCTATCTGAAGCCCTCCAATATATTCTCTTTTCCCCAGTCTAAATTTTTTACATCAGCTTTGTGCGCACTTAACTGGGATTTTATAACCTGATTGCAGATAAATTCAAGAGCGCTGCAATTACAGTTTAGCATTCACTCTGCCTCCCATCTTTGTACTTAAGTCACTGACCTGTGAGGCCAGGCAAAGGAAGCCAAGAGAGATCTCACAGTGAGAGGCAGAGTACCAGACTGTAGCATAGCATACGTGACCTGTAGTAGAACCACTCCCAACACAGGATGCTGCAGGAGGCCCACCCACGCTATCCCAAATCATGAGGTTTTCCTCCTCACTTTGCAGGGCTCCACACTCCGGATGACCTGCCAGCCAGCTGCATGGGTACAGGCTGCCTAGTGGCATCTAAATACGTGGGTAACCAAAAGGTCAAAAGCTACGCTGCTGAAAGTATTTGGACACTGGCTGTGGCTGCAGGCCAAGTCTTTCACAAGGCTGCGGTGGGTGACACAAGCAGAGGTGTGCATGTGATCAGAAGGGGCAGACTGAGGAGCAGCAGTCTGGCTCACTGGTATCGTGGGATTAAGATCTACTTATTTTTCCTAAACATGAGATGCACAAACCGATTTGGGGGGGGGGGGGGGGGGGGGTGTAGGGGTGACACTCCATGCAAGGAAACACATTCACCAAGAAAATGCATTATTTGTGTATCTTTAAGGAAACAAAGAATTAAAGATAGATTGACAAACTGTCTCTAAATTCTGTAAATAGTTATTCTGAAGAACTTTCTGACAATTTCACGGTTTTAGCTCTCAAAGCATTAACGTTTTTCTTGCACATAGCAGCAGCTTGTCTATTGTCGCTGTTACTTAAAGTTTTTAGAAAACAGTTTTGTTTGAAGTTACATTTACCATACTCTATGTTATTCTGACTAATGCAAACCTGCAAACTTGCTTCTAAAAGCTACAACATATTACCTGGAATACATTTTGAATTACTGAAGTCAACTGCCTTTCTTTTTGTAATTTTTTAAACATCTTCTCCAGGGTTTTGTTTGCTTCCATACTTGATTGTGTCTCCTTTCGGTTTTTCATCGTGCTTTGAATTTGCAGTAGTTTCTGTCTTGCGGCTTCTTTTAGTGCTGTTCCATTATTAGGAAAATGAAGTATTAAGAAGTAGTTAGGCGAGCAGTAGAACTAAAGATGGATGTCTGTGAGAAAAAAACTAAGGCACTTCCGTGGCAATAACCCTATGTTGAATTTCACAGTTACTTCAGATGTAAGTTAATATTGCTACAAGAAGAACTTTAAAATACAAATGATAAAATTCCAATATAAAAGAAAGTCAGTACTGCTAACACACTTACAGAATCTTTTCCTTTTAATGTCAGCCAATTTCTGTTCCTTCTCACGTGCTTGCTAAAAGAGAAAAAAAAAATAAATATTTCCCAGACTCTTGGCTCCAAAAATATTGAAAGATGCCAATTCAATTCACAAAAGCAGTTAAGGGCAGCTCTAGAAGCAGACTTTCTTACATACTCACTTGAAGTCATCATTTCAGTAATTAACACCGGTAGAAATTGTACCTTTTGGCCACGCATTTAGCTTCAAATGGCTGGTGTGATCCTGTTCCTTTCAAATTGCTCTGCTGCCCATGCTGAGGTTGGCAGACCTGCACAACTGCAACAGGAGCTACAATGCCACTTACCTCTTGATATTCCATTATTTTCTTGCAGAGTGTCAGTATGTGGGATATATTTTCTGTGATCACTCTAAGGAAGGAAACACAGTTGCACACCTTAAGACAATTAATATGAGTCAACAGCATAAAGGTTATGTGGATTGCACAAAAAAATCCCCATTTCCCTTTATACCAAAAAAAAAATTCCACCCCCCTACACAACTGCACCCTTTCTTTTTACAGTTATTATACTAAGTATTGTTGTAGGAGCCAAATAGTGTCCTTATTTCCCTCTCAGTTTCCCTAATGTTTCAGTTAAGGTTGTATAACATTTCAAATCACAGAGCTTGGAAGGTATCAAGGAAACCTAGTCACCCGAGAATGGCAAAGAATTGCAGCTCCTGAATTCTGGTGTGTGGGAGGGACATCCTGGAGATGCAATGTTTTCAGCTGTAGTTCTGACAGAAATTAAGTTTCTCATATAACACTTCATACATGTGCACCCATTAATATTAGGCAGGATATGAAAAGCTAATTCTAAAAACGTTTGAAACTTTCAGTTCTTTTTCAAAGCCATTAAGCTTTAATTAATGAAGGCAGCAAAGCAGAGGCAAGGCTCTGTCACAAGCCTGTAATATGTGCCCAGCTATTATAAATGCAGGTAACAGTTCTCATAAGTGAATCAAAGGTTGTGATTGCTGTAATCAAAGCTTGGTTAATTTGGAGCCCAAACATAAATCCACGCAGGGTATAAGTGGTCTGATCATGCTGGCTCTAGCTAAAAGGTGGATGGTACGTCATTCAGTAAAATCTAGAAGAAAGCTGGCTTTAAAAAAAGGTACAGTGAAGTACAGCTATGCTTCCCCTATGAACACCTTACCGTGAGCCACTGTCATTTTCCTTAATTTTGTTTCTCAGGGCAGTCGTAAGTTGGATCCTGCATAGCAGATAGTGGAGAAGAAACACACAACTGATGAGAACTGATAAGAAACTTAAGGCAGATTTAGACAAGTAACAGAAAAATATTTCCAAGGTTCCATTTATGTCCAATTTCACATTGGAATTATGTATATAAAATACTCAGTACCTTTTCAGTATCATACTTCTTAACTAATGAGGCTTAACTCTCAGGACAAGAAATGTACATCAGTGATTATTTGACAATGACAACTCCTTTTTCTCTTACCAAACATACTTGGACACCATTAATCCCAGAGCCTGCAGAAGGGAAGCTGAGCAAATACAAATGAACAGCCATATAACATAGGAGATGTGTACCACCTATCGGATTCCACCTTTTCATATGCATTTGTGAAATCCTGCCAAGAAATATTTTTACAGATTTATGAAGTCAGCCTTTCACAGTTTTGCAGGAACCTTTGGGTTTACATGTTTCAACTTGGATTTTTTGTTGTTGTCGTTGTTCTCTATGGTATCTCCATCTGCATTTCTGCTTGTTCAGTGGTACTAAAATCTCTCATGTTTGCAACACACTGTAGCACTTTGAAATCCTATTTTAATCAGAATTATGTATATGTGCACACGCATGTATATGTGTGCACACAAACAAACAGAGAACCTCCAAACAAACAGGAAGAAAATTCTACCTTTGCAGGGCTAATGTCTTGTTGAGGAAAGAAGCTTTTGCATCCTCCAAATCTTGCAGGGCACTGAAAGGAAAAAAAACCAAACAACCAACCTCAAACAGTTGGAGAAAACAAAAAATTCAAAAGCAATGTCACATTTTTAACTTGCTCTCTACATGTCTAAAGAATTTTTCCTGTAAACCACAAATTATTAAGGCCAGGGGTATTTTAGCATGTGGAACTGTATTAGGAAATTCTAGTTATCACAGGAAGGCCTGCAAATTTAGAAGCCACATCAGATATAGAACTACATTAGAAGACTGAGTAAAATATTTCTTCCTCATATTTTATCTTAATTTCCTTTTTTATTCACCAGACTTTGGCAAAGTACTGATTGTTAATACAGAGATTTACTAAGGAGTAAACTACAAGAGAACTTCCGAGCTCAGTTCTTAACCCTTCTCCCCTTTCAAATACATCCAAAGTTTGAAGTTATGCAATAACATACCAAGTGATAAACTTTCCTTCAGTAGCACCACCAAGGTGATTTCCCTGACCTGCAAAGAACGAACGTCACCAAAAAAACCGACAGCAGAGACTTAAACACAATCTACAGAGGATAAAGAGTTTGATAGCTGTACTTTCAAGGTATTTCTTATTTCTACCTCCACACCTTATCATTTCTTCCACTGTCAGTGAGACTCCGTTATCAATTGACTGTATCAGAGAAATAATTAGGCTTTAATTTAAGTGCTTCCACTTAGCACTTTTTACAAATGCCAGAGCTGTCTCACAGCATTGTTGTATATGTGCAACCGGCTCGTTCAGTGGAAGAAGGTTCAGGTAACGGAAACAACGGCAACAGGAAGAAACACCTTCAGTCAGTGTTTCTGCCAAAGGCCTGTTTCCTCAAAACCGTCACCAGGAGTCAGAGGAGCCTGAAGTGAAAACCCGGGAGAAGGGGCAGCAGGCAATAGTCACACGGCAGTTTTGTAAGCATTCAAACGGGTCTTCAAGAGCCGTCTAGAAAACGGAGTTCAGCCCAGACGCTCAGCCAAGAAAAACATTTCGTTATTATAACGAGCACTTTTGAGAAACAATTTTTTGGAAGACGAGTGTTAGCCGCATCGCATGCCTTATTACCGTAACATCACGTTAAGAGGGAGCGCGGTGGGCCGCGGGGGGACTTAAGAGTACGGATAAACTTACTGGCATGAAGCGCAACGCCGCACTCCATGAGCTGCTGCTTCAGCTGGTCCCGCAGGCTGCAACAGAAACCGAGGCGCAGCGGTCAGAGGGCGCGCCCAGGCCGGCCCGGCCCGGCCCCGCCACCGCCCCCCGGGCCCCCGGCACAGACCAGAGCAGGAAGAAGGGATCCACCTGGTCCTCCACGCTGCCCATCGCGCCGCTCAGCTGCCCCGACGCCGCCATGGCTGCGCCTTCAAACTGCCCGCGCGCCGCTGCTTCCGTCCGGTGCGGCGGTGCCTCCCGGCAGCCCCCGCGACCCGGGGGCGGGGCCGCCGGAGGGCCGTTGGTCAGCCGCCGAGCTTAGTCCCCGCCCAGGGCCCCCCGGTGACGGGCCGTGCGGGTGCCGCGGGCAGATGGGAGCGAGGCAGCCCGTCCTCCCAGGCGTGACTCCGGGGAGCCCAGGGGGGCCGAGCTGACGGCATATTCTGATTAGTAACCGAGCGAGCAAAGCCCGCGTAATTTGGCCGCTGTGGCAGACATTATCCCTGTCAGCGCAGTGCCGGCGCTCCGGCCTGCACAGAGCCCGGAGGACCAGCCGCCACGCCTGGGCTAGACCCAGAGCTTAACAGCAGACAGCATCGCTCACAGGCGCCGCTGCGATGCCTCAGCTGCAGGAGGCAGTTTACTACCACAAAGGTGGCAAGTGAAAAGAAGTACTTTCTTAAGAAGCCTGAACACAGGACAAAGGACAGGTTGTGTACAGGGGCATCATACAGCGACATAATCGTGCTTGAGTTCAAATGCTGTAGTTTCATTGAATTAGAGGCAGCATTCAAATCAGAGGTTGATCAAGATTCGATATGATGGAAGAGTCCAGCTGTCCAACAGTGCTCATCTTGTAATTTATGCAGCTGGCATATTTGTTCTTGATTGCCTGCAGAGACGTAAGTTTCATTAAGTTTACCCTGTTCATAAACTTACATGATTCCAGCTTACCTGAGGCTTGTCAGTCAGGCCAAGCCCACCGTAGCACACCAAACCAGTTCATGACCGGCTCACGCCACTTTGGCAAGTTAGAGGTCTGCTCAAGGGAGCAGATCGTATCCAAGTCTGCCAGCAGTGGCTCAGCTAAGCCAGCTTCAGAGTGCCATGTATCAGCACTTAACCACACATAGTCCCCACCTGAACTGTGAGATTCTTACCATCTGCTTGGTAAGGCCCACATTCATAAGCATTACATTCCTTGCTGTGCATTGCCCAACTGCGAGAAGGTCTTCCTCATTATAAGACATGTGGTACTGCAGAGCTGATGTCTGAAAGAAAAAGAAGTCATTAGACAAGCTTGCTAGAACAATCTGAGTACACCGGCTTCTTTGTCTTCTGTTGGGCTTGGGCAGTTGTGGTCTCCTGTCCCACAGGGGAGGGTTAACAGTTACTGCCCTACTGCTGCCCCCTTGCAAAGGGCCATGGGGAGACAAGAACATGCTGAGATACCACGAAGGAAGCAGGAGGCATGGACTTGGCCCAGAGTGGCCTTCTTAGCTGGTGCACAGCTGCACCAAGTCCTAAACTAGAAGGTGGTCTCACAAGCATGACTTACCCATTGGCATCCACTGAAGGATTTCTGAACTAAACAGTAAGCAGCTATGGCAGCCTCAGATTGAGGGAAACTAACCATTTCATAGTCCACAATGGAGAGCTCCATCAGGTACTTGGCCAGAATATGTTGTTCCAAGTTCACCTGCATTAAGTAAGAATTGAGTATTGGTTATCTCAAAGGCAAGAACATCCTGTCAAGCCTTTTTGGCAGGAATACTTCCCAAATGAATATGTTTAGAGCTATAGACTTAAAATTAAAGTGGCTTAATCACACAGCAGTTCTGAGCTGTATTTATGCTGCTCATCATCTAGGACCACTGTTTTCAATGGCAGTCTAGCAGTTACCTGCAGTACCAGGCAGACATTTTAACTCTAGATTTGGGTGGGTTGGGCTCATGTGACTGAAAACAGAGCAACAAGGCCTATTTCTACATGGGAGACAGGTCTCAACCAGGCTCAGTTGCTAAACTGCTGCAGTGCTCAAAAGCTTTGAGCCATTTTAATGAGCTGTCACAATAGAGTATTCTATTTTCCAAATACTGCCTACAGTAAAGCTGGTTCTTAGCACTACCTCTGCAATCTTTGAAGCCCTCCTTAGGAAGTGCGGAGGGAGAGAGCGACCCAGACCAAAGTCCAGGGCTTGCAGGATTGTCATCTCCATCTGAGAGATTTGGATCTTTGTGTAACTGTTAATCAGTTACATATGCAAAATCTCCAATGTGTGGGGGGAACAACTCTTTGTATTTGCTGGCAATGAAAAAGCTGTGACACCAACCAGCTGCAATATCTTTGTGGAAACGATATTGTCCTGTAGTAAGAAGCAGGAGAGATTTACCTGAATGACTTGGATCAGAACACAGCTTTTCAGTGTAGTCAATGTAAGGTTTATTCTACGGCAAGATGCTCATACTGGCATATTCAAAATAATTACACATCTGTTGCCTCTGTTGGCATCTGCAGAGGTATTAGAAAGGCTTTGAGAATACATTAGGGAGAGCAGTGAGCAGTTTTTATGTATCAAGTCACTACTCATAGCTAAGAAGGGTATGTGGTGCATACAATTCAACACCAAATGTACTTTGTGGGTCAGCTGTATTTTGTTATGGGTACCATGTCTGTCCAAGTATGGTGTTGCTGACGAGTGCTTGCTGGGCTTTAGTTTAGGGAAAAGCATTGCCCGACACTGGCAAGAGACGCTCACCTGCAGGAAGCAGTCAGTGATACCAGCTGCCATGTACAAGGTCTCCTGCTGGAGCTCCAATTTTAGCTGTACTTGCACAAGCCAGTCTACTAGTACAGCACGCATGTTCCAACTGATTCCTTGACCAGTCAGGTAACTGGGACTGATGGATACCTGTGTGGAAGGAATAGCGTTAATAGATCTAGTCACTTAGCTGAACCATTTGCAATGCTTAGCCTTGCTTGCATCTTAAGGCCTATCAAGGAGTTCAGGGCAGGCACAGCCCAAAGGTGTAGGCCACAAGGTTTCTTTGTTTACTAGAGGTGGGCTAAAGAAGGCATGGCACTAATACTGCTAGATGACTGGTCTAACAACCAGCATGTTTGTTAGCAGTTCAGTTTAATCTTGTATTTTAATTTGAGGGATCACTTATTAGTGCCTCAGGAAAACCCACTGGTGAAAGTGAATACCAGATCCAAGACACACCTATGACATCAGGTCCACTGTGTCAGCAAGACGCCCTTTGCAGTTCTAACCTGCTCCTACTAACCAGCCTCAAGGTCTCTTAGATCCATGCAGATGTCCTTCACATAGCTGCTGCAGAAGCATGGCTCAGTGTCATCTGCCACATCTACATCAAGCGAGACATCAAGCTGATTTAAACCCGTTCGCCGCGCCTCCGCCTCCGCCTCCCCATTGGCTGCCGACGGCCCGGCCCCGCCCCTGGAGCTCGGTGAGGGGGCGGGGCACGGCCGGGCCGCGCCGGGCCGGGGAACCGGCAGGGGGCGGAACAGCCGGGGTGGGGGAACCGGCGGGGGGGCGCCCAGCCGTGCGCGCCGCTGGGCCCGCTGCGGGGTCTTGCGCCTGCGGGGCCCTTCCCCCCCGCGCAGCGCTGTCTCCCGCAAACCCCGGTGGAGGAGAAGCCGCGCGTCCCCAGCCGTGCGGAGCGACCCCGTGCTCAGTCCCTGTGCCGGCGGCGCGGGGCCTGTGCGAAGGCAGCCCCCCGCCCCACGGCGTCCCGGCAGCTGCGGGGAGCCTCGGGGGCAGCACAGGCACGAAGCACTGACCTACCCCCCCCCGGTGGCGACCGGGGCCGTGCGGACGCGCCGGCAGCGGCGCGGCGAAGGCACGTTGGGCGGCGAGCGGCCGGCACCGCGGGGGGGCAGCGCCCAGCGGGGCCGTTCCCGCAGCCCATTGTCAAGCTGCCCCCTCTGACCAGCTCCTGCGCAACCCGCTGGAGCTGAGCCCAGAGGCGTTTCATACAGGCTTTTTCTTAATGTACTTTCCCCTTCACATCCCAACTGATTTTTTGACCAGAAAAGTCAAGATGCACTACGTAAAACGTTACTGAAAAACACATTTATTTTTTCCTCATTATATACATACATTGCTTGCTGCTGGATGTATGATACAGTTCATCATTCATTAAAATGAGCGATGCAGTTCATTTTCAATGTTTCTGAAAGTGTTTTGTTGCAACTGTCTGTCTACAACGGAGTGACTACACTAACCCCCTGCCAGAGTATTTTATTAAAATATAAATCAATTGGCCTACACCTGCGATTTGAAACCTGCCCTTACAGCAGGGTTCCAATAGACCTTGCAGGGGGGAAGGCCAAACTCTTCTTTGGGGGATCACGTCCAGATACTGGCTCTTGTTAAACAAATTAAAGGTAGATGTTTATTGCTGTTGTCTTCCTGTCTCGGTAGCCAGGAAAAAAACACCTTTCACGTGTGTTGGGTACACAGAAAGCTGCTGAATGCATGTTAAGATGCAGGTTTACACTTGCCTGTGAAGTATCCAGGTACGGGCTGATCTTCACTGCTGCGATCATCTAACATGGTCCCAGCCACCTTAATTTGTTTTGGGTCCTGTTGCCACCAGCTGAAGTAATAAATTGGCATTTGCTCAGAGAAAAGCTGTGGCAAGCATGAAGGTTTTTCAATGATGTTAAGCTAACTTGATTTGAAAAGGAAAGAATTCCCCCCCTTTTCACCTACCTATCATACCTATTATGGGGGGCTAACGCTTGGTTTGGTGAAATGCTGTCAGCTCCAGTACTACCACCTCAAACACAAGTGGTGCATGTAAATATTAACTCAAGCTTTTTGTCCGAGAACGGTTTCCAAAACTGTAAGATCACCCTGCTTATAGGCTGTGTCTAATTGGAGCACTGTTATTCAGTGACCTGAGCCTTCTGGAGAAGGCAAGGTGAGAAAACCACTGAAGTGCCACAAATCGGAAGAAAACAGGATCAAGCTTTGGGAATTCTACTGGTTCTGCAGTGCTATCTCAAGAAATGAGGGACTGTGATTTGTGCCATCATCAATGTAAAAGCAATGTGACTTTTATTACGAGAAACGTACTCATTCTTGCTAACTAAGAACCTATTTGCTGAATTCCAAGGGAAATAAAATTTAAGTGCTTCAGACCAAAAGAAAAGGGGGCACAGGGAGACTGTAAACAGATGTAAGGATAAACACTTCTGAGGAGTTATTACCCTGTTAACAGGTTTTCACTGAAGACTGAGATTTGTTTTCTTTGCAGTATTAAGACCCCAACATGCGCAATTCCTTCTTAAACACACTCTTCTTTCCAGTCAAAAAGTGTCAGTTCACAGTTTGTTTCAGCAACTTGGCAAGTCCCAGACTACTGTCGCAGTTCAGCGTTCTAAACCAGGACTGCTTCCTTGGGGAATACACAAAGGTATAGCTGGCTACAGTACGCTGCAGCTGTGTTAGGGTATTATGAAAAAAGTCAAGTAAATGACAGAGTAACGTATCTTGAATAGGTGAAGTTTAGCTAAGTGCTATGATGCTGATTAATTAAGCTTCAAACTATTGCATTTACAGTTAATAATACAAAAAGTACAAAAAAATTATCTTACAGAGTGTTTTTTTGATCCTGAGTATTCCCAGGAAACAGAAAAGTGTCTGAAATATTTTCCCCTCCCAATTTCTGTTAAACTGTGGATTTCTCTCCTTAAAAAAATAATTTGATATAAATTTAAAATGGTAACATCTATTTGCTCTGATGCATTAAGTTTAGAAATCAGATTTGTATGCTTAGACATAATATAAAAACTGTATATTTCTATTATCTAACAGTGTGCAAAACCCATGACTTCATGTTGGTTTTTACTCCCCATAATAAAGGTGTACCTTTTTTTCATTTAATGAGTCTTCGAGCTATGTTTGAAAGAAAAATAATTTTCAGTTGATTATATTTGCATTTCAATATAAATTATTTCCATTCCCACTGCTAACATGACATTATAATGATGATGTTCCATACTTAAAGTATGGAATATAGCTGTGCTCATCCACAAGTTGCAAGACTTCTGTTTAATAAACACCAAGCACAGTACTTCAGATTTCAGTTATTTTCACATGTACATCAAATTAGTCCATCTTATTTCCTATATAAAAACATCCTGATGCAATTTTAATAAAGATAGTATGCTTAAAAATTTCAAATATATAGTACATTTGTTTCTGTACATGTAATTTCATGTACATGCATAAAAACATGCAAGATTTCCTGACAAAAATACAAATATGGAATCCTACAGCTTCACAATTTACACCTTCTTTGGCAAGCACAACTTTGTATCACATGATGTAAGTACCATCTTTGTAGTATTTCATGGATTCTAGTTGCTGAGCCATTGCAAGGACATCCTGAAATCCTGTACTGAGTCCTGACATGTGCTGAAAATAAGCTTCCTTCTCCACCTGGACAGTTAGGTTGTTTACACCAGCATCTTTGAGAATTGCTGTAACCTGCACAGAACAGTATGGTTAACATTAGTGTTACACTTTATATGCATCTCCCAGTAACTTGCAGTATCCTGGCTCTGAAATACTTCAGAATGACAAAAATATCATCATAAAGAATTCAGTTTTCTGGAAAGCAAAGACTAGCTTCAGAGGGTACGTACGGCTTTGCAACTTCTGTAAGCCGCAGAACTTTTTGTTCTGCAAGCCTTTGCAATTTAGGAAGAAGTCATCTTTTAAAAAAGGGAAAAATTTTGTTTTAAAGAAAACAAAAAACCCAGGCAGACACAGTAAGTCAGTTATAAACCCACAATTAGCATCCAGATATCCCCACTGTTTTGCAGCATGAAAGCAACGTCCGTCTTCTCAGACCAGATGCAGCGACGCTTGCAACAGTGAGAAAAAAAATCCCGTGCTTTTTTTGTTGTTTTGGTTTTGCAGGTGTTTTAGAGTTCCAAGCTAGCAGGCAAGGGAATGTACAGCATTAAAGATCAGCTCTGAGACCTTAACTAATAGTTACAAAAAAAAAAAAAATCATGAACAGCAGCTTCAGATTCAGCCTATGACTGACAAAGGGCTAAAGAATAAGACATTAAAACATTAATTGTGGAGGCTGCAGACAGGCTTGGCTGCAGTGAGCATGACATAGTGGAGTTTAGAATTTTGGCCTCTTAAAGGACCCACCTGGAGGAATCCCATGGGTTAGGACTATTCTGTGATGAGGGTTTAAAAACCTTGCATCTTACCTGCTGTACAATTCTCTGTTCCATCACATCAGATACCACTTGCACATGTATGGTACCTGCCACAACACTTGCAGAGTGACACCAAAAATGAGGATCTCTGTAGGATATGACCCCCTCTATTTTCTGAATCTGTAAAGAAATTACATTAGCAACAGTTACTTTAAGAACACATTTTAAACTTGTGTATGTACATGGATAATGGTGGCAAATATTTCCCAGTGAAACAAAGCTGTATAGCAAAGCAACTTTCCAGCTGACCTGTATTCAGAAATACGTAGTATTGAAAGGTCATCTTGCTACTACTGGCAAAGACAAGAAGCTAAAAGTCAAGCTAAATGAAAAAACCCAGCAGAATGCCATGCTAAATAGGATGTGAAAAAACTGATTCAGTGTACAAATCAGAGTAACATCAACAGTCAGGACAACCAAAAAGCTGGCTGGGCATTTAACTATTTCTGGGTCATCTGTTGCTGTACTATTCAGGATTAGCAGCTGTTTAGTTATCATAGCTGGACTTAATTTATCATTTTTTTTTTAAACTGATCTTTGCACTGGATCTGGCTGGGATGGATTTAACTTTCTTCACAACAGCCCGTATGGTGCTGCATTTTGAATTGGTGCCTAAACCAGTTTTGACAACACACCAGTGTGTTGGGCATTGCTGAACAGTGCTTGGGCACCATCAAGGCTTTCTCTTTTTGCACTCCACTCTGCACCTGCCCCGGTGAGTGGGCTGGGGTGGGCAAGAAGTGGGGAGGGGAAACAGCTGGGACAGCCGACCCAAGCTGGCCAGAGGGATATTGCGAGCCATGTGACACCATGCTCAGCAGTAAAAGCGGGGGAGGGGGGGGAAATTTGGGCTTCCAGGGTGGCTCTAGGGACTTGTCTGGGTATTGGTCTGCGTGGAAGGCAGTGAATGATTTCCATTGCATTGCTTGTTTGTTTGGGTTTTTCCTCTTTCCTTCACCTGTTAAACTGCCTTTATATTGCCCCCAGATTTTTCTTGGTTTTGTTCTTCCTTTTCTCTTCCCTGTCCCACTGGCAGTGGTGGTTGTAAAGGGGGAAGCAAGCACCTGGGTGTATGGATGCTTGGCTGCTGGCTGGGGTCAACCTACAGCAAGCACATTGTTTTACTGTGATGTTATTCTTTCTCATGCAGACGAGAACACTTCTCCCTCTCTACTAACTGACAGGACACCATCAGGATAGTCTTCCTTGCTGCCTCTAGTTGATGGCATCCTCAGAGAACATGTTACTAGTTCTTTGACAGAGAGGAGTTCTCCACACTGAGGCCTGCACTACAGATTTGGGCAGGAACTCCAAGTAAGCCAACAGTGAAGACTAAGTACAGCCTCAATGTACATACCACACTGCAGCAGACAGGAAGAGAATGGACTAGAATGAAAAAGTAATTAGAACAAACATCTCACCTGCTGTGAACCATCGTGCCCTTTATGATATGGAGAAATAAGAAAACCTGCAATTTTACAGTCTCAAGATACAATCCTGTAGCCTGAACCGTGCACATCAAGTTTAACGAGGCCACAGCTTTGGGGAATTGCTATGTAACTTTCTTAGTACTTCCCATGCTGTTACCACGCATATCTGAAATCATGAACTACCCATAAAAGCAAAGAACAGTAATCCTGTGATGTCTCTGCAAAATACATTTACAACAACTTGAGACATGAAGTGGTCTAAGACAATGGAAGCTGTCAGACTTATCTACTTGAGTTTAGTCATTATTAAGAACAGTTATAGCTTTGTATGTTTGTATATGATAACATTTAGAATTGTAGTTCTGACCTTTTCTAAAGCAGCATGCAGATCTTTCTCCTGTTCTGGAGGTATCCGCAACAAAAGCACTTGACAGGCATCTTTCAATAGTGGGATAACACTAAGAAAAATCAATGTAGCAATAAAAAGAGAGCAGAGTGGATCAGCTATGAGCCATCCAAATTGCTGAATGAATATCGTGGATACGATAACACCAACACTGCCGAGAGTGTCTGCTAACACATGCAGAAACACACCTGGAAACAAAATCAATGGAGTGATTAAGCTGAAAAGTTCTGTTTAAAATGTATGTGTATGTTCCACAGCAGAAACATAGTAAGCTTTATTAAATTTGGTAAATACCCTTCAAGCTAAACAGAGGCAACTATTTTTTTTTTTTGTCTGACCTGTGCAAAATTAAATAAAACATTTAGCTTTTCTAATATTTAATTACAGATCAATGAAATAAAACATTTTTACTCTACAGTGCAATGATCTAGGCAGGCATTTGCAGATTAAACCAAACGTGAATAGTCTTTAAATTGTTAGTAGGATTTGTACTGTATAGCATAATCATTTAAACTGTATAGAGGGACTGACTGATCCTTAACAGAGGATAAAATGATCAGTGTAAATGCACTGGCCTGCTAATGCGGACAGATATTAATGTAGCACTTGGTTTTTGTATGCCAGCTCTGCTCCCATTTCACAAGAAGATTGTCTATCTGCTACTGCTAGGCATTTTATACTTTATACTGCTTTAATGGTGGGTAGCATTCTTAATGTACATTGAATGGGCACAGAAAAATAATTGCTAACCATTTGCAAGATTAGTGCTAGTCAAGCGTCAGGATTTGAAAGAATACTGAAATAGCTAAGAGTATAGGCAGATTTCACAAAAATGCCAGACTGCTGAATTAGAACATAACCAATGAAATATGAGACTATTTGCTAAAATGTTTATATTCTGACAAGCTTACATAAAAAAAATCATTCTTTTGTACATTTTTTTTTCATAAGCCAGGCAGTTGGTAAATAACTACTTTGTAACTACTAGGAAAAAAATTCTAAGCAGCAGCTAAGCTGAAATTTTTTATATATTGCCCTTCTCAGTTAGCTTCTGATTTTACACTTGTAAAAGAAAGTTTCTTCTTTATCACCTTGTCTTCTGAATCACAGATAGAAACATATTCTAGATGACTGGTTTGAATTTGTTCTTCTGCTTCTTACCCCCTCCCTCAGTTGTTTTTATAAGCAGCTGTCACACGATACCTAGAAGTGTGCTACTAACTTTATAGATAAGAGACCTTGTACTTTCATTTACAGATAGGACTCAGAAACAGGGACTTTCAGCTTATTCAATAAGGGTTACAATGACTGATTATAAATGCTAGTGAAGACTGTTTATTAATGCTTTTTATTGGTCCTTAGATATAATCTACGTCTAAGAAAGCCATGCAAAGAACCATTTCAGGTAATGTTTCTTCAAGTTAAACTCATTAATGAAGAAACAGTTTGAGAAATTAATGTACATCATATCAAATGGCTGCCAGATCACTTCTGGAAAGAGACTTCAAGAATGATGCATAGTACTGGGTCTGATTCTGAAAATCTTCAAAGTCTGCCAGAAATCACATGTATCATTTACAATTCAACCATCTCTACTTGCCTCTCATGTTGGTATTCATGCCTCCTGCAGAAGACCCGTGGGAATGTCCATGGCTGTGCCCATGGTCACTGTGGGAATGGACGTGCCCGTGGCTGTGGCTGTGCCCATGGTGAGAATGGCTGTGATCATGTAAGTGACAACCTCCCCGAGAAGCCCCATGGGAGTGCGCATGGCTGAAGGCACAGATACCAACAAGGTTTACAATCAGCCCTCCAACAGAGACTGGCTGTGAGAGGGAAAAAAGTTTTTAACTTCACTACATCCTCCCAGATGTTCAAGTTTATTTTCTAGAACACGGTAAACAGAAACAGTGTGCACCCAATCAAGGAGAACTGTGAAAACATTAACATCAACAGAAGGATTATTCTAATGTGAATTCCTCATCATATTCCTTTCAGTATACAAGCTGATTTCAAAGGAATTTTCTTCCTGTCTCAAAAAAAGCCAATTCTCACCAATCTTCCCCAAAAAACCACCGAATAATGACCACCAAAATGCAAAACCTAGTATCCACTAATCAGGACAAGATAGCAAAATGAGTTTTAAGAAGGGGTGATTGATTTTATTTACTTCCAAAACCACATAAAGTGTTTTGAATACAACCTTTGCTTTGCTTTCATTGGCAAAATTAAAATTGTATACTGTATCTAAGACACACGCACTTCACTAATACTGTAGTTAACTGAAGACAGCAGCTAGTGCTTTACTGGTTGAGCTGTGCTTTTTATCGGTCTGCCTATTCTTCTACTCTTTTGAAAAACTAGCAAAGCTAGTAGAATTAAAGAGTAATTTCAGCTAATAAAGGAGTTAAGCAATTCCTTCTTAGGGGTTATGACACCTTTCCTTGGCTACATAGTCTGTGCTCACGTAGAGGGGTTAACCCCTCCCACCCCCAAGAAACAAAATCCGTAGTGAAAATGGAGCAAATATTGAAGATTAAGAAGAAGAAAAAAAATCATGCCTCAGTTCCATCAATACACATTTCTAATTGTGTCTACATAAAAATCTTTCTCTTTTTACTGGAGAGCAGGAGAGCACAAATTGGCAGGCGGGGTGAACAAGTGAAGCTGGAACTGTGACAAATTAATAGGCTTGGATTTGCAGAATCCCATAATATAAAATATTTAATTTGATGAAAATGAACTATTGCATTTGGAACAAAGGGATGGAAACTTGAAATTTTAAGTAGGGAGCCCCTGAAGAAGCTGTGGAATGTAAGGACACAGAGGTGTAGTTACTATTAGCTATGCACAGCTTCATGATTGCTCATGCTATATTGTTATGAATATCAACTCAGCATATTGTTACGAATTCTGGCTGAGTTTTGAGGCTTCTCAGAGACTAATATAAAATCTTTTCTGTAACAATTTACATTGGTCATATGACATAACAGCAGAACAAAATTTAGCCTTGTGCAGATTATTTCCTTAGTATCTTTCACTGTAGAAAGATCACCACCTAAAAAGATTACAGCTTTAACATCTTAGAAAAAAAAATTATTTAGCTGCTACAATTACATAATACTCACCCCTATATACTTTCATATTTTAAAACTAGATGTATTTTGGATTTTAAAATTAGAATATGTTAAAAAGTCAAAGCATATTTTAGACCTCTTGAGTATGCAACTTCTCCCTCCTTAACTTTTTCAAGATGAACGTAAATGAACCATTAACTGCCAAGGAACATTCAAACAGAACGACAAAACTTACAGTTAACATGTTGGTATCTATGTCTGGAGGATCCACCAGTCTGGCCACTGATTCCATGAAGACAAAGAAAGCAATTACCATCAGAAAAAGGCCATTAATAAATCCAGAGAGAATTTCTACACGTCCATACCTGAAAGCAAACATATGTACTTTTGAGAGTGAAGAACAGGTACTCTGAACAAATTTCAAAGTTATAATAAATAAAGCTGTAGCATTTAATACAGCATTAAGATTGCTTCCATTTGTTTCTTTAATGGCACAAAATCATGCTTTTTTCATGGGTTATTTATTTCTGACCAAGAAAGCTAGTTTACAGCTGTCCTAATACCAAGAATTTAAAGCTATATTAATGTACTTTTATATATACTGTACATTCAGGGCTTCAAACTGCTAAACTGCTATGCAATTTAAGCATACAAATTTTCATTATGTCAGCAGAATGGAAACATATGAACACTGAATTTCAACATTTTTTTTTACATATATTCATATATAGAATGAGGTGATTTCTAAATAATATTCATAGTGATACAGTTTTAACTGTAGATATAAACAAAAATTACATTTCAGACACTTTTTCGCAGGAGTAAGAGGGGAATAGTATGAACACAAAAGGAACAGAAGAGACATAGCAAAAAACCCACAAGAAGCATGCACCATTAAAACATCCCAAACATATCTTTATAGCAGGGCATTTTGAAAACAAGCAAGTAGAGTAATTTCCAGACAGTCCTTAAAGAACCTAATATACATACCCATAGGAAAATATACGAGTTGCTTTCCACCTTGTCATCAGAGCTGCAAAAAGCCCCATCACTAACGCAGAACAATCAAAAAGCATATGAAATCCATCAGAAATAAGACCAAGGCTATTGGTCCATACTCCATAAAAAAGTTCCACAAAAGTGAAAGCCTAAAATGAAAGAAAATTTTAATCTTGCTTCAAAGATTAACTTGTAATTTAATGCCTTGGTAGCTAGCAGGAAACTCTTTTCACAGGACACTTGACCATTTTCAAAAGTATTGTTCAAAGTATTTCTAGACCATTTTCTCTCTCCTACAGTGAACAAAAGTGATACATTCCAAGTTTATGAAAAGACATTTTTGAACCTACCCTCCCAAAAGGCTTAGACCTAAGAAAACAACCCTCTACAGGAGTCAATTTAAGTTCTCATTTAGAATTTTAAACTAACATTGTACAGACAAAGTTTTAAGCATTGTCATTAAACACTGTAACAACTCACGTTTAAAAGCAATGCTGTCTATACACCTGTTCTGTAAAAATTTTCTTTACCAATATAGTTCACTGTTTAAACCTTAGGAATTAGTTTTGAGAAGGGTAAACAAGGAAACATTTTTAATACATACATTTTCCCTGTAAGATTTACTATTATTAACTAGTCTGCCTATGAACTTTCTTTCTTGTCTTTCATATTCCAGAATGGAATTCCTTAAAGTTATCCAAGTTTCTCCCCGTTTTCTTGGATAATTGCCAAAGAACAGAGAACTTTGCAAATGAGGTTCTATCAGTCTTGCTTACTGCCTCACCTTTTCCTATTTGAGAAAGAGAGAAGCTAGAAATAAAACCAGCCTACTCCAAAATGTCACCAGTAAATCCCACGCTTACTATTTTGTTGTCCCCATCCTTGAAGGCCTTACCAGTTTCAGCTTACCTGCTCTTAACATTCAGACACCACAATCTTAAGCATACGACCATACAAGTACTTACTGGTATAACAGTTACACATAGAACCAGTGCTACCACTGTGACAACAAATCAAAGTAATCTGCCACCTACTGCGAGATTAGCATAAGAATCTTCTATTTTAACATTCCATCTAATGAAACTACTCTATCAAGGCCCACTTTAAAGACAATTGAACATGGGAAACCTTTAAAGAATAACTCTTCTTACTGTACTATGTATATACTACTCTGATTTGGTTTGAAAAAAAACCAACCACGCACTTACCAGATTTAGGCACAAGAAATAGAAGATCTGCCTAGAATCATACTCCTCAAGGATTTGTTTCAGTGACTCCTTAATAAACCGGGGTAATGACTGAGAGCTCTGCTGTAATGCATCACCCATGAAGTTATAGAGAGGAGTGCCTTCAGGGGAATAGCCAATAAGGGTACCCTTCTGCCCTTTCCTGGAGGGGTAGGACAGGATATTTGCAGCTGCAAGGAAAGTATTGAAGTTTCAGTTGCTGTTTCTAAGCTTCACAGCTATTTTATAATGTGTTTTATCAACAATCAAAGCTTACATGAAATCTGCAGGCAGCAAAGTGATTGTCAACTTCATCTTGAGGTTTATAATTAGGTTTCATTGCTATGTAAGATTAGATCATCACTTCCACAACAGAAAAGATGTATTGCATTCTTTTTTTTGTAGACAGACAGTAAAGGAGCACAAAGTTACAGGCCTCTTTTATTCAGAAGAAACTATAAAAGCTCATCCAAAAGAATTCTGCACATACCCATTTTCTGATTGGCTTCCCAGTCACATGGACAACAGATTTATTAAAAGGTAAGTAAGAATACGTACATAAGATGAAGAAGACAGCACTCACTACCACCCCTCCAGAAAGAACGTGCTCTGTGCTTTCATGGTGTGGTGGCTTGTTCATAGCTCGAAGCTGGTCTGTTATTGGATGAGTCCAAAAGTTGCCAAAAAGCAGTGCACTAATGAAAATAAGAAAGGATCCGTATCGAGCACATGTGGAAGCTTCCATCTTGACAGAGCATATGGACTCCACGTAGAAATCCAGGATCACAACAAAAAAGATGACTGTTACAAAAGGCATGATGAGAGAAGACCAAGACTCTACTTTGCTCTGCAACAAAGAATACATTTCAAACAGGACTGTTCACCATTAGATGTGATTGTATATACAGCATTAAATCTAGGTCACTTTCATTACAAATGTTTTCAGCAATCCATCAAAACATAAATTATTTTATACTTTCAATGTATCACACAAACTCAACATTCCAGCTATGGAAAGAGGCACATAGCTAATATGCACTGCAGAAGCTTATTTTAAATACTTTAATGTGCTTAAAAGCAACACCATATGCAACACCATGTTAGCAATGGTCTGCTCTCCCTAAGCACGCAGGCATAACCAACATGTCTTTAAATTACAGTAATCTACTCCTCAGGATAAAAGAGCCCTGCATTTATTGTCATTAATACTTGTGCAATGTTACTATATGAATCCAGGATATAATACCTGAGGCAGAAAGATGAAACAAAGTTATTACACAAAAGAGGAAATCAAGGTATCACACAGATAAACATAAAAATATAAGAGGGAAAATTTCAAACAGAGCTTACTACAAAAATGATGGTAACTTTAGGAATTTTAAAGATATTTTAGAGGAAAGATTTAAAATAAATTGTACTTGACAAGCAGAAGCATTACAAAAAAATATATTTTTTGTACTTGCTATCTTACCTCCGTTGTCAGAGAGAGGACAATGACCCATGGGCACAACAAAACGACAGAAACAAGATGAGACAAAGCTTGAAGACGCTTGGCTCCACCTACATCTACAGATAGTTTTCGGGAAGCGATGTGAAAACCAACCTTACAGCACAATGCCACTACAAGAAGCAATACTCCGCCCTGGAAACATAGAGGGATCCCATTAGCATTTCTTAGGATTCAAATATCTCACTCCAAACAAAGTGACGCTGACATGAAAGAAGATTAATATGCTTTCCTTAACTTACCAATGAAAGCCAAGGACAGGGTCATTTCCTGTAATTGCTACTCAAAAACAGTAACACAGCATACATAGTTATACCTCAGCACTATTCACAACACCCTAATAAGACTTGAAGTTTAAAACTCTCAATAGTGTTAATTGACATACAACAGCAGTGAACTGGTAGTGAACAGCATACAAGGAAAAAGAAAAATTACACAGAATTTGATTTCCTATCTTCCATTATTAAAAAACTGTTGAAAGCATACGTAAATCCCAAAAGTACCATGTCACCTGGGTTTCTAAGCTTTTGAAAACCTTTCCATCACTTACCTTTAATTGCACCGTATCATAGTGCTTCATAGTATTTTCTTCCCTTCACAACTGTTCCATAAATGAATCACAAGATACACACATAGCACCTCATCTCCCTTATATCACACTTGTTTTGAGCACAGTTAACCAGTCTCCCTAACATTTAATTTATTTTTATATTGACACTTTCTCAGCTGCTCTGTATTTTTTTTCCGTCATAGTCTGCAATGCAGCCACTTGGCACAAGACTAAGCTAACCAAACAACTCAATTAGCCAGGTCAATTCCATACGGTAAGATTTTGATACTCAGTTGTTACTCATGCCACCAGTTATAATGTGACTATACTACTGAGCAGAAGTATCAGAATCTGTGCCTCCACATACAAGTGTCTAAAGAATAAGGATGCAGATTCCAGATACAAGGAAAGACTGGGGAAAGATAAAGAAGCAGCAAGAAAACACAGGCCAAAAAAGTGAGCAAGAAACAGCATGTATGCAAAGCATTACGAACATCCAGAACACTGATGACGGAATATTTCATGGTAATTTTAATGAGACTTTTTAGGTTATACATTACAGCAAAACCCGTATCAGCTATATAAGCTGAATATTGTATGGTTTGGCTTGCTGTATTGAAGCTGCTCATACTCAATCAGGATGTAAAAATTACAGTGCTAGTTCAGTTCCCATATGGGGTGGGGATGTTTAACTTTCCTGTTTTCATCTAGGCTTGGATTAGGTGTGAGCTGGTAAAATTCTTACCTACAAAACTTAAGAGAAATATTAACCTACTAAAATACAAGTTATTTACCTTGTGATCTGCAACACCCAGGAAAGCAATGATTGTATACAGAACATGGGTAAGAGCACTATCATGATGACCTTCAGCTAAATAAAAAAAATATTAAGGAACAGTTTTATTTTACAATTTTGTTTTTAAAACCAAAGAGCAGGTAGAGATAGCAGAAGACCACAGAAAGCAGATGTAAGCAAACTGAACTGTAAGGTTTGTCATCTCCTTAAAATTTAGGAAGTTAAACAGTTACAAATATTGGGGGAAAAAACCCTCAAGTATTTTGAAATAACAGAACATTGTCACTGTTAAATACTGCACAGCAGTCATGATACAGGATTTAAGTTAATTGAAAAATATACTCAACAGCATTAAAAATCAGATCAAGTTTCACTAAAAGCACTAAACCAGTGAGGTGTCTAAAATATGATCTGTATTTTTCCAATTTCTAAATATTTAAACTTTAGAAAACAAAAAGTAATTGACAAGCACAACGTAGCAAATACTAAAAACCTGACAGGTTTTGGGAAGCCTACCAAAGCACACTTTAACAATGAATTTACTCACTGAAAACTCTGGATTGATTGATACTATTCCTGAATATACCATTTGCACTTGTAATTCCATTTTTCATCCTTCCTTGAGAAAATTTACTTTCACCTTGTTTGTTTCTACTGCCCATCCTTAGATGTACCACCTTTTGCCAGTGTACTTCACTACGATGGGATGATGTGTTGAAAACTTCAACACTTCCAGTTTACTCCATGGCTCTGAAAGCATGTTAGCCAGCTTCCATTTGCGGCTTTAAGTCCATTGTTAGAACTACTGCAGGCTACTTCACGTCACTTTTCAATACAGCAGCTGAACTGAGATTACCACATTTACATAAGCACAAAACAATCTTCAAGCCACCCCCCATGATATTTGAGAAGTCATGGCAGTCAGGTGAAGTCCTGGCAACTGGAAAAAGGGAAATACAGCACTCATTTTTCAAAAGGCTAGAAAGGAGGACCCTGAGAACTACTGACCTGTCAGCCTCACCTCTGTGCCTGGGAAGATCATGGAACAGATCCTCCTGGAAGCTATGCTGAAGCACATGGAGGACAGGGAAGGGATCTGAGATAGGCAGCATGGCTTCATTGAGAGCAAGTCCTGCCTGACCAACCTAGTGGCCTCCCATGATGGAGTGACTACTTCAGTGGACCAGGGAAGAGCTATGGACATCATCTACCTGGACTTTTGTAAGGCCTTTCACTGTCTCCCACAACATCCTTCCCTCTAAACTAGAGAGATGGATTTGATGGACTGTTTGGTGGATAAGGAACTAGCTGGATGGCCACAGCCAGAAAGTAGTGGTCAGCGCTCCATGTCTGGATGGAGCTCAGTGACAACTGGTGTCTGTCAGGGGTCTGTACTGGGACCAACAGTGTTTAGTATCTTCCTCAATGACAGACAGTGGAATTGAGCGCACCCTCAGCAAATCTGCAGATGACACTAAGCTGAGTGGTGCGGCTGAGGTGCCTGAGGGATGGATGCCATTCAAGACCTGGATAAGCTTGAGAAGTGGGCCCATGTAAACATCAGGAGGTTCAACAGAGACAAGTGCAAGGTCCTGCACCAGGGTTGGGGCAGCCCCCAGGATCAATACAGGTTGGGGGATGAAGGGATTGAGAACAGCCCTGAGGAGAGGCACTTGGGGGTACTGGTGGATGAAAAGCTGGACATGAGCTGACAATGTGTGCTCACAGGCCAGAAAGCCAACTGTATCCTGGCTTGCATCAAAAGAACCATGGCCAGCAGGTTGAGGGAGGTCATTCTGCCCCTCTACTCCACTCTCATGAGACCCCACCTGCAGTAATTTTCCTGGTTTCAGCTGGGATAGTTAATTTTCTTAGTAGCTGCTGCAGTGCTGTTTTGGATTTGGTGTGAGAACAATGTTGGTACCACACTGATGGTTGTTGCTAGGTAATGTTTATAACAAGTCAAGGACTTTTTGGTTTCTTGGGCCTTGCCAGAGAGAGGGCTGGAGCGTCATCAGTCATTGGAGGGGACACAGCCAGGACAGCTGACCTGAACTAGCCAAAGAAGTGTTCCATAACATGCAGTGGTGGCTTATTGCAGGAGGGGGCCTGAAAATCAGGACCATAAAGTGGCAATCAGTTAGCTGAGGGGAATGTGCTCGAGCTTGTCTAGACAACAATTAACATGATACAGAGCACAGGGGAGTGGGGGAGGGATGGCGCCAAGGAAAGGTAACACCTTGCTGTTAATTGATGGTAGTTAACCACCAATCGGGGATTGCCTAGTATGCAAGGCTTAGCTTCAAGAACCAATCTGTTTAAAACGCACAGCTTCTGAAAGTGTATATAAACTCATGATTGTGTACAATAAATTGACATTTGCTTGCATCAAGCTGTGTCCGTCTCTTCATTTGCCACAGCTTATAAGAAAGATGGGGACAGATTTCTTGGCAGGGCCTGTTGTGACAGGACAAGGCGTAATGGTTTTAAACTAAAAGAGGGTAGATTCAGACTAGATAGAAGGAAGAAATCTTTTACGATAAGGTTGGTGAAACCCTGAACAGGCTGTCCAGAGAGGTGGTAGGTGCCCCATCCCTGGAAACATTCAGCGTCATGCTGGATGGGGCTCTGAGCAACGTGATCTAGTTGATGTCCCTGCTCATTGTAGGGGGGTTGAACTACATGAACTTTAAAGATCCCTTCCAACCCAAACCATTCTGTGTTCTGTGATTCTATGACTTCCTGGATGTATGGAAAGGACTGCCAGCCAGGCTGTCAACAGTTTACTGCACACACTTACGCTACAGCCATTATATCTAGCATTTCTAAAAAACCAGGGAGAGCCGATCAAAAAAGCTTCTAGCAATCCTAAGTGGTCTGATACGTGCAAATGAGCAAGGAGCCTTTAATTACAACTTAAAATCTACAGCTGAGTTCTAAGTTATCAAAGTAAGTAATGCCATTCATTCAGCTCTAAGTATCAGTATTTAGATGTAAAGGTAAAATCTTACGCTATAATATCCTTGAAAGCTAAGATTCCTATCAAGAAAAATGCAAGCCTGTATAATTCAGTGCACTCACTTTCACATTCTCTCTGCTCCAGATACAGGCACTTGCCCATACACACAACAAGAAAGGATACGATGTTCTGCTATTTTAGCCATGAGGTCATCATTATCAAAAAGTAGCAAGCAGATGACAGCTATGATGAAAAATGCAGCACCTCTTGTCTGTAAGAAGAAAAAGAAACCAACAACAAAACCACATCCCAAATATTTTTATAATGTGCTTTAACAGATTAATATAAAAAATACAGGAAATTAGTCCCTTCCCTCTCTCTTTCTTGATCGATGCAAGCATACTTTAGTTCATACTTCAGTTCAGTAAGAAAAACATGAAAAACCCACCATTTTTTTTTTTAAAGTGACTGTAACAATATAATTTTATATTTGTTCTGGTTTTCAGATTTACCACAGAACTCAGAGCAAATCACCACTGTAGCAAGCTAGATGCCTGTATCTTATGAACTTCAGGTATGATTGCTTCCTTCTTCATGGTGTTTCTGCCTGCCAGAATGCATAGCTACTTAAGCCTGATCACTTCCTATTTTGTAGCATCAAGGAGCTATAAAGCAGATCTAGTGGACAAACTGTAGAATTTTGTCTTAGGGGAAGTAAAGGCTAAAGCACTGTGCAAAGGCTCTGAGAAAGCAAAGCTCTGAAGTCCTTCTCTGGGGAAGGGACAGAGGTAGCTATGAAATCCCAGCTTTCACCACCCTGACTTGTAACACTGCAATTTTCGTATTCATCTTGGCAAAACCCTGAGCTCTACAGATAAAAAAATACTACAACAGTTCATTTTCTGAAGCCAAATACAGCTATGACATTCTTGTTTCAGAAAGTCAGCTGACTTCTTTTTGCCACAGTTCATAAAGCTGAAATATTCAGAGGACAGGGTTATTGCTTCTTTGTTTCTACTGCCTTAGATATGCAGCTTAATTGTCAAGCCTGGTCCTCTAAGATAGATTGACAAAGAGCCTCTCTGAAGCTCTAAATCTACTCTTTGGGTGGTTGGCTGGAGAAAAATTTTTTGTTCCACATGAAACGCTTCATGCTGGATGCCCTAAGCATCTCAGTTTGAGGGCGGTTAGTGTAGAGTGTCAGAGCAGATGACTGTGCTATTCACTTTATGGCCAGCCTTTTTAAAAGTGACTGGGGGACTCCAGCAGCATTTATGAGACAGAAATTTAAAAAAAGCTCCCAGTCTGAGGCAACACCAAAGCCTGACTTCCTCTTACACAGCAAGTACTCTAGCCTCAGGTATGTGACATCATAAGATACCTTTCTCCAACTATCACTGCTTTCGAGTGAAAGTAGCCAAGACTTCAAGGTGCTGGGATGAGCTCACTCCATTCAGGGTTGATACAGCACAGCTGGAGAGAACCTTGCGAAATTTTTGTAATGCAACTCAGACAAAAGGCATAGACCTCTGCTTAAGTGACAGACTGGGCCCAAGTATTCAGCACATATAGGCTCATGCAGACATTAAAGTACTTAGAGAACTTTCTGGCAGAAAAAACAAAGTATGTGAAAACCTATAGACACTGAAGAGGCTAGGCAAGGATCTGGAGACTGTATTGCTAGACTTCAGTGTCTGAAGGCCAGTGCCACTACACATTTGCTTTTGTCAGTTTGAACTGAAAACCTCATTACAAAGAATGCTGACGTGCAAAAATAATTCTCAAGGTTCTTTTCCACCTAGAAACAGAAAACCTCTCAGGTACTTGACATGGATCTCCAACAGGTTCACCCACTGTTTTGCTTTCAATGTCATCTTTATTATTTCAGGTAGTAAATCTTACAATTTCACCACTAATTAAACTAAAAAATCCCACAGTTTCTATGAACATTGTTTGTTTCAGGTAAAGAAGTACTTGAATTTCTAGCATTCGGTATTTTTTGCATTTGATAAACCAACATTTTTAAATACCTTTGCTGGTCCTCCACCTGAGTTTGTGAATAAGACACTAAGGAGTGATAGCACAACCACATCACTGTGCTCAAACAGCAACAATGTCCTATAAAAAATGAAATAAAACACTTACATCCACTTACAAGGAGTTTATCTCACAAGCTTGATGTACACTATTTCACCTAAAATTCAATGACACAGCAGTTAAAGACATCCTGTCATTTCAACAAATTTAAACAATTCAAAAGGATAAATGCGAATCTATTTGCCTTTACCAGTAATAGATCTAGATGTGGACAGCTAGACATATCACAAACTAAGAACTTCCTAACTCAAGGAGCAGATTAAAATTACTCATTTATAGATTACTTTCTTATATTTTCTTCTTATAACACAAGATAATGACTTGCTCAAGATAGAATTATTATTCCCACTACAATACCTCCTCTAACCCAAAGTTTCTGGCTCCCAGAAAAAAGAGAGGTCGTGTGCTGTTCTATTACATTGTGTTTATTGAGGTGTTGATGGTCTAATAGTTTATAAAACCTCAGAACCTCTTAATTACTGAAAACAAGAAATTCTAACTTGCACACTAATCTGCTTCAGATGACAAAGGCAGACTAATAAGCTATACTGACAGCTTTTCAGAGCAGAACATGAAAGTAATAATCACTGTCACATTTACCAAATGCTTCTGCTGTTCTCCACATAGAAATATAGCCTGTTAGGGCCCATGCTACTGGTTCTGTTTGGGAAGACTGCAAGCATCCAGAAAGGCACTACAGTATTAAAAGTCCTATTAATCTCAGGTTTGCCTTCTCCTGTGTATAGAAGATAAAATTTCAATTTCATAAAATGCATCATTTAAGGCTTTACCTTCCTCTCTCTAATGAAAGATGCTTTCTAATACATCAACTGTATGTTGATGTTGCTGTCTAATGTTATTCTTTATAATTACTTAGTACTGCTAACAAACCACGCAAGACAGGCTGAGAGAACTGGGGTTGTTCAGCCTGAAGAAGAGAAGGCTCCCTGGAGACCTTATAGCAGCTGTCCAGTTCCTAAAGGGGGCTGCTTATAAGAAAGATGGGGACAGACATTTTGGTAGGACCTGCAGCGACAGGACAAGGGGTAATGGTTTTAAACTAAAATAAGGTAGATTTAGATTAGATATTAGGAAGACATTCCTCACTGTGAGAGTGAACAGGCTGCCCAGAGAAGCTGTGGATGCCCCATCCCTGGAAGTGTTCAAGGCCAGGCTGGATGTGGCTTTGAACAACCTGGTCTAGTGGAAGGTGTCCCTGCCCATGCAGGAGGGTTGGAACTAGATGATCTTTAAGGTCCCTTCCAATCCAAACCATTCTGTGATTTTGTGAAGTGATTCTTCTCCCAGTATATGCCCTAATGCTACCCAAGTCCAACACAGCACATGTGTACAAGTGCCCTACAACAAATGCAGAGATTGAGTCTAGTCACCTGGCATAGGAATACAAGCTGCCAACACTAGTTGTCAAGTCATGGACTTCAACCCTTAAATAAACAGTTGGGGTTGCATTAATGAGTCTAGGGAAATGATGAAAACTATAGCCAGAAAAACAGCGATCTTGTTGTATCACTCACATCAATAGTTTAAGCACTGTCAAGAATTTCACTGGTATCTTGTCAAAGAATGCATGAAGAAAATTACAAGTTCTGCAGAAAATTACATGTAGTTTTTCCCAAGCACAACAGTGTTCACAGGAAAAAGCATAAAGATTCATCTAAAATTTCAAAAAAATAAGACAAGGGGCTGACGGACAGAAAACAAAAAAAAAAAGAATAAGACAGGGAAAGATCACAAAAATTAGCTTAAATAGAGAGAAAATTCTTTACAGTAAATACATAATTACCTCAGTGGTCCACAAAGAGTAAGGCCAAAAAACCACAAGAGTGAAATGATACATCCCACAACAGCATGCTTAAAAATTTTGATCCACTACAAAAGAAAGGTATTTCATTATTATTTCTCCACAGTTTCAAAATAAATGCCCCATTATTAGCATTATTAGCACAGTAGCTGTAGAAATATAAAGGAAACATACGCTCTGCAGTGTCTGCAAAATTCAGAGTATGATTATCTTCTTACCTACTTTGCCAGGCAACAAAGGGTTTTTTGGACATATTATGAAACAGAATTAATTACTTCTTTTCTACCACAGTACTAGATTCTATAGTATAATCTGAGATCTCCTTAACAAAAAAACTGGACAAAAAGGCTGAAAAAAATTAAGTCTATTTACCTGTCAAAGATGCTGTTTATTTTGTAATCTATTGCATATATCTGATAAACACATACAGAGCTAGATAAAACATTCAAGATACAGAGACTAAGACCCTAGGTCTACAAGTATTTATGCACATGTTAAATTCTTTCTTCAGGAAGCAGGTTGTAATTCAGCTATTCAATACATTATTAACTTCTAATGCAAGTTTTTGAAGAGAAGTAATTTTGGAAACACGTTAAACAAGACAAAGTGCCTATGACAAACATTACATCTAAAAAATCCCCAATTTAAAAAATTTTAGCAATAGTGAAACTGTAACTGGACAGATTCTTCTGAACAAAAATCAAAGATCCAATTTGTTCCTGTCCACACTTTAAAATTCTGCCATATGTATCTAAACACAAAAGCAGTTGACATTTGGAACACTTCTCAGGCTATCCTCCAGACTGTCTCTACTTGGCACATGCACTGTTAACACCGTGCATGAATCAAGTTTTTGCATAGTTACATACAACCAAGATAAATACAAAGCAGGTGAAGAAAATTTATTTCATACAAAATAGCAGGTCCCAACCTGGCCCTGCTCTTAACTTCTCAGGGTACTGGGAACTCAAGATGGGTTTGAAGAGCAGTTACACTAGCTCCTCAACACAACACAACACAACACACCATACAGAAACCACTCTTTTTGCTTGGGGGACAGGACTGGAGGACTTTAACATTTTGCCAGTCCAGAATTAGACCTTCCGAACTGGCGAAATCGGCTAAGTAGACTTCAGCTCTTTTTGAAAATTCAATCCTCAAAAGACATGTTTGTATGGAGCCAAGGACCAAACTTTTCACAACACTGTCAAAAGGAGCTAACAAAACCTACAAATGCTGGTTGTTTTTTACAGTGCACTAGACACAAAGTTAGTTACACACTTCTAGAAACTGCAACCACATCTTCAAGTGGATTAAACTTTGTTCCACTTTTACTCTTGGCAAAAGCCACGCTGTCAAAACTATCTACAAAGCTTATCAAATCACTATTACATATGTCAACTCACCTGACGCTTAGTTACCACTTTTCCAGAAGAAAATGGTTTTTGAAACAAAACCATAAAAAATGCGGACCTGTTATAAGGAGAAAGTTTTCTCTATTAGTACATAAACAGCTTTTTATTCAAGCCTGCTCTAAACAACTAGGTCTCTCCTACTAAGCTCAGTTTACAAAATGGCTTCCTCTGCATTTTTCTTAAAAACACACTGACCAGAGTCACTGGTTTTATTTTCCCTGCTGCATTACACGTCAGATACCAGTACAAAGGTGATGAAAAGTGAACTTTAGTTCTTGTCAACTTTAATGCAAGTTCTCCAGAGAATGGCTAATTGAGAAGTCTACCCGTGATTTACAAAAATCAAAATAACTGACCTTAGTTTTGGGGAGAAATAATACTATGCTTTTTATTAGCAAGATACATACACCCAAAGGCTTATTCACATATGGAATGCTAAACACAGCCTTGTTAGAAATGGTAAGAAAGAAACAGCACGCATTTTCCTCAACTGGGATCAAGAGTAAATGATGGGAAAAAGAAAAAGACTATGATGCTTCAGAATACGCATGTGAAAAGCTCAGAAATGTGAAAAATTTGAAATAAAAGGAAAAAATGAGGTTCCAAATGTACCAACTCTGCCAAGTTTATTACAGAAATGCTCTTCCACATCAGTGCCTGACAAGATCATAGAATGATTTAGGGTGGACAAGATCTTTGAGATCATCAAATTGAACCATTAACCCAGGATTGCCAAGTCCATCACGAAACCATGTCCTTAAGCACTGCATCTGCATATTTTTTGAACACCTCCAGAAATGGTGATTCTACCATCCATTGCGTCAACAGCCCTTCCGTGAAGAAATCTTTCCTAATATCCAATCTAAACCTCCCCTGGCTTAACTTGAGGCTGTTTACTCTTGTCCTGTTGCTTGTTACCTGGGAGAAGACACCTACTCCCACCTGCCCACAACCTCCTTTCAGGTAGTTGTAGAGAGAAGATTTCCTGTGGGATTTTGCCCCAACCCCCAGCTCTTTTGCTGTGATGGTACCACGACCATCTTCATCAAATAGGTAAAAAGCTTCCTTGAATTCAGCAACCTGTTCTTCAGTCAGCTGATCAGCCACTGCGTGGTGGCTGCACAAACTGCATGATCATAAGCTGTGGTGGCTGTTCTAACATGGAGCAGATCCTCCTGGAAACTATGGAAAATATGCTAAGGCACATGATAAGTAAGAAGGTGACTGGTGACAGCCAGCATGGCTTCACTAAGGGCAAATCATGCCTGACAAATCTGGTGGCCTTCTATGATGTGGTCACAGTCTTAACGGACAAGGGAAGAGCGACTGATGTCATCTACCTGGACTTCTGCAAAGCTTTTGACACATCCCACATGACATCCCTGTCTCTAAACTGGAGACATGGATCTGATGGATGGATGACTAGGTGGATGAGGAAGTGGCTGGATGGCTGCGCTCAAGGAGTTGTGGTCAATAACTTGATGTCCAAGTCAAGACCAGTGGTGAGTGGTGCTCCTCAGGGGTTGGCACTGTTTAACATCTTTGTCAGTGACACTGGCAGTGGGATCAGGTGCACCCTCAGCAGGTTAGCTGATCACATCAAGCTATGCAGTGAGGTTGACAGGCTGGAGGGAAAGGATGACATCCAGAGAGACCTTGACAGGTTGAGAGGCAAACCTCATGAAGTTCAACAATGCCGAGTGCAAGGTCCTGCACTTGTGTTGGGGCAATCCCAAGCACAAATTTACAGGCTAGGCGGGGAATGGATTGAGTGCAGCCCTGAGGAGGACAAGAAGCTCAACATGACCTGACAATGTGTGCTTGCAACCCAGAAAGCCTAGGATACCTAGGCTGCATCAAAAGAAGCATGGCCAGCAGGTTGAGGGAGGCGATTCTCTCTCTCTGCTCTGCTCTGGTGAAACCCCACCTGGAATAGTGCATCCAGCTGTGGGGCCCCCAAAATAAGGACATGAACCTGTTGGAGCAAGTCCAGAGGAAGGGCACAAGGATGATCAGAGGGCTGGAGCAGCTCTCCTATGAAAACAGGCTGAGAGTTGGGATTGCTCAGCCTGGAGAAGCAGACTCTGAGGAGACCTTGTAGCAGCTGTCCAGTTCCTAAAGTGGGCCTGCAAGAAAGCTGGAGAGGGACTTCTGACAAGGGCATGTAGCAACAGGACAAGAGGGAATGTATTTAAACCAAAAGAGGGTGGATTTAGGTTAGATATTAGGAAGACACTCCTTACTGTGAGGGTGGTGAAGCAGCCTGGGAACAGGCTGCCCAGAGAAGCTGTGGATGCCCCATCCCTGGCAGTGTTCAAGGCCAGGTTGGATGTGGCTTTGAACAACCTGGTCTAGTGGAAGGTGTCCCTGCCCACGGCAGGGTCTTGGAATGCGATGACCTTTAAGGTTCCTTCCAATCCAAACCATTCTATGATTCTATTATCAGGTAAACATGAAGCAGGATTGTGTCTGCAAAGGATGCTTCTGTGTATTTGCTGTTAGTTCCTAAACTTCAGCTCTCAATCAGGCAAAAACAGCAGTTGAAGCTCCCAAGAACTATAGGAATACAAATTATAAGCAAGCAAGCTTGTCTTCTATACCCTTCTTAAGAAAATGTGGACATGTCCAAGTTTCCCACGATCAGTACTGTCGCAATACGACTAGTTTTGAAGTAGCAGAAACACTGAAGTTTCCTAATGGTAAAGAGGCCTTAAAGAAGAGATGTGGATAGACTACAGAGCTGGGCAATCACTACAGTATGAAATTTTAAAAAGAGCAAGTGCCAGATTCTCCACTTGGGATGCGGTAATCCTGGCTATACATACACACTGAGGGACAGGAGGCTGGAGAGCAGCCCCACAGAAAGAGCTGGGCGTTTGGGTTGATGACAAGTTGAGTATGAGTCATCAGTGTGTCCTGGCAGCCAGAAGGGCCAACCATGTCCTGGGGTGCATGAAGCACAGCACGGCCAACCAGTCCAGGGAGGTGACTGTCCCACTTTACACTGCACTGCTGCAGCCCCATGTCAAGTACTGTGTGCAGTTGTTGGTGCTTCAATGCAAGGACATTAGACTGTTGACAGTGTGTTCACAGAAGGGTGACCAAGATGGTGAAAGGTCTCAAGGGCAAAACTTAGAAGTGGCTGTGGTCACCCGGCTTGCTCAGCTTGGAGAGGGCTGAAGGGTGGCCTCATCACAGCCTGCAACTTCCTCAAGGCGTGCTGCCGAGGGGGAGGTGCCGGTTTCCTTGCTGGTGACCAGTGATAGGACATAAGGAGATGGAATGAAACTGCAAGGGGAAGTTCAGACTGGACATGAGGAAAAGGTTGTTCACTGAGATGCTGGTCAGTCACTGGGACAGGCTGCCCAGGGAAATGATACTGGCACCAAGCCTGTCACAGTTCAAGGAGCATCTAGACAATGTTCTTAGCCGTACAGTTTAGTTTCAGGTAGTCCTGCAAGGAGCAGGGAGTTGGACTTGATTATCCTTATGGGTCCTTTCTAACTTATTATATAATTCTGAAATTACAGTGACTAGAGATATGGGTGAAAACTTATATGAATAGAGTATTTCCTTGATCCACTGCTATGCTTTCTCCTCTTTAATTAACTGATAATAACATAATGGACGGTATAAACTTGATGCTGACAAATAACACCGTAGACTAAGCAAGCTGTAACGGCGGTGGACAAGGCTTCACCCCCTGCACACTCACCCCAGCTGCACTATAAAAATAAACTGCACAAGGTGCACCGCTTTCAGAAGGTCGTAAGACTCGAAGAGGCCCACGGCTTTCAAAAACTTGGCGAAGCACAGCAGCACGATGTAGCGAGTCAGCCTGTAAGAGAAGAGTGCAGCCTGCACCTCCGGCCACGCAGGGCCGCCGCCCGCCCCGCCCGCGCCTCACGCCGCTGAGGCCGCCGGCTCCCACCGCCCCCGGCGGGCCGAAGGGCGACGGCCGCTGCCCCCCGGCCCAGCGGGAGAGGCGGCCACGGGTAGCGCCCGCCGAAGGGGCCCGCCTCACCCAGCGACGAACCGTTCCCTCCCCGCCGCCGTTACCGGGCGCTGGGTACATCCACAGGCCCCAGGAGGCCGCCGCCAGCCAAGGCCTGCCCGCTGTACTTCTCCTCCATGCCGGGGCGAGGGAGCGGCACGGCCCCGCACTCCTGCGGGGGAAGGGGTGCGAGCGCTCCGGCGCGGCGCGGCACGGCCCGCCTCCCCCGCAGCGAGGCAGCGCCTTCCCCGCGGCCCGGCGGCCGCCGCTGCGGGTGGGAACACGGGAGGAGGGGTGGGGTTGGGGGTGGGGGGTGGGGGTGGGAGGGGAGGGGAGAAGGGCGGGGCAGGCCGCCCGCCGGCCCGCGCGCATGCGTCGGGCGAAGTGCGCAGGCGCCCCAGCGGGGGGGGCAGGGGGTGGGGCCGGGCGCGCGGAAGAGGCGCGGTCGTTCCCTGCCCTCGGGGTGGGCGGGGTCGCCGGCGTCCACTGTTTGCGCTGAGGGCGCAGCTTCGGGCCTGCGGTGCGTGTCCGCGCTGCGTGTCCGCGCTGCGTGTCCGCGCTGCGTGTCCGCGCTGCGTGTCCGCGCTGCGTGTCCGCGCTGCGTGTCCGCGCTGCGTGTCCGCGCTGCGTGTCCGCGCTGCGTGTCCGCGCTGCGTGTCCGCGCTGCGTGTCCGCGCTGCGTGCCCGGTGGGCGCGGGGCTTCGTGCTTCTCTGCTCTCTCAGAGACTTGGTTTTCCCCCGCGTAGCGAGCAGATGCTGTTTGTACGTGGTGCTTCACGCCTCCTGGCGTTGTGCTTGGGAGGGAGGCCTGGCCGCAGGTTGACAATTGCCACACGTTTTTTTGTGGCTTGCCACGCATATGTTTGTGTTCTTTGTGACTTGCTTTCCCAACCTGTCCTTAGGTTTTCACCTTCACTTCTCCTGTGCTTTAAAGGAAACATGTTTGTCCTTAAACTGGTCTGTGATGTCTGCAGCCTGCCCGATGGCCATTCCAGTTGGTATGTGGTGCTATAAGGTATGGCTCACCAGGGCTCTGCAGGTGTGGGAGTGCCCATGCCCTGCGAATGGGGCTGCATTGTACCCCTGTCTCATATTGGAAATAAACTGCAGCTGTTCTCACTAATAAAATTATATATACCAGTAGCGCTTTGTTTCTGCAGAACATTGTGTTGCCGTGGAATAGGTAGCAAGAGTTGACCATGGTGTATCATGTCACTACTTTCCATCTGAGAAAGTTGGGCAATATGTAGAGCTGTGAAACTTGTTTCCATTAGGGGAGGTGAATTGTGGAGTTGCATGGTGTTTTTGTGCAAGTCTATTTTGTAGTATTATGTGCAAAGCCTTGTTGTCCTGACCATTGTCAGGATCAAGGAACAGGAGGGCATTTCCCTGCTGACAGTTCCGAGCCTGTAAGCACTCCCACCAAAAATACATGCAGTCTTTTTCTCAGGACCATTGCTGCACACTGTTCGCAGAGTATCTCCTTTTTTTTTTCCTTCCACTTAAGCTGGTGTGGTCCTAGTTTCCCTGATGAATTTCTAATATGCAGATTGTTTGGATCAGATATTTTGTTTAAGACCTGTCATCTGAAACAGAGTCTACCCCCAGCAGCCTGGTGATTTGGCAAATGAGCCAGAAAGCTTAGCAAATGTGTCTTGTGAGTTGCCTGAGCACTTTAATTACTTTGAATAACTAATTCGTGGTGCACCCACCTGTGGCAGTGTTAAGAGTCAGCCTCCCTCCCTTGATGCCCCCCCTTTTGGACAAGGCATCAACATCACCATGTATATACCCAAGCCTGATCTTGCTTGCAAAGCTATTCTATATGGCTGTTTCTTCATGTATGTGCTAGGTTGCTCAGAATATTCTGGTAACAGTCACAGCACTGGAAAGTCCCCTGCATGATGAGTTTTGGTATGTATTAGTGAACTGCCTGACACCCAGCTGGTTTCACCCCACCTCCAGTGTACCAGTAGGGTCTCTGCACAGGAATCACTTCACTCACAGGAAAAGTGGAGCAGCATCCTAGATGACAGACAAAGTGTGTAACAGTTTATGGAAATGCTACAGAAGAGCACAGGGGACTAAAATGTGCAGTTGAAACTAACGGGAAAAGTGAGGCACAAGATAGTAAATGTCAATATTGTGAATTAGCACTTTTGTTCCAGCCATGTATCAAGCTCCTTGGTTTCAGGACATACCAACACATGATTTCAGTCCTTAGTTCAGCACTGAGACAGGACAAAGAAATGAGAAATCAACATGTGAAGGGAGGTGGAGTAGGGGCGGAATAGAGCAGGGAAAAGGATAGCATCTCAGGAGAGACTGGAGAGGTGAGTAAGGGGACTGGCCTTGCCTATTTCAAGTCCCCTCCTGCAAGCATCATGTGTTGAATGAGTCCCAGCTGCATGTTGGATTTCTTTGAAGTAACGAGTTGGGTAGGCTTGAGCTAGGAAGAGATGGAGGGATAGGAACATGGGGGAGTATGGCTGCTGGCAGATGAAAATTTCAGAATTTCAGTGTTCAGGAATCAAAGATTATTTTTTTCTTATTTGCAGATTTGCAAATTATTCCCAATGCAGGTGAAGACCTCTGAATGGTAAGCATAACCTTGTTAAGGGAAAAGCCAGCTCTGTTAATTCAGCCGCCTTGTGAAGACCCCTTAAAAGTTTAATTCATGGGTCCTGCCTCCAGTCCAAAAGCCCTCAGTTCACAGCCTCAAGTTCCCTGAAGACCATGGATCAAGCAGAAAATGGATAACATTTGTAGCCAGGAAGAAAAAGATGTTTAGTTATGTGCGGTGTGTGCTGTGTCCGGGAGATGGAGATGTTGGCAAACAGCACAAGGAGAGGACTGCAACCCAGAGGCAGGGGTGGGTGGATGGCCTGGGAGCTGAGTAGGGAGACCAAGTGCTGTGGGAGTGGGCAGAGGGTGAGAATCAACCCTCTGGGTCAGAGCCATGCAGAGAGGGAAAGAGAAAAAGGCTATAGAGGCACAGGGGAAAGCTTTCTGGGACGAAAAACTGGGAGAAAAGCAGAAAACAGAGGTGTGAGTTAAATGACAGCATTGCAAAGACAGTGGGAGGCAGGCATGGATCCTCAACGCTGTTTAAAGGGGGGAATATGTGGCATGCCAGGGCAGGCTGCTGCCTGTTAGTGTCTTGCCTGCAGCTCTGGGGTGGTGACAGCATGCATAAGCCTTGTATTGTCCCAAATGCTGCCCTGCTGATTCACCCCACTGAGCACCTCCTCAACATGTGTCTCAAGCACCTGTGCCTGGTGGCATCCTCTTGGCTGCTGGTGGTGCTGGGTGTCCTGGGCTAGGGCACCCCTGCAGGACCTGTGGCTCAAAGGAGTGCTCTGGGAGGACATGTATCCTGCCACATCAGTTGTTCTGCCTCACCTGTACATTCAGAAGCACACCTAGGACTTGAGTTTATGTGCATGTGGATCTGCCTGTGGTCTTGATGTACTGGAAATCCACCCCTGGCTTGTCAGCCTTGTGCAATGGTATTTGGTTTGGCCAAGAGGTGTCTTGATATCAACATGTGAACTCTGTTATGTGTGAAAACATACCGTGTCTCCATTAGTTGTGAAAATACACATTACTAGACCCTGCCAGGGTCCGTGTGAGGGCTGTTAAAAAGTGGATGCTCATATATTCAAGCAGGGCGCCACTGCACATGTACGTGGCTACTGCCCTGCTGTAAAGATGGGGGCAGGTAGCTAAAAAGCAAAATTGTGGAAGAAAAAACACCTGGTGAATCTGGTCAGGATTATTCAAGGGAATGGTGCAAATAAATAACTATTAACTAGAGCAAAGTTGGAGTCTGCAGGAACAGCTGAAGGAGAGAGAAACTGGAGCCTCAGGAAGAATAGACCTAAACCCAGAGACTTTAGGATTGAAAGGAGAGGCCACATGCAGGAGGATATGGGGTTATTGGGTAGGGGTTGAAAAGGCTCTTATTTACACCCTGCAAAACATGCAGAAATGGTGAGAAAACCAAGGCATAAAATCATGTATAAACATTTATTGTTCTTTTAGTTCTAAATGTGTATTAAGTTTTTTGGTTTTGAGGAGCCTTGCAAAGCTTGTTTGCTGAAGTATTGCATGCTCCTGAAGACTTGAGCTGTGAAATCAGACTATCTAAAAGGTTACAGCTCTGGGGATAAAGTGTAGCTGGAGTTGTAGCAGTGGTCCTGGGGTATCTGTGTTACCGTTCAATGAAAATGTGACATGGTAAGAAAGAGAATGAGGAAAAACCAGATGCTTAGGAAATGTACCTGTGAAACAATAAACCTGATTGTTGCTGCAACCTAGTGAGGCTAAGGGAGACTCAGAAGAGAAAGTCTGAGAGAAATTTGGGAGGATAATTTTTTTTTCATTTGTTCCACTGAATGAGAACTTGGGAAAATTGAAGCAAAAATGGACCCGTGCCTCTTTCTAAGTGACATACTTCTTTTTGCTATTCCAAGATTACACTTAACTATGGTAGATTTAAAAAAAAGCCCAGAAATCCCTTCCCCCTGAAAGCAAAAGACCTTAAATCTGTGCTCTGCAAAGAGCTGCAGTCATTTCAAGTTTGGGCTTTTTGGTCTGTCAAGAGAGATCAAGCATTTGCCTTCTGGGTGGGAGGGAGTGAAATGCGGGTGCCACCAAATGCAGGAGTCGTTATCTGGAGTGAGCTGTGGACACGGCTCTGTGGGAAAGCACACTCAGGATGGTGGCAAATGTTCTGGTGGGGGAGCTCTGGCAGAGCCATGCTGCTGATGGGCGATTATTCCAAGTTGTGCTTTCAGAGTTTTGTTTAGAAAATATCTTAATAGCTTTGTATTTATTGAGTAATGGTGCCACAGATATCTGTTCCAGGAAAAGCTCGCTGGGATTGACTGCATAATTGGAATGGCAGAAAATGTGGGTTTTTTTCTGATTTGGCCTGAGAGGACAGTGACTTTGCTAAGACTTGGGTTATGCATTTCTTCCTTCTGATTCTAATACAAGCTGTGCGCTTTCATTTCTCAGGTAGCAAAGAACAACTGAGCAGAAACTGGAATTACTGAAAAGTGTGCAGACATCAGTGGTCCATAGATTTCAGTTCCATCATGATACTAAACTGACCCACAGCAGTTTGCAGAAAATGTCAGGACTGGTGTCTGAGGAAGTGAGGAAAGGAGGGCACCTGTCTCTGAAACAACGCTGTGACTTGGATTGCTGTGAATCTCCGTCTCTTCTTGTGCTGCTGTGGTATATCTGTGTATATCACTATGTAAACTACTGAAATTACAGTGATAAAAGAGAAAGGGAAAAAAAGCTTCTGTTGTAGAAATGCAGAGAAAATAAATGGCATAGCAAGAAAGCCTTACTGTGACTGAAAAATTACATTTGCCTGTTATAAAGCTCTAATATTAACTATTTAACAGGCATGAGAAGGGAAAAAAGGGCTTAGAGAAAATCAGGAAAGCATCTGAAAATCAGGGTCACTTTAGAGGCTTTTGTGATTTCCTGTAATGTGACATAAAACATCTGTTGTATTTTTGCTGGGAAATTTGTAGCTGAGGTGAATGTAGCAGAAAATAAAAGTTGAGAAAACATACACAGGGTTGCTGTGCTGGAATGAGAGTTGTGTTCCTTATTGAACTGGTCACAGAGGATGGTGCCTGTTCAAATTCACATAAAACAGATGCTAAAGCATGTGTTAGACTGTATTCTAACATGTGTGTTGCTTACTTTACTGTTGGTTTAATTTTGCATTACCAGAAGGCTTTTGTTTAGATATAAGCAGCTTTTGTTAATCAGTCTCGTTAATGCAGGTCTCTGGCTATGGTTTTCCCTCCTGTCCTCGCTACGGGCTGTTGGCACTGAGCAGTGGTGCTTGCTGTGGCCCCAGCACCGTCTTCCTGGCATGGTTCTGGCTCTGCCATGCTTGGCACAGATGGGGTCAGTGGTGGGGATCTGGTTGGCTCCAGTCCAGAGGGCAGTCAGCCTCCTCCACCTAGCTCCGTGCTCAGTGGCGTGGCCCCGCTGAGGGCTAGTCTGCAGTCTGGCCTGGCTTTTCCCCAAGAAAAGGAAGAAACCCCAGAGATTGGTCCTCCCTTCCATGTCCCCCCTTCAGGATGTGGCCCTTTGATGTCAGCGATGCATGGAGAGAGCTGAGCATCTCCCAGGGTCATGTATGTGGTTTGCTAAAAAGTTTAGTGGAGGGACACATACAGCAAGGGCCAGCTAAGTGATGTGGTTTTGTAGGGAGCTGAGTCAGGGACTGAACCTCAGTCCTAGTCCAGCAATTTAACCACAAGGTCAGTTCCTCATTCATTTTGACTTATTTAATAATAGAACTGAAATAAATACTTGAAATCGTCTGAGGGAATTTTTTACATCTTTCTAGTCAGAATTAATTCAGTGCTATGAGTAGAGCACCTGAACCATTAGAAATGATTCACTGCTTTCCATCCTAAGGGTATAAATTAACACATGGTCTGTTTTGCTGATGCAGTGAACTCTGCTTTAGGAATCCCATGAAGCATGGGCTAATGCGAGTAGAGACAAATGCATGATGCTAACTTTCCGTCCAAAACCAGCAACTTCAGTTAGCTCTTAGTTTGCATTGTCTTCCCTTCTCTGTGACAGTTCTGAGTAACAAAGAACACATGCTACTGAGAAGCTGAACCATACAAACCTAATTCAACCACATTTTGCCTCAGATTTCCCCCTTCCCCAGCATGACTGAAGGCAGCAATTATGGAGTTGCAGTCACATGAACATTAGCAATAAAAACATTGTCCTCTTCAACCTCCTGGATGATACAGAGATAAACATATTAATGGTCAGTCTACACCAGCCCACCTATGTTTTCCAGCACTGGTAGAAAATTAAAGAGAGCTGGTAATGCAGGCAGGGCTGATGGTGGAGATATGGTGAATTCAAGGCAATAGATGGTCTAAGCCCTGTGACCTGCTTCACGGCCCTCCTTCCTCCTCCTGATACTGCTTAATTTTAAGCCCCTGGGCATGCGTTAGAAAAAAAGTATAATAAAATGTGCTTTAAGAGCCCTATATTCGAGCTAGTTCTGGTAGACTATGCCTTGCTGTATCTGGCTTTGTGCCAGTGTAAGCTGTGTATGGCCCATGAGTAAGTGGTTGGACCTCAGGCTCTGGGCTGTGGAGGACTGCAGACGTATGGGCTTGAAACAACGTGGATTGTGGGCGAGCCCAGCCTTGGGAACAAGCCTGGCCTGATGCGTAACTCATAGTACAGGCATATTCAGAAAGCTTTCTGTGCTGACAGAGATAAATGGGAGCTGTAGGAAAGTGATAGAAAGCAGAGTTCAGACTACTCTCTGTGGGTGATATTCCTCTTCATGTTTTATTTCCAGTTATTTTAAAATTAATCCATAAATTGGCGGCGGAATTCACATTACACATTCATCTCCTTTTCTGCAGGCCCCTGGGGGACAGCCAGTCTGCTTTATCGGGCTGCAGAGCGGAGGGTTCCTGACCATTGCTGAGCTCTTTTGTGTATGTATATGTACTGCTTGAACAGGCTGGTGTTTGCTTTTGTGTTGTCCTGGGATGTGTCAGGCTTTTTCCCATACTGTTACTTGTTAGCATCCATACTGGTATTCCTCAGGTCTTGTTTTGACAAGATATGTAATAGGGCCTGGTCTCTGGAGAGCCAGGACTTACACTGAGGATACATTTTTGCTCCTATTGGAACATAGGGTTGAAAAAAAAGACTTTTTTTGGTTTAAAAAACATGATTATGAAAGCAGGTAAGGTGAGGAAAAGAGGGAAGAAAAATAAAAAAGTCACTGTGAACAAAGGAACATTTTTATCGCCAAAACTATAGCTATTAATGATATGTAGGTTGTCTAGAATGACTTTCTAACTACTGAATCATTAATGAAGCCCAAATGAAACTTCCTGCTGTTGAGGCATTTAGGATGGTCTTAATCTATGTGAATGCTCTATTGTCTGGTAGTTGGGTCAAACTCATACTGAAGAATTTTCCGGAGTGGGATACCAGTCTAGGTCTCTCTCCACCTGGCTGTGTGTTTTCACACAACTCTGGGAACTAAATGCTGCTAGGACCTCTACTGCTCTGTCAGCAGCTAAGGCTGGCTGACAAGTAAAATTGTCATAGGAGGGAATGAACGCAAAGCCAATGAAATTACTTGTAGGCAATGCTTAGGAAAGCAGGCTGGTAGAAAAGCACACATCCAGCAGCACTGAACCTAGCTAGGATATTAAGCAGAGAACACACCTGGGCACAGGACTGAAGTTTTGAAATGGTTTGACCAGCTTCTGGCTCATATGACCAGGCTGTTTTGGGGGTATAGGTTTGGTTCTTGCCCCAGGAAATCTCATCTACATAACTACTCACAGCCGATTTATCCTGTGAGATCCGATGGGCTGGAGGCCAGGTGCAATGGAGGGTGGCTGGCTGGCTTAAAAGAGAGGTGTGCGGAGTTGCTGGGGGCAAAATAAGGTAGCTTGTTCTGGTGTTGTGGAAGGAAGGGAACCTAACTGGTAAATCCTTGTTGAAGAAGAAATGGAAGTGGGAAACAAAGGAAGAAATGCAGTGGATGGGATTGCAAGGAAAGAAGCAGTTGAATTAAGATGGAGGTGCTCTGATGAATTACTTCTTGCTTCTTTTTTTTTCATAATCTAGTCCTGCCTGCAGCTCTGAGCTCATGTTTTTGTACTCCCCAGCTTGCTCCATCTTCTCCCACTTGGTCTTTGTCAAGGCTGACTGTTTTCATGGCTGGCCTACAGAGTACCAGGCTCTTTGACACAGCTGGTGGCTGGGATCAAGGCTTGGCAGCCCATGCTTCCTCTTACTGCAAATCCTTTTGGCTTTTGCCACCCAGGTTTGTTCTTTCCTGACTGTTGCCTCCCTCCACCAAGCTAACGGTACAGTGAGAATTATCCCTTGTAAGCAGCAGTGTATCCCTTTTAAATGAACCAAGAGGAGCCTGTGGTGCAGAGGCTACAAACACGTCCTTTCTTACCTGACAAGTGAAAACCCTCTTCTAAAAGAGCTTTCTTGCCTTGTGTGTGGGTTCTAAAGCACTGCATCTGTGTTTCAAACAACTCTCTAAGGTTTCCTGTTTGTTTCAGGCAGTAAAAAATAGCAAGAAAGGACATGGTCAGCAAGACAATTCCCCAGACAATTGTGGAAACATGTTTAATCTTATGTTGCTGTGAGCCCATCATTTATTTTTTGAGGCCAATAGTCAGAATATTTATCACAACTGTTCTGAATTATCTCAACATGCCATGATGTCAGGCAGGGTGAGGGTCTCTCCCTTTGAAGTGGCCTTTCTTTCAGTAGGTGGATTTAGAAAATAAAAGGGGAAAGGATTTAGTCAATGTTATTGGAACAGCCCAAGATCACTGAGCTCACTTGGAGCAGATGCCTCTGCATGAATGGTTACTTTATGTGTACTGAGAGAGAGCAGCTGATGAGTAGCCCTGTAGGATCATGGATGGTGAAGGGCAACATCCGACACTGGCATCCAAAAGTGCAGGTCCACTGAAACCAGCAAAGTGGCCTATTGTGCCAGGTCTGGATTTGATAGTAAGTGTAAAGACAGATGGGATGTGGAAGAAAGATTATCACAATTAAGGAACAAGCACTGGGCTAAGTAGTTAGTCCGTATTGGACATGATCAAGCTGCTCTCTGTTGCCTGATAAACAATTACTGGGATTATGAGCTGAGGGAGATGTCACGTCTCAGTCCTTCTAGTGCAGCCTGTTACCAAGGCTTATTTTGCTCATGTCTGTAGCAGCTGGAAGCAATTGAAATGTGCCACGACATGGAGAGCCTGAGACTTACAGCTATTAAACATAGCTATGGGGCAGGCTGGAGGAATGGTGCTAGCTCTGCCTGTGCTCAGGGCTGGTTGGACACCAAAGCAACTCAGCCTGAGCATGCTGTGGTAAGGGGCTCAGCCAGAGTGAGTGTGTGCTGTGTGCATGTAGAAGGATTATTATTCAGCTCAGCATCAGGTTAATGTAGCCTCTCACTTCCCTATATGACATGGCTCACATCCTGCCAGGGAGGCAAAGCAGTCCTGTTCCTCCCTTTGATCTACCCTGTAGACGTCTAATGTGTCTGGGGTGATGCTGGTGCAAAACTGGCTTTAGCCTGGCAGCTGCTGCAGATTCCCCCATGCAAGTGGGGATCTCAGAGGAGTGAAGTGCTCTCACCAAGGATATATGCTACCCTATAGCCTCTGGAAATGCATCTGCTGGAGGAACCTGAAGCTGCAGAGGCGATGGAGCAAAGAGGGTGGCAGGGCTCAGAGCAGCATGGACATCTGAGCTGCCAGGAGAGGGAGATCTCAGCTTTCATGGCAGCCACATTGCACAAAAGTATCTGAGGAAAAGCCTGGGCTTTTATCCAGGACAGCTAACATGTCTTACAGCTTAATATCCTCTGCAGCACCAAAAGTGTAACAAGTGTAACAATGGCCAAGACCCATACTTTTTGCCCCTTTCCCCCCAAAAACAGGGCTGTTGTAGCCATCCAGAATGCATTTATGTCTATGTGCTTGCACCTCTCACCTGGATGTATGGGCTAATTTCAGCTAGAGATAGAATAATTTTCATGAAAAAGACAGCCTGGATGAAGAGGAGAGATGCTGTGGAGCTCTGCTCTGGGGGGCCGGCACCTGTCTATGTTTACCCTTTACTGAAGCCTATAGAAAATCTACACAAGAAAGGGATATTTTGGATGTTTCTTGTAAAAGAAAGCTTAACCTGTAGTTTGTGCTCGATTAGAAAACCCAAGCCTGAGAGAGAAAGCAGCAGGAAGCTGGACTCCAGCAGCTGAGCAGCTCCCAGTGCTCTTTAATGGGTGTGCAGACCTGAGGGTGGGTTTAGCTGGCGGCGTGTGAGCGTCCTGTCACCAAAGGAGCTGAACTACATAGAGAAGCTTGCCTCATTTGCAGCATGCAACCACCACGTCAGGGGCATGCTGTGAGCTGGGTTTAGAGGCGCTGGCCGGGGGGAGAGGACGACGGTGGTGAGCCCAAGGGATGGAGCAGGTTTTGCTGCTGAAATCACAGAAGAGCCACCCCGGTCCTGTGGGCTCATTTCCTTCTTTAGAGGCACTCCTGTAAAGTGTGACTCACTGAAGGGCATTGTCCTCTTTGCCTAAATGTTTTGACACTGTTAGTTATTACCAGGTTTTATTAGTGCTCTTTGGGGTTTCATTGGTTCGCAGAGACCAAGCCCTCAGGGCATATGACAAGGGATACCAGCTAGAAAAACAAGCAGCCTTATACTGTAAGAAGTCACATTTCTTTACTGTAAACATGTGGAAATTCTTTGCTAAGAACATGATACAGGAAAAGCAAACTGATGAAAACTAGATCAAGGAATGACTGAGCCGATACGGTTCATATGAAAACAAAAAAAAATTACTCCAACTAAAGAAAGTCAGGAGCTTTCTTAGCTTGCAATGATTGGGAAGATTTTAATTGTGAATGCAATTAGAGTTTGTGTTTTTCTTCAGGTTTACAAAATTCTAGCTAGCCTTTTTGTTTTCCTTTTTGCTACTCTTTACACTTCTTGTTTTTAGACGTTACTGCAGAAGAACCCACGTGTGATGAGAAAGATTGGTGTTACTATATTTCTGGCCAGACCAAAATTAAGAATTTTCAGAATCTTTCCTGGAAGAAAAGCATGTGATGTTGTCATTTTTCTAGATCAGGTGGTTTTGGACACTTGAAAACTATGCCTCAGGCTAATGGTTGCTCTGCAAATAAAAACTCAGGATTCCATATGCTGGAATATTGAATTACCTGTTTTGCTGAACTCTATGTTGCACATGTAACTATTTAACAGGGACTAAATTCCCAGAACAAAATTCCCATTTATATTGCAATCTCTTTGCCCCATTGGCAGTGCAGTCAGATACTTATGATGGCATATATATGTACACGCAGCTGCACCCGCAGCTACATGCAAATGTATGCATGTGTTTTTCCCTAAAATGCATACACATTACATTGATATCCCTGGGAAGTGTTGAGTCACCATCCCTGAAGGTATTTAAAAGACACATAGATGTGGCACTTAGGGACATGGGTTAGTGGTGGACTTGGGAGCGCTGGGTTAATGGTGGGACTTGATGATCTTAAAGGTCCTTTCCAACATAAATGGTTCTGTGATGCTATATCTAGATTATTTTTTTTACAAGTGAATCCAGTCAGGAAGTGTGAAACTTTTGTTTTACATGTGTCAATTGTGGTATTCTTCTCTGGACTCTAGTGGAAGATTGGTCATGCAAAGAGTCAAGGGTCATCCGCTTGTGTGGTATCGGTACTGTTAATACAACACCCTCGTTGAAATCCTGATCATATGGAAGCGGATGGCAGTTCTGTCATTGATTCCAATGAGCATTGAATTCCATTGAGCAATGAGGATTTGGTCCAAAATTTTGCTACCTTCTTAATATTATTTTCAATTAAATTTAAATTGCCAGAGACTATAAGATAATCATTGGGGGTAAAAAAATGTAATAAAATGGTTTAATTGTTTTCTGGGTCTAGCAAACATCTGAGCTGTAGTATTTTATGTTCTTAGTTTTCATTGTAAAATAAACAATAACACTGTAATGCGAAAAGTCCTGATTTCCTGTAAATAGAGTTTAAATTGAAACACATTTTTCAATGGGAGAGATGCCCATTTAAATTATGGATGGCAATTTTGTTCCATTTTTAAGTTCTTTTCTTCTAGCTGGAGATCCTTGACTCCAAAGGCATTTATAGGTTCTTTAACAATACGTAACAACAACAGAATTGACTCTTTCATATACATCTATAAAGATGTTAAAAGTATGTTACAGTTATAACAGAGAAGAGGAAAATCAACAAATTACAAGAAAGAGTCCCATTCACCTGCAGCTCTCCCCCAGCCCTGAAACCTGCATCTCTCTCTTCCCCATGGTGATGGCTTACTTGTGTCAGCCCATGACCAGACAGGCAGAGGATGACGTAAAATGAGATCCCCAGGAGAGCCATGACCCTCAGTGAAGGGAGGACAGGAATGTCTCCATGGCCCTGACTGCATATTAGACGTGCAGGAACCACAGTCCAGGTCCCACCTAGTTTAGAGAAGAGGGGAGGCAAAACTTAGGGGACAAGGAGATAAGATCTCTCCAATGTCCTTATGCTCTGAGGTGGCCTGGGCTGTGCAGCTGGATCACTGGGCAGGATAGCTGTGTAAGCTGATATGTCAGTGGGACCTATACATATTCAAAATCTCAAGTTTAGGTGAATAGACTTTATCTTTCCTTCCTTGTAATTAGATATTTACATATGTATGTACATATGCATATCCATATCTGTATCTATATCCATACACATATATGTATATGAGCCATGTGCTCAGGAAAAGGTAGGATTTTCTAGTTACTGATGGCGCTCTGGGGATATGTGGTGGGCAGGGGGCTGGGGAGGGCAGATAGTGAGCAGCGGTGCAGGGCAGAAGGGGCATCACAGGACTATGCCAAGCCACAGACACAATAAAATCTGACTGTGAGGTCCTGGCAATGCTGAAGTAAATGGAAAATCTCACACTGGCTCCAGAGCAAATATTTCACCCAGTATGAGCAAGATATTAAAAAGGAACTGATTAGAAGGGAGAAACCCTGGAAACCAGTGAGCATGGAAAGGAAAACAGGAAGAGTACATGACATCTTAATAAGGCTTTAGTTTAGCAGCACATTTTATTCTCTTATGGACTGATGCAGTGTAAGAGTGATTCGTCAACTCCAAATTTATCTGCTTTATTGGTTTTGTGTCACTGCCATAATTTTGTCAATTCTTCTGGGTTTTTTTATTATTTTTAACAGTGATGCCCTAAGAGGCTTCTAAAACAAGTAAACTCTTCTACATTCATTTTACTTTGCAAGTCAGGCTCCTATGTTTAAATTTGGTGTTTCAAGGTGCACTTTGAGGCTTGTTGAGGCTTTATAAATGGCCATTATGTGACAATAGGAAAGGGAGAATTTTGTCCTTGAGGCTCATTTTTGATTTTGCTCTGATTTGAGATTATTACCACAGCGTGTTGCATCAGTCATGTTGGGTATGCAGTGAATGACCTCGACTGTTAGGAGGCCATTAATCAACAAATCATCAGCAAGATAAAACTTGGTGTCTCTTCTTGTGCCTTTGGATGTGAAGGACAGTGCCTGATTATTCCCAGGCTGCTATAATCAGAGGAAGAATGCTACTGGCTTCCTTGTGAGTTGATGTGGTTTTGTTTTCCTGGTACCGTGTTTTTCTGGTGAGGATGTAAAGTCCTGACGGCTGATATCAAGGGGTTTTTGCTGGCTGCTCACCCATTGCCAAGGAAATTCAGAGACTGGAATTTCTTGATTTTGTGAACACGGACAAGCTGTTTGGGAGAGCTTGCCTGGAGCCTCAAACTGAAGGCAAGGGCTCTAGTGGCTTTGCTTGGAGTATGGGTTTTAAAACATGAATAAGCATAAAAAACCCTTTGTAGTATGTGCTACTGCTGAAGCATTAGAGGCTTATCATATCTCCCATTCTGAAGAGGTGCAGGGGGAAAAGGGACACATGTTTTATTATCTTGGTGAAAGGGTAGATTAATATTTACAATTTGTTGTTTTCTGTTGTTGCTGGTCCAGAACACTGGCTGCTTCCATGATTCCCTTCAGTATGGGCCCAGGCTTGGTTCAGTTTTCCTGGCATATATATTTGTATTTTACCTTCAGCAGAGTTAGACCTCCAATAAGTATTGGCTTTTACAGTGTTTCTACTGCTTATGAGAATACCCTAGTTAACCTAGCAGATATGCCTGATAGAAGAGAAGGACTATCAGGAAAACCTGACTTGAACACCCTCAAAATGTGGTACCCAAGGCTGTAACATGCCTGGTAACATGCACTTACCCCTGGTATGTTTTTAAAACACTTAAGCGTCAAACTCAGCCAATGCAGCTTTGTGCAGCAATTCTTGCGTTCCTAGTTCACGCTGTCTGTAAACATCTACTCATCCATGCGAGACTGTAAAGAGGTCCCTTCTGTCCCTCCTGATATCTCTGAATTTCATTCAGTACTATACAGTGTGGAAGTGAGCCTCAAACCCTGGATTGCCTGTGCTCGTGGTGTGGTTCTTGGAGGAGCCAGATTCACTGGGTAACTGATAATCTCTACAACAGAGGGAATGCAGGGAATTTGTCCTTTGTTTCCAGCAGGGATATACCAAGAAACATGCCACGTTTTGTCTTCTAAGTACCTATATCTCACTTTCTTTATGTAGTTAAGTGATTTGCAATGAATGATACGTATAATCCCCACTTTATCTGCTATTGTATGATGCATTGCAAATAAGTTAGCAGTTTTTAGGGCAGGAACTGTTGAATGGTTATGTGTGTGCATACACTGTGTAACAGGATGGGGCATGGTTTCTAAGCGTAGCCACAGTAGGTACACATCCTCTACACCTGGTAATGCTGGATCTCAAATCATAATATTTACTAAAGAGATACAACAGTACATCTATACTTCTGTGTGGGAGACTTCTGAAACAAAACCCACAGCACCACTAGAACAAACATACCCTATTTAAGGGCAGTAATAAATGTACTGTTTTGCATTACACTCATTAAAGCCATGACATATAGTACTCCTGCCCACTCATGTTTATGTTTGGTGATGATGAGGAAAGGGACAATTAAGGTTTCTAGTGGTGTTTGTAGAAATGAGCTGGTAATTCAGCTAAGTTACAGTTTTGCTAATGTGCTGCATGACTGGTGAAGTTCTGCTGTAAATCAGTGAATTGCATATGTCTGTGAGTGCATGCATTGAAGCAATAAAGCCTTGGGACAGTATTATTGTGTTGCCCTACAGGATGGTAAACCTACTTACTCCACTGACCAACATGGGAGCTCAAGGAAATCAGTAGTAGGCAAGAAGGCTAAGTCTTGGCCTTGCAAACACTTCTGCATGTGCTCAACTTTAAAGCTGTGTCTAGCTCTATTGGTGTTAACGGAACTCCTCAAGGGCTTAGAGATGAGTTGATTCTTAAAAGCTTGCAGGTCCGTAGGCTAATAGCATCCCAGTATTGGACCATAGGAGAACAAGGGAAAAAATGTATCACAGAATGTGCTGTATTAATTCAACAAGTGTATTTAAGTTTTAATTATTTATAATATTTCAGTGTATATTAGTAAATGTTCTGTAATGTATTGATAATAGTAATGAAGTCTGAGTAATTCAAGATCTAATTACATCATCTTGCTATTAAGTCGTGCTTAGAAGTAGAGTGGAAGCCACCAATATGAGTTCAAAGAACAAAATATGATTCAGCAAAAAAGTGCTGGTTGCACTAGATTTTTAAAACTTTCAGGAACATTGAGTAGTCAGTATCTCTGTCTTAATAGATGGGATTGTTTGGGTAAGTTGGATAATGGACTATTGGCCTACTCACAGTATATGTGGTAAGAGAAGCAGACTGTCCTGTAGTTTGTATTTAATAGGTATTCAGAACCCACCAAAAACCTCCCAAACCTCCTCCCCGTCACTTTATGCATGGTAGAGGTGTTGCTACTTTGCATGGACCGGGCTGGCAGGAACAAGACCTGGCATACACGTGGTGTTGTGGGAGTGACTGCTACAGCCATAAAGGCTGGTAGTGCTCGCACCAGCTGTGGATTGGCAGGGACATTGCTGGCAGGTCCAAAGGGCTTGTTCTGACTGGCCTGGTATGCTCGTGTTGGCTGAGATAGAAGAAATTTTCTACACCATAGTTGAAGTGGGGCCATATTTTGGATTGGTGCTGAAAACAATGTTGACAGTACAGGGATGTTTTCATTGTTGCTCCTCAGTGCTGACACAGAGCCAAAGCCTTTTCTGCTTCTCCCACCACCCCACCAGCGAGCAGGCTGGGGGTGCACAAGAAGCTGGGAGGGGACACAGCAGGGCAGCTGACCCCAACTGACCACAGGGCTGTGCCATACCATATGATGTCATGCTCAGCATAGAAAGCTGGGGGAAGAAGAAGGAAGGGGGGGACGTTTGGAGTGATGCTGTTTGTCTCCCCAAGTAACCGTTATGTGTGATGCAGCCCTGCTGTCCTGGAGGTGGCTGAACCCCTGCCTGCCCGTGGGAAGTGGTGAATGAATTCCTTGTTTTGCTTTGCTTGCACATGGCTTTTGCTTTACCTATCAAACTGTCTTTATATCAACGCATGAGTTTTCTCACTTTTACCCTTCCGATTCTCTCCCCCATCCTGGTGCAGGAGGAGTGAGTGAGCAGCTGTGTGGGCTTGGTTGCTGGCTGGGGTTAAACCATGACAGGGTGGTGAGTGCCATGAGGAAAAGTTCTCCACCACAGCAAGCCAATACCAGATCCCTGAGGAGGCATCTTGGCTTCCCACCGAAATACTGGGGTGGTGAAAATGGCTGTGATGGTTGATGGGCAGCTGCATCCAAGATGGCTTCCCCTGCTTGTCTTTTATCATGTACTTTGTGGTGCTCTCCTTTACCTCCTGCCTAGCACTCTTATGGAGAGATCACCAACACATACCCCTTATAAACGGATTGATAGCCCATAAAGGACAGTCCTTAGGAAGATAAGACCTCCTTAGCTCATTGGCAATAATTTTGTGATATTACTGATTAACGATTCCATTTCAGCCATTTTAGTGCTCAGCAGTCTTCATTTGTTAGGGTTCATTATGGGAGTCATGCCTTGCCTGAATCTGAGTTATTTTGACCAACAAATGTGAATTAAAATCAATAGAAATGTCATTAGCGTCCCAGTGCTGTGAAAGATAATATGACCATTTCTCATGCATTCAGTTTATTAAAATTTGCTAAAGTGTGAAATATGTATGACAAGTAATGATGTTTTAATCTTTTGCCAAGGTAACAATTGAAAGCTGATTGATTCCATTCAGTAATTATAAAATCAAATGATGGAAGATTGTAATCAAGAAAGATTCTGTCTTATACTTTGTCACGCCTCCATGTAAGATAAAATTCTCATTTGTAACATCCCTTTTATCTGAAAAGAAATCAAAGTCCTGTTTGCCCCAGTTTAAATCTCATGGCTAGTTAGATAATAAACTTTTTTTTTTTTTTACTCTGATGAGAAGATAAAAGCAGCCTACACCCACCAAGGGGTTATATCCTTATGTGTGGCATGGTATGTTAAAAGCTCTTTCTCCATTTCCAGGTATCCTTACACAGGGCAGGGCTGAGAGGATGACTGTGTTGTGTTGCTGGGGTGCTGGAAGTTACTTCAGTCTTTGTGAGAAAGCTGAACACCCAGTCCTTCCTCCTTCCCCTTCAAAATAATGTCAGCTTCTAAGCCAAACCATGGAAGTGTCCTCAGAGCCTGATGGGCTCCATGAACGATGCCTGGAGCCAGGCAGGGTGTGTTGCCCTTCCAGAAACCGACCCACCAGCTGCTCAGCACCTCAGCACTTGCTGGTGTGGCACCCCAAAGACATGAGCTCTGAATGAGCTGGTCAATAGGCTGAACCTCCAAAACAAAAAAACATGAGTGTTTTGCTTGACGTTACCCAAAAGAGATGAAACTCTGCTCCCAGCTGGCATTTCACTGTGACAGCAAGGTCCAGTAAGACGACAGACATTTGGGAGACCTAGCTTTGTTTCTGCGTCTGCCATTCATTTTCTGCATGGCCTTGGGCAGGTCCTTTCCCTTCTCTGTGCCTCCCCTTACCCACACATCCCTCTTCTGAACTGTGCAATGGCAGTAGGGATGACTTGCTGCGGTGCCATGACTGGCTGAGCCTACATAAGTAAATAAACAGTAAAGGCAGAATGGAGTAAATTGTTTTAAGAAGATTCTGCTTGGAAAGATCTCGGATTAGCTAGAGACAGAAAAAATTGTGGTATGTTGAGGTTTCTCCGCTTCTGCTCTCTGCTTACCTTTGGAGGAGAGGGTAGTCTCATCATCTGGGGAACACAAACAGTAGTAGGTGTTGGGTCCCAACCTACCAATGCAACTAGAGGATTAATTATGAATGGTCTGGAACCCAAGCAGGGAGTCAAAGTAAACCCAGCTTTTCTCTTCACTCACTTCAGTCAGTAAGAGTCTGTGGACCAGACAGCTACTCAGAGATGTCCTGGAGCAGAAAGCAGTTTCCTTTCTGCTTGTTTTTGACATCCAGACTGGGATCATACTCAGCTATTTGTAAGTGTAGAAGCACATCTCTGTGAAACACTGACATTTTAGGGCAGGCTGAGTGCTCTGCAAAGAAATCCCCGATGCAGCGTGGTTGGTGGGTGGCCTCAGACAAATTTTAATGGGTGTTGGAATAGGGCCCAAGCATATCCCAAAGAACAGGACAAGGAAGCTTTGGTTTCACCAAATCCCCAAGCATGTGCTTAGCCATTGAAATTAATGAGAATTAAGCATGTACTTGAGTCTTCTGCTGACCTGTAGTTTAATTACTGAGTAACAAATCCTGACCTCCGCATAAAACAAGGATATGTCTTTTACATGCCCAAGGGGGACATGCCATTTAAAACAGCAGATTTCTTTGACTTTCTAGCAACATAGCAAAAGCAGAATTTGGCCTTGTGCTCCTTGGAAGAAGGGAATTTCAAATTTTTATCAGCTGCAACTTTTCACTGCAACATTTTGCATGATGCAGGTTAATGGCTGTCTGCTAGAAAAGAGGACTTCTCTGTTTCAGTTGTCTAACAGGATTTTTGGCATCCTGCTCATTAGAAGGGTTATTTTCTTTAACCATATTGCTGTAGGGATGCATCTTTTGAGTATCCTGCTGCATTATTTTGACACAATCTTCATATCTTTTCAGCTTATCGTTTCTGGATTTTTTTTCCTCCCAATAAGATGCAATGTTGCTGGGTGTGCATTTTGTAACAAACCTTGATGGATGGTCAGGAAAAAATAGCTAATATGTCAGATGTCTTGATAATTTCAGGGTCAAAACAGATTTTAAGCATTGATCTTCTTGCACTTCCTGATGAATCTGTTTGACCAAGCAGCTGGTGTGTGAGATTTAGCCGGCAGCACACAGAAAACATTAGGAAAACAAAGAGAGTGTGAGATTAAACTGAAAAGAGGCAAGAACAGCATTTCCTCACCGTTCTGCATGAAGGCAGAAGATGCTCCGAGAGGATACAAGCTCAGTGTTCTTATTGGACCTATGGCCTCTTTCCCCCATCAGATTATTCAAAGGTAAATTTGCTTTTCACTCTCTCAGACAGACCATTTCCCCTCACTGGTATACTTATTTATTAGTAACGTTATTTGTAAAATGCTAACTTCATTGCCTGCACTGTTACGATGTTATCTCTGTGTGCTTCTGTGAGAATGTAACAATGTCATGAAGAAAAATGATGTAAAAATGATGTGGGTACATAAAATGGGATTGACAAAATATAATAAATCACTGCTGGGCTGAAGAACAGAGCTGCATGTGTAATGAAATACTTCAGCATTACATCATCGTTTATGTAACATCTGGCAGAGCCTTGTATTTCAGTGCTGCTTTGGATCAGGATAATTTTTTCTCTCTGAGAAAAGTGAAAAACAAGCCATTAGGTTTTGCACATAGATAAATGGAAAAAAAAAAAAAAAAAAAAAAAGAAACCCTTGAAATATTTGCTTGAGGTTCCCCGAGAAGTTCTGCCACCCCCATCTTGATGCAAATAATATGATGTCTGAGATGCCTGTGAAATAGTTAACAGCCAAGCAGGATTTTTTCAGTTTTGTAAGAGAATCTCATCTTTAATGTGATGGGGATTTTTTGAGGTTGCACAGTTAATTTCCCCAAATAAGAGTTTTTCTAATTTGCATCATTACCCATACCCTGGGGTCAGACTTCTAGCAAAAAAACCAGGTGTGAATTATATGTACTTGAGTGTTTTCCGCAGGGATTTTTTTTTTTTTTCACTGCAAAGAAGAATTGAATTATCTTTCTGCTCTTATAGGCTCCTGGTCCTCCTTCACACAGACATGTGGGTGATCCTTCAGTGTGTTCTTCTCCTCATCCCTGGGGTGAATTGCTGTGCTCAGTTTCACCTGGGGTGCCAGGCAGGACAACACGATGCACTGATGTGAATGTTAGTTGAAATGTATTTAATCAGCTGTTCCAGTAAATTAAGTCAGAAATAGAAGTGTCTACTACAAAAATTTATGGATGACACCCTGACCTGGCTGAATTCAGCAGAAGTTTTGCTATCAGTTTTGAGGGGACTTGGATTTTGCCTTGCACCTCTTGCCTCTCAAGCCTCTGGGAGGTCCTGGTGTGGTGGCTGTGGTGCTGTGTGTGGTGCTGCTGGGACACAGGCTGCCAGCCCTCCCAGCAGCGGTGACGCTCTCCTTCCCCAAATTTTTGGTGGGTGGCAGCTGCCCGGGATGGGGGAACAAGGCATTGGCAAGAACTTGCTCTATCTAAAGATAGGCTTTTTGCTTTCTTTTTTCAATACCCTACAATTCAAGGAGGAAGCAGGACAGGTTGTTGAAGAGAAATAGTTTTTTGTTTAGCTCCTTTTAAGTTACTCAAATATCATGCGGATAAGCCACTGTTACTGTAATTGCCTTTCTCCCAGGGATTGTCATATGGTATATTTATCGAGCAGTGTAGGTCTGCCTGATACATACATGAAGCTAGTTGCTACAGCCATTTTACTCCCCCTCCATATTTTCCCAAGGTTGGTACAGAACGGTCGGTTGTGGTACTCTCTTGGGTGCGATATCCAATTTTGTTTTTTTGTGATGGAAATTGCAAGGGGGAACAGAGCTGTCCAGCTACAACTTACTGCTCTAGAACACCAATGTGGTGCAGCCTTCTGGCGTGCTTTTCTCCTGTCTGAGCATTGTTAAGAGTTACTGAGGAGTTTGTTTGCTTTGGTTTTTTAAACGAGTGGTGACTTTAATTGATTTTCATTTGGAGGAGAGAGATGCTGTAGAGCATGAATGTTGCTGCAAGCAGGACAGTATAAAATTAGCAAAGACAAAAAAGGGAGGCAATGGCTATGTGATTGAAGTGTAAGATTTGGAGTCAGGATGCCTTATTCCTGTTTCTGATTTTCCTGCAGGTGACCTTAGGAAAAGAAATCACTATCAGGGCTGAAAGCTGGCCATGCACAGAGCCACAATGACTATTACTAGCAGCAGAGGCAGCAGTGGGACATTTTAGGATGAAAACCTCTCTTTCCAGCACCTGAGGTTTTTGGATGAACATATTTTTCCCTTTCTCACAGGAGTGTCATGGCAATGAACAGCTGACCTAGGGATTTCTAAAGGGAGGGAGAAACATTTTTACATCCATCAAGAGGGATGTCCATGACATTTTTGATTGTGGATGTTGCAGGAGTGGAAGCAGATTGTTGCATCAGGGTGGTACTGGGCAGGAGTAGAGTGGGGTTTGAGGACAAGTGCTGGTAGAGGCTAAGCTCATCTTGGGGTGAAAACGGAGTTATGATGATGCCATCTCAAGCAACACCCTCTTCTGTGATGGAAAATGAATTTCCATCGCTTGAGTGACAGGCCTTTGCAGTGAGGTAGCAGTAGATAATGCCTCTCCATGGAGATTTCTGCATGACATCAAGTGAGACCTCCAGCGAGCTTTGCTGTTCCTGTGCATTTACAGCTTGTAACTGTGCTCCTCTTACTATGTTACAGCCACAATTTAAACAGGGTAAAGAAAGACTAATTACGTAATGCTAATAAAGTTATTTCAGTCCCCTGGGAAGGATCACAAAAATATGAGCTGACAGTGCAAGAATTTCTATGAGCATCAGTGAGAGTTGGCTCTCAGGGAGAAAAGAATTCTTATTTGATAAAACATTGGCTGAATAGCAGGTGAGATTTTTTCGATCTCTGGTTGCTTCACTTCCCACAGCCCTGTCTGTGGGGAAACCTGGGTCCTCTCCTGGGCTGAGATGCTGTAGCAGTTCAGGATCTCTGCATTTTAACCAGTGAAGTCTAAGGAAAGGCATGCAACTTGCTTTCTCTTCCATGCATAAACCCATGCCTGCACTGGTTTGGTAGCCAGGAACTCTGGCCCTTAGCTTCATCCCTATCCTTATGGGATCAGAGCCCTGGTATTAGGGCATGCCTCCTTGTCAAGGACTGAGCTATACGTTAGTAAAAGAGAATGAAAAGACACTCTCCTTGCTGTTCTTTATTTTGCCTTTGGCAAAGACATGCTGGTGAAGAGCTGTTGCTGTTTTCTACTTTCTCAGAATAATTTCCCCTGCCTTCCTGAAAAACCAGGGTGGGATCATGCTCTTCCGGATGGGTTGCCATAACCACTTCTATTTCATCATGGTGAAAGAGATGATGCTGTTTGGCATCACTGATCTAACATAAATGCCTGAACAATATGTGGGCACTAGTTTTACGTGGTCACAGACCACATCTCATTCAGTGTATGGCAAGGCTCTCAGGCTGTCTGTTACTGTGCCAAGAAGGAAAGAGCATTTCACTCTTTAACAGATCAGTAACATTCTCAAGATTTAGTCAAGCGCTAGGGCAGGTGCTAGTATGTACCACTGGGACAAGAAATGAGTATGCTCAGTCTACCAAGATGGTAGCATTTCTGGAGAAGTGAAAGCTGTCACTCACCAAGGGAGAGTGCTGAAACAGGCCAAGGAGCAGTGATACCTGGGTAGACAGAAGTGTGTGAGACACCTTGCTTCTGCTACTGGTCCAGGGATGAGGGCCATTCCCCCACAGTTACCAAGGTCCTGTGGCTTTGCAGCGAGGGTAAGATGCCTTTGTGATTTCACTCTGTGCAGGAGGAGATAAAGCGTGGGTTTTTCCATTTCTATCAGCCTCTGTCTGTAACAAGCTTTGCAACTGTGCCGCCTGTTGAGATTTAAGACTACCTTACTCACAGACTCAAATTAAGGGCGAGTTGAGGCAAGGATCCAGGTGCCTCTGGGCTGGCAACCCTTAAAATGTATCCCTCTCCCCACAGCCAGTGCCCAGTGCATGGCTTGAAGTCCACCTCATCTGCACCAGCACCTACGCTGAGCACAGGCAGCTGTCACCATCACTGCCACTGCCGTCCACCCAGACGAAGGGCTGCAAGTAACTGGCATGGCCACGCCAGCCTGTGGGCAGAGGGACAGCAGCCAACCAGCCTTTGGCCATTGCTCAGCAATCAAAGCTTTGAGTAATCTTAATGAGTTAATTCACCACCTAGCAAATGTTTCCCTGCTGGCATAACAGATGAAGGAGCAGTAATGGTTACAGGGAAAGAATTTAATGGGGATGCGTAACAGTGTCATTTCAGATTTGTTTCTTTTTACTTCTTGACAGCTGTTTAGCATTACACAGACGTACGTATTGATATTTTTTGCCATCATTTCTACAGCATGAAGCTGCACTTATTTCCCAGATCTTCTATTTAATTCAGTGAAGCAATATTCAATTACCTATTTAAGCAGGAGGTTAGGGAAAAACAAGGCTGGGCTGGAAGAAGAATTGATTGGTAATATCACAGCTGTCTGTGGAAAGGTGCCTCCAGCAGGCTCTGCTCCCTGTCTCTCTTCCTCCTGATTTTGGGGAGCTGTGGGGATGGAAGAAAGCAGAAGGGAGGCAAATCCTTCATCTCCTACCCTGGCCTCTGCCCAGGCTCCCTGTTCCCACTTGGCTGATGTCGTTTGGCAGGACTCCTCTGGCAGGAGAAATATTAAAGTGAATAGCTACCACTGTCAGTTGGTAGGCTGAAGATTGCCACTAGCACATAGTGTCAGGTCTGTGCAAAATATTAAAGAATTTCTGCTGCCTGAGGTTGTTTCTGCCTTGTTTCTTCCCTGTGCTGGTTATTCACGGTGAGCCCTACTAAAGCTATTGGCCTACTCCTTATTGTTCTTCCATTGTGTTTTGTTTGCTTTGAGCTGGTTACGTTCTGCTAATGTATGCCAAATTATTCCCAATTTATTGCAGATGAGGTCAGAATCAGAACCATTATTTGAAAACAGTAAGTTTGGGATATATAGTTCGGGTGTTTTTTCCCTTTATTCTCTGCTATTTGTTTGATGGTTTGCTTCCAATGTTCCTTCCCGCTGATTTCCAATAGAGGTTTCTTGCTTTATAAACAACTGGATTGATTTCCAATATGGACTTTTATTTCCTTGAGAAGAGATCTCCTCAGGGGAAATCGGCAGTTCTCTCTGTATATATTTTCTTATTTCCATTTACTTGGAGGGGTTTGGAGCCCAGACACAAGATTTACGTCAACAAATCCCTCTCCCTGTTATCCAATTTAGTTGTTTTAACATAATACAGTCATTTTCTAAATCAAACTGATGGAGCGCTTCCTAAAGGCATTACACCAACTGTATATCTGGAATCATATTTGCCTTCTTTTATTGCATTAGCACCAGGCTTGAACTTTTCAAATTTACATTGTGCTTTGCAGAAGTTCTCAGGATATTTGAAGCAGTTTATAGCTGGAATCTGGTGTGTCTTAAGCAGAGACTGGAGAGTGAATTATAGAGCAAAGCTTGCATGGAGACAAGATTTTAGTCTCATGGAACAAGTAGACCCCAGAATGAAAAAGCAAGAGAAATACTGCATTTGCTACGGGGTTTTGAAGGCACTGCAGGGTGGGTGTGGTGTTACACACTGATTCTGGGTGTCTCACCAGACTCTTTGAAATGTTTTATTTCTTCTCTTTGAAGAACGTGCTGAGGAAGGGTCTGACATACAGCAAAGGTGTATGAGCAGAGAGTGCCCGGGGGAATGCACTTAACACCTGGGATATAATCCCGTGATGCTTCTGTGCTGGCTTTTGGCAAATATGTCTCTTGTTATTTGAACATTGTCTTTTTTTCGCCATATGGGCTGCCACCATCAGGCATCCTTCTCAAGATACGCTTGTAATACTAATGAGGGGAATTTTCAAAGACACAAATGAGACCCTTGTGCTCATTTGTGCTCCTGAATATCTCCTCCTTGTTCTTGCATGGTTATTTCAGTAATAACTCTTGGTTACCCGAAGCAGTGGGTAGTTTGGAACAAGCTGGATAAAGCAAGCTGTACAGAAGATAGGCCCCAAAAGACACAGTGAAAGTGTGAGGAGAAAAAGAAAGCTCAGATGACGCTGGTTCATGCAAAGAACTGAGTTCCATGGGCTGTGGGGTGGAGAGGTGTGTTGGTACAGCAACTCTTGCTTTGTACAGGACCGCAGTGCCTCTGGTCATAGGTGAGTTTGTGGAAACCCTCCCAGTTTCTTGGCACTTGGGACATAGTTAAACCACAGCCCAACTGATTCCTTGCATGTCGCTGAGACCTGACTGTCACTTAAATGATGAAAATCTAGATTTGCCCATAACTGGATGCCTCAGGGCACTGTTAAAAGGTTGTGAAGTATGTGATTCCAGTGGTGTCATTTGGTACCTCTTCCCACCTTCCACAGCAGAGACCAATATTTTGTAAGTTGCATCCCCTTCACATGTGCTGGCAGACAAACAGGTGCAAAGGAGGTTGCTGGGGCACATTATGAGGTCCAAGAAATCACCTTGCAGAAGAGGAGTAAGTCAGCAGTGGAGGAGTGAGGGGTACTTGCAATTGCAATTCCTCTACAATGAGTCTGGCCCACTCCAAAAGCATTCATTTCTACTCCCCATCCTTATTTGAAATGTCCGACCAGCTATTGCACCATAGCTTAATATCTAAAAAATTAGTGTCAGATTAATGAATAATGAATTGGCATAAGACATCTGACAGCTGGAGAGCATTCTCTGTTTTATGTGCAACCTTACATTTAATAAATAAAATAATAGTAATAAAATCCATTTTGAGGTCTGTACTACAATTCTTGGAACAAGATTACTTTTAAAAAAAGGAAGTTCACTACATGCAAATGGCACTTAGATGGACATCTGGGCATTGCAATGTAGACATGTAAGAAGAGGCTTTTGTTATTTTTCCTGCAGGGCAATTCTGCCAGATGTGGCAGGCATTCCTGGGAGATACAAAGTAGCCTTGTGTCCACTTGAAGGATCAATGAAACCTGTATGCTGGCCTGTGGCCAGGATTTTTGGCAATCAGGGGATAATTTCTGATGGTTTGGTGACCCCTTCAATCCACTGAAGGGGAAGATGTGCTCTGTGGAGGATGATCAGGAAGGGCACCCACCCTGGGTCGTGTTGGCAGTAGATGTTCCTGACATGGGTGGTTTGGGGTCCAGTTATACTTTTGGTCCTTTTGCTCTGCCCTCTCTACAGCTGGACTTGGCTTCTCTCTCTGGAGTGAGGACTGGGCATCCTGTACTCTCCCTGCAAAAAGAAGTGAACTGCTGCTAGATTTGTACCCTACACTACATTGCACTACATTTTTCCATAAACCAAGAAGTCTGTGGCGTGGCAGAGGTGTGTGGTCTGACAGAAGCAGTTCCCACTGACAGCGCACTAACCCGGGCCCCACTGATGGCTGCAACACCCTCTCTGAGATGTTAATGGTTATTAAGAGTCTTTAAAACATCCTCTTAATGCTTTCCATTGACTGCCCACATAAGCAATTTTACTTACAGCCCAGTTTTTCCTTTACTATCGATCATATTAGGAAAGAGATGAAAAATATGAAACCAGCATCGCAGAGAATAGGTCAGTTTATTAAGGCTCCCTCTCCAAATCGGCGGTTCTATAATTCAATAGTTGAACATAAAATGCTGATCTTAGTGAGAAAAAGCCTTCACGCAGTTTGTTCCCTCTGCTTTTTATTGTTGGCCTTTGCAAGGGAACCATGAAGCTGAAGTACACTTGACCTCTTGCCAAATGATTGGTAGCGTATTTTTACCTCAGCTAATCACATCTTGTCACCATTTCAAACTGCAACAAGTTATCATTAGATCCCAAAATATATTTCTCCTTACTATATGTCATCAATGTAGTATTTCTCTGTGTGTGGTCAAGGAACTTTTAGATCAATACCCTAACATGTGGTGCTTGGGGTTCAGGCAGTGTAAGTATTGAAGGAGCTCACAGGACCTTCAAGTTATGAATCTCTCCTGCCTCATGGGCAGGTGTGCTGACCTCTCCTTTGTGTGGCCAGTGACCAAAAATAAGAGGACATGTACCATGGCATGGTGCTTACAGCCATCGGTGGTGGTGGAGGAAAGACTGCTGAGGCCTATTTTATTTTAAATATTCTTGATGGAGAAAGATGATAGAAATCCCCTGAAGCACAGTATCCCTCACCTCTGCTTTTCAGTTTCTCTTGGGTTGTAGGTCATGGATAACAGAATGGTCAGGACTGATGGCAAAATCCCAGGGAAGGTCATGATAAAACTGCATAGGGAAGGAAGGATTGTCTTCCTGCCCTGGGAGTATGATCCTTTTTGCTTGCAGAAGGACACTGCACTGATTGCCTTCCAGCCACCCATCACCACCAACCCACACCTAATTGGCTCTATGTTCTCCCCTGGGTTTATTTCAACCCTAAAAGCATTTTCAAAGGTGTTAGTGTTGTCCTACCACGATTGGTACATCAGTACATCTGCTGTAGTAGGACCGAATGCAGAGATGGGGGAGAGCAGTGTTCATACCCAACACTTGGGTGACAGCCAGTGTGGCACAAATTGCAGGCCAGATTTGTGCCTTGTATGAAAACTTGGCGTTCATCATATATGCAATGCACGTGGATAATCAGTGTGGACAGGGCATGGGGAGCAAGTCCTTTATTTCTCTGCTCCCCAGCCTGAACTCTCACAGCATCTTCCTTTGACTTACATTGTAATGTCACCTCTCATAATGGTGGGTTTTAACTCAATAGTTAAATCCGCCCCAGGAAATCAACAGCAAACTGTCCTAACTTGATTTTCCTAACCTGGGGACCTCATTCACCACTGTCTTCCCAGCACACAGATTTTCAGATGTCCTTGTTCCTTTAATGCAGTTATGAAAGGATGCTGTTTTGTATAACCTTACAGATCTGCTGACAGGGTGGAGAAGAATCCCAACACAAGCCAGATTTTGTCATTTCTTCTCCAACCAGAAATTAATTCACCAGCAGAGGGCTCTCTCACGATTGGTTTCTTTTTCTTTTCCCTTTGCCAAGGTTATCAGGAGTTTTTAGAAAAGGGATAGAGAAGGCACGAAGCTGTCTGTGTTTCCAGCATTTAGGGCAGAGGTAGGCTTGAGGTGGGCTTTGGCTCTCTCTGCGTGCACCAGGGATCTTGTTTCTCCATGTGGAGCAGCTTGGGGAGATGTGGGTCAGCACCCAGCCATGGGACCCATGCTCTCCTGGTGCTTCATATGCCAGGGACAAGGTGGCTTATGAGATTGCTGCTGGGATAGAGGGCAGGATTTTGGAAAACACATTGTGAAAAGAATCTTTCCAAACCTGACCTGGGCTCCAGCCAGCATCCTGGGGAGGGGACTGCAAAGCACAGGTTCCATGGACAGTCAGGGGAGGGTGACAGAGAGGGGCAGCTGCTGCCAGCGGCTCATCCACCAGAACCAAGTGACCCAGTGAGCAGCAAGGGATGCCTTAGGGTTGGTGGGAGCAGGGATGTCCCCTGAGGCCTACTGGGAAGGTGCCCTGATCCCACTCTGGGGGCTGTTCCCCCTTCACAGCAGGCAGGGCACTGAGGCTGGCAAGGCATCTCCTCTCTCTTCACCATTCTAAGCCCTTTGATGGGAACAACATTCAGTACCTTCAGCCCTTTGCTAGATACTTCGATGCAGTACCTTCACTGTCACAGTAGATAGTAGTGCTAACGCACAGGAAATAACTACGCACCTTTGCAGAGGATGGTTACGTTGTGACAAGCTTTTATTACTGCAATGGTTATATTTTTGCCCCTTGCTGATGTGGTGGGAAGGCTATGTCCCTTGCCTTCCCTACTCCTGATGGCTCTTCATGCTCTTGGTTGTGCTGCTGAGATATACTGTTTATGGTACATAAAGCTCTGCAAGTGATTTTGCTGTAATGCTATCTGTAAAAATCCCATGAGGTAACGGCCACTTTGATACAGGTGTCCTTTTGTAACTTAAACATTTCTATTTGCTAATGATGTATATAATGAAAGAAATGTGTACATACAGGCACACATTGATGAAAGTGATTCCGAACTATTACGGGGTTAAAAATCTTTGTGAATATATATGAATATATTTGAAAATAAGCTGTATGAACTCTCCATATGAACATCTGTTTTATGTCTTACAAAATGCAGTGATTCTTCCAGTGGTAGAAGGTGGGATATTTATTATTTCAACTGAATTCTTAAAAATATAGGACAGAAATAAAATCAAGAACAAAAGTAGTGTTTCAGAGGGTTTGCACAGATCACGATGCTTATTGTTTTTTCTTCATAGTGTAGATGGTCTTCCACTTCTGTCCTCTTTATCCTTTTAGTACATGTAGAACTATACCCTGAGTAAAGCCAAACAACAGGGAATTAATTTATCAATTGAACTGGTATTTCAGGAAAAAAATCCTTGCTTTGTTGTTTTTATTTATGAAACGTAAAAAGCAATGAGATTCACTTAATTTTTTCATGACATTAAAACTTGCCCTAGTAATCTCAGAGCCTGTCTTGCAACCTTGGCTGTATAAGCACATGTAAAAGCTCTGTCGGGATATAACTAGGCCTAAATGCTCTGAACTTTTGGAGGTGGCAGTTAGTCCTGGACCAGCCGTTGGCTGAACTGTGAGGCTCTAGGGGCCTTACTGGCCTTCAGCGCTGGTGCAGGTAAGAAGCCCTGTACTCTCTGGGTTATTTTGTTCTCTGAACATCCCTGTGAGGTAGTGGCTCTGTTTGTGTAGGTGGAGGATGAGTCACAGAATAGGCTGAGAGGAGTTCGTCTTCAGGAAATTTGTGGCTGAGCTGAACTCATCTCTCTAAGGCCCCAAAGCAGTCTTGAAACCACGAGGCTGTCCTGAACATCTGCATGGTGCCAAACCCTTGATTATTAAAAGCCTACAACCTATATAATCACCACTGTTGCTTGGAAGCACTGTATTTCCATGGGCAATATGATCAAAATAAAGTCCCTTCATGGCTGCTTGGTGCTTCCCAGCATTTTGTGTGCACGTCACACCAGAAGTGGTGAGTTCCTGTGATGGAAAGGCACTTCCCTCCCATGAGGGAAGGGGACTCCTGGGGTGACAGCTCTGGGCAAACAAATGCCCACCACCTTTGCTACAGCCTGGTGGTGTCCACTTCAGCAGGACAATTGCATCTTACCTGGGGTGAAGTTTGCAGCCTTTGATGGCTTGAAAAAATGCAGCACTGGAGCACAAGTGTTGCTATATGGCAGCCGCAGCTGAGCCAGCAGTGCTTGGGCTGAGCCTGCCCTTAGTGGACAGATGCGTGCCGGGTGTGGGGAGCTCAGTACGGATGCCCGCCGGGCATGGGGAGCTCGGTACGGATGCCTGCCGGGCATGGGGAGCTCGGTATGGATGCCTGCCGGGCATGGGGAGCTCGGTACGGATGCCTGCTGGGCATGGGGAGCTCGGTATGGATGCCTGCCGGGCATGGGGAGCTCGGTATGGATGCCTGCTGGGCATGGGGAGCTCGGTATGGATGCCTGCTGGGCATGGGGAGCTCGGTATGGATGCCTGCTGGGCGTGGGGAGCTCGGTACGGATGCCTGCCGGGCATGGGGAGCTCGGTATGGATGCCTGCCGGGCATGGGGAGCTCGGTACGGATGCCTGCTGGGCATGGGGAGCTCGGTATGGATGCCTGCTGGGCGTGGGGAGCTTGGTCGGGGCTGGGTGCAGCCACAGCTCAACCCAGCGAGACAGCTCCTCTTTCCAGTGCCATCAAAGACCCAATACTAGTGCTCAGTGTGTGTCCCATATGGGTATTTGCTAAACAACAGACTCTGCCTTTTATCATGTTGGCTGTTTTGTTCAGTTTTGTTTGGGTGGCTGACACACATGTTATTGTACAGAGCCTAGGTCAATGGTGATAAACCCATTACCTGTCCTCTTGGGATATTTCCTGCTCTCTGCTTTCTCCAAAAGATCTGGGTCTCTCCATTTCTCTTTCTCCTAGTGTACACCAAGATTTTTAACGAAAGTATAGATCTGTTTTTTCCCCTTAAACTGCAAATTGTAGTTCAAGAGTAAAAGAAAACTACCATGAGAAGAACAGTCCTTTAAATATTTTCCTTTAGCTAACTATAGCAAATCCTGCATATACTGTATATGTATTTAGTACTTATATATAGTAGTGTCAAGGGAGAGAGGGCAAGTGCTGTTCAGACAAACCCCCTTTTCCCCATATCCCTTCCCCCGGGGACTGTATGGCAAACTACACCCTGCAGCATTAACTGCACCGTCAGCTCCTGCTCCTACCCCTGTCCTGCTGGCAGCTGTGCCCCTGCTGTATCATGCACATCTGTCTTCACAAGCACAAGCTTGGGGTGCAAATGACCATGGGGTGAAATCAGCTGGGCAGAGCCCTTGTGTGGTCTGCGGCATCACTCACCGGCCACCGTGGGCACACCAGGCAGGCTGCGGAGCAGCAGTCATAGGGAGTGAGGTAACTACAGGGCATGGGAAGTTGAGAATGATGTGATTAATTACTTCGGCTACTTAGCAGCTAAATGTTATGATGATTATTAAATAATGTTGGAAATTGGGCCCTGGTGATTTGGCTGCTGGATGTTCAGCTTGCCTGGGCTGGTGTAGCTGTACGTAAGCCGAGAGGGCGCACTAATTTTATACTAGCCCCAGATCAGCTACAAATCTTGTGTGGAAAATAAAGGGATGAGATGTTGTGTTTGTGTGGACATGTGATTTTAAGAATGAATGACAGGTGTCAGGCCAGAAACCAGCCCAGATCTTGGAGATGGCAATGCCAACACCCAGTCCCTTAGAACAAAATGTGGAATCAGTACGTATAAGCAGATGAAGTTGGCATCTTTGAATGAATGGAGTGTAGATGTCAGCCTCATCTCGCTCAGGCACATGTAGTCCATGTTCTGTAGTGGTTTTATAAGTGACTGTCAGCTGTTGTGCACACTGCTACCACCGATGGAGAAAGATCAAGTCCAATCAAGTGGTACTCACCTTAACCAAACAGAAACAAATGAAGACCAAGTCAAAGTATGCACAGCATTTTTGGAGAGGTCACTGGATTAAAGTTGATCCTGGTTAGAGTGTCTCCATAAATCTGCAGCTGCACTTTAACAGGCCTGTTGGGGAACAGGATGTGTGCTTTGGATGTTTCATCCACCTAATATTGGTCTTTGTTGTGGCATTTACAGTGTCTTAAAGGAAAATGCCAGTGATTTTTCAAAATTCTAGCCAGTTATGGAAAACATTGGAATTGCCTTTGGAAAAAAATGAATGTTGTATTTATGAGACTGATCATCAATCAGACGAAGACAGAAAGAAAACCCAACAACCCAGGAAAGCAAATGTTGATAAAGATCCCAGATAAAGTCACTCTTCTCAGCTTGCATCAAGTCTGATGAACTGAAATGGAAAGTCCTTTTCATTGATTTCACTGGAAGAAAGTAATTGACTTTGAACTCTTTGTATAAGTTGCAATCTGTATTTAATTTCTTGTCTGAGGAAGAGAATGTCATTTTGTTTTTATTGTGGCTTGTATTAGCTTTAATGTCACTTGCACAGCTGAATCCCTTGCATCAAGCTCCAAATTTACCCCTGATGTCAGTGTGCTTAGGACTGAAACAAAAATCAGCCTTTCATCTCAGAGTTGCTTAAAGGATCATGCCATAATACCACGTTTATTAATTCAGAATGAATTCAAAATCTCTCTTGTCTGTACATGCACAAATGGAGCTGAGTATTCAGAGGAAAGGCAGAGAAAGTGTAAAGATGGTAATTTAACTTTTAGACATTAATGCAGCCTATTAACTGGAAATATTCTTACAGTTCTAGCAAATGTACACTTTTTTTTGCCCTTGGACTGCCTGAGCAAAGAGATTCAGCACTTCAGGCTGTCAGGGTTGCAGATGCAAACTGCTAGCTTTCTTGCAGAGCCACATTACCTTTTGAATAACATACATACAGTGTTACGTTTGTTGTCATCAGTTCCAGCGTGGATAGAGGGTGTGCATCCAGCTGACCCCTGAGGATGCCCAGAGGAGCCACAGTGGAGTTTCCTCATGCAGATGGAGTTTGGGTGAGATCCTGTCAGTACCATGTTGGAGCAACCATCTGAAGACAAAGGAGTGGTGCTTGGGCTTGTGTACCATGTTTTGCCTGTTCTGCTATGAAGGACATGATCTGATCCTTCAGAGCTTCCTGAAATAAAGACCTTACATGTGCACTTGCTGTCCACGTTACCTGGATAAGTACAGGCTGTCTGTAAAAACTCCTGTCTTCTTTACTTGTCACATTGACTTGTTTAGCCAAAGATTACTTGGAGGAGAAAAAAATGTTTTGATAATTAAACTGTAATGATTGATACTAGCAGTTTGGGGACATGACACTTTCAATCACAAACACTGACACAAACAAGAAAATCAGGAAGCTCATCTAGAAAGACATCTTTATGGAGAAATAATGAGCCTTGTTAAGTCAAGACTCCAGACAGCAGCATGTGCTAGAAAGGCAATGAAAGTTTATCACAAACCCCCTTGAAAGATCCTCCAGAATTCTGGAAAAGTGTAAACAGACCATTGTTTGAATAAGGATTGGGGGTCATTTGTTTGCATTTATCAGCCTTTGTTCTGAAAATTAAGGGACAAAAGCAAGCACAACTGTGTGGTTTTTAAGTGTTCTGGTAGGAGAAGCCATGAGCTTGAGGTGTGGACAGGAGACGTGGCCATGCCTAGGTCCCCCACGAGATGCCTTCTTTACATAGGACAGAGCATCCCTCTCATGCTTATAGTTTCACAATTATAAAAGCCTAAGGGAAACTGGAAAACCAGATGATAAATCTATTTTAAAATTATGCTGGACTATTTTAAAATGCCTCTCCTTTTTAAGAGAAAGAAGAAATGTGATCCAAATACATCTGCTTCCTAAGAATGACTGCCTTTTTGTGTGCAGAGCAGAGAATCAGAAGAAACATTTTTTTCCAGAAGTGTTTTTATTTTGCTGATACATTCATGTACTTTTCTGATAAAAACAGAAGACAGACAAAAGTAGTGCTGTGCTGTACACCAGTGTATAACATGGGACTAATGTGTCCAGAGGAACCCAGTCCGTGGCCTGGTCAAGCTGAAGGAACAGTCTAGATGTAGGTGTTCCTGTCTGACTATGTGCAGCCCAATATTCTGTGCTGTTCTTCATAGTGTTTATCTTCCTCTTGTTTTTCATGATGACAGATGTACATATTTGCTCCACTTAGATCAAATGCTGAGAGCTTAATGTTGTTCCTAGGAGGGCATTCTTGTACCAGTGGAGTACCAGTTCTGGTCTTGCTTTTTACCTTTTTCTTCCTGTTTCATGCACTCTTAACACTGGTTGTATATTCAATCCATCCAATTTTGTCATCATGTTTATTCCAAAACTGATTTTGTGGATTTTCCTGAGCTTATCCCAAGAACTTCTTTTCTATAGCCCCACTGGAAGTTTTACAAGCCACTTTGCACCAACTTCTGATACAGGTTCATGGAATTTTTCTTTTCTGTAATCACAGCCTTCTAATCTTTCAGTACTACAAGCTGTCACAGACTGTTTTGTTTGAGAAAATGGCTTATCCCCAACCATAGTGACAATTTTGCTGTCAATATTGCAATCCTGTGAAGGTCACAGCAAAAAGGGCAATCTGAGAAGCTGTAGAGTAGCTCAAGCCTATATTTACTGCACTGCATGGACTACACACAGCACTGCAGGGGCTCAGAATAACCTGTCTGAGTAAATGGGTAATGCAGTAAACCCAGTGGTAATTTTTGGATGTAAAGGTCCAAGGTGGTATACCTGAGGTTGCTTTTGACCAGCATTACAAATTTTACTTGAGGATCATTCAGGCTGCCTAGAACGCTGTGGCCTTCCAGCATCTCTTGTTTTTCAAAACAAGCCTGAAACCTTTCCCCAGAGCTAGGGCAAATTTGGACCCAGCGTTATGATAAGCAGACAGAACTTGTCAGAAAGACTGACCTTTGTGTAAAGTCTGGGTAATTCTGTCCTCCACAACAAAGGCACCTTCCTGACTATGAGATTTTGTCAGAGGTCATGATACAAAGTTAGTTCTGTTGCGGATGGCTCCCTGTGCACTGTTGCTTCTGTGTTACAGGCTATAGGCTCCAGGCAGGTTTTACCATTAATTTTTAATGCACAGTTAAGATCTTGTCTGAAGTTTTTGATGCTGTTGACTGAGCACTGTTGCTTTGATGGCAAGCAGATGATGCTAGTGGGCCATGGCTTTAGTCCTTGGTGGCAGAAAAGGAGAAAGCTGTAGAAATGTCTGTACTTTGCTAGACTGACATATGCTGCTCCTTGAAGTCTAACCTGTCTCCTGTCTTCTTCAATGTATTCATGAGACATTTCCTTTTTATGGCACGTATGTTATCATGGTAGCTCAGTGCTTCAGTATCTGAGCTGTGTTTATCCTTACAACCTGCTGTGAATAGGGAGGTATTTTTATCCTTACATTTTTTAGAGTGAAGCGTTGCCAGGAAGGTATTAAGTGACTTGCTGAAGATCACAGAGCTATTGCGGGCCAGGAAGTCCTAAATCCGAAACTCATATGGTAACGATTATACCACCCGTCTGCCAAGACTGTGTAAAAAGACACTTTCCAGTGGTAAGGGACAGCCTTACCAGCAGGCTGATAACATGAATGTGTTTGCCTTGTGGGCCCGGTGTGACTTGGCAGAGCCCTTAGGCAGTGCTCCCAGCTGGAAGTGCGTGAGAGCTTTTGTCTTTGGAAACTTTGCTTTCTAACAGAGCCATTCAGTGGAAGGAGACCTGTATTTTCTCCATGTTTCTACTTCTGAGGAAATGTGGTTGGAGGCACAAGCAGCAACAAGAGTTTTGATGTGTTTTCACTAGACAATTTGTAGACCTAGGCATGAGATATGAGCATTTTCTGTGCGTTGCATCATATTTGCTGGCTGCACTTTTATTATCTCCTGATGACTCTGAAGCAGCAAACAAAGATGTGCTTGTTCACCTCTCTCTCATTGGGAAGCAGCAGAAGTGGCCACTGGTTTGAGTGTTCACAACCACCTGATTTCTAGACTGGCTTCAGAAAACATAGCTCTAAGATTTTCTGAGACACTGAGAGGACAAATTTTCCTGCAAGGCCCAGCTGTGAAGATGCAGCACGTGTAGGTGGTTGACTTCACACTTTCTGAAAGTCTTCTAATCCACCCGCCCTTTTTAATTTTAATATTTGGAAAGGCCATGGACTGAAAATGGACTGACGGGTCTGGAAGAGTGGTTGGCCATGGGGAAGCATTGCAGAGTCTGGTTGACTGTGATGCTGACATCTGCCCTAAACCTCATGTAACTCAACACTGTTATTGGTAACCCTTTTCCAAAGGTAAAATAGCTTCTGTTCAAAATTTTATGCCACAACAAGGATTAGTAAAGGCCACCACAAAGATTAGTAATTACTGCTGAGAACAGCACACTCAGAAGTATATCCAAGTAAATTTCAGTGTATTAGAACTGTCATAAACTAAAAACAAGGGTTGCTGTCCTTATCAAATGGGACACCTCGGACAGCAGCTTTGACCTGGACAAAGTTAAGGTGGTGACTCCCATGCGAGGGGCTTCATCCTCTCAAAAGAAAGTTATGGAGAAGCTGGTCCCAACAGGCTCACCTCACTTTAGTGCATATAGAATCTGGGATCAAAGTATTTTCTTTGTTATCTGTCAGAGAGGTGACTTACTTGCAGTGAGTAACATTTCTGTGGGGATAGCGTAGTAGCTATTAAGAGTATTTAATGTTGCAGAGAAAGGCATAACTGGCTGAAGCTGTAGTGCAGGACAGGTGGTATTTCTCGAGTAAACCATGGAGGTAGGAGGCAGAGTTTCTACTTCCTGGTGTTTTCATACCAGAACTGGATGTCCAGACAGACCAAAATGTCTCAATCGGACCAAAACCAGCTGTTCTTTGGCCAGATGCAACTGTGGGGCTCTGTGGGGTGGTGAAGTGTAGGATCTGCCTGCCTTGAGGATCTTAGGGACTCCTTGGTAATGAAATGAATCCTGCCCAAGCATCCTCTACAGAGAAGATGGTCTGTGTTAAGGTGCAACGTTTATTTATAAAGTGAGTTCTCCCTGGCCCTACTCAGACATCCTCTGAAGGACAAAGGCTCCCTTCACACCTCACCAGCTGCTCAAACGTCCCCGCTGCCAGACATGGAACCACAGGCAGCTGTGCTGTCACCTTGCTGGGTGCCCTGCAGAGACAGCAGCTCACCGTGCTGGTCTGCTGGGGCTGCTGCACTGCTTCCAGTGCTGAAAAGAGCCTTCTCTAGAATTTGGTATCTTTATCAATTAAACTTATGTTTGTGATTTAATGAAAATGCCATTTTGAGACTGGCATATATGAGGTTATTTTATGATAGAATCATAGAATCATTTAGTTTGGAAAAGACCTCTGAGGTCAAGTCCAACCATTAACCCAGGACTAACAAGTCCATCCCTAAGTCATGTTCTGAAGCACTGCATCTATGTGTTTTTTGAACACCACCAGGGATGGTGATTCTACCACCTCCCTGGGCAGCCTGTTCCAGTGCTTCAGTACCCCTTCAGTGAAGACATTTTTCCTAATATCCAATCTACACCACCACCCTGGTGTAACTTGAAGCTGTTTCCTCTTGTCCTGTTATTTGTTACCTGGGAGAAGAGATTGACCCCTGCCTGCCTACAGCCTCCTTCCAGGCAGTTGTAGAGAGTCATAAGATCCCACCTAAGTCTCCTCTTCTCCAGACTAGACCATCCCAGTTCCCTCAGCCACTCCTCCTGAGACTTGTTCTCTAGACACTTCACCAGCTTTGTTGCCCTTCTCCGGACATGCTCCAGTACCTCAGCGTCCTTCTTGCAGTGAGGGGCCCAAACCTCAACACAGAATTTGAGGTGCCACCTCACCAGTGCTGACTGGTGGGGGGACAATCACTTCCCTTATCCCATCATCAATCACAACCTCATCCAGCTGCCCTCGGCCCATCGGTCCGGCATGTCCAGACCCCTCTGCAGAGCCTCCTGCTCTCCCACAGATCAACGCTGCTGCCCAGCTTGGTGTCATCTGCAAACTTACTGAGGGTGCACTCGATCCCCTCATCCAGAGCGCCGATAAAGATACTGAACAGAGCTGGCCCCAGTAGTGAGCCCTGGGGAACACCACTGGTGAATGGCCACCAGCTGGATGTAACTGCATTCCCCACCACTCTTTGGGCACGGCCATCCAGCCAGCTTTTTACCCTGCGCAAAGCACATCCATCCAGGCCATGAGCAGCCAGTTTCCCCAGGAGAATGCTGTGGGAGCTGGTGTCAAAGGCTTTACTAATGTCCAGGCAGACAACATCCGCAGCCTTTGCCTCATCCACTGGGTGGGTCATCTTGTCGTAGAAGTAGATCAGGTTGGTCAAAGAGGACCTGCCTTTCATAACCCCCTGCTGGCTGGGCCTGATCCCCTGGCTGTCCTGCACATGCCACATGATGGCACTCAGGCTTATCTGCTCCGTAACCTTCCCTGTTACGGACTTCGTTCTGCTCCTCCTCACCCCTGTCTTCCAGCTCAGGGGGCTGGGTACCCTGAGGGCAGCTGGTCTTGCTGTTAAAGACTGAGGCAAAGGCAGCTTGAAGCACCTCAGCCTTTTCCCCATCCTTTGTGGCAGTGTTACCCCCAACATCCAATAAAGGGTGGAGATTATCCTGGGCCCTCCTTTTGTTTCTGATGTATCTGTAAAAATGTTTTTTGCTATCTTTTACAGCAGTGGACAGCCTGAGTTCTAGCTGGGCTTTCATGTCTCTAATCTTCTTCCTACATAACCTCATGACATCCTTACAGTCCTGCAGAGTTGCCTGTTGCTTCTTCCAAAGGTGCTAAACTCTCCTTTTTCCCTGAGTTCCAGCCAAAGCTCTGTTCAGCCAGGCTGGTCTTCCCCACCAGCTCATCTTTCAGCCCATGGGAACAGCCTGCTCCTGCACCTTTAAGAGTTCCTTCCTGAAGAACGCCCAGCCTTCCTGGACCCCTTGGCCCTTCAGAACGATCCTCCAAGGGACTCTGTCAACCAGGCTCTTAAAGAGGCAAAGCTGAGTCCTCTGGAAGTCCAGTGTAGCCATTCTGCTGACCCCCCTCCTGACTTCTCCAAGAATTGAAATCTCTATGATCTTGTGATAGGGTTTTTTACTTTCTTTTTAGTTCTTTAATTGCTTTTATTTCTAAGAAATGTATCCATAAGTAATATCGAAGAAGAGATTTCTTTTACACCTGTCTTTATACACAGATGGGTAGAAAACAATAATTAAGTTTAGAAATAAGCCTCCCCATATGGACAATGCAAACAAAATTTCCACTGCAGGCAAAAAACCAGTCACAAAAGAAGCTGTTTTAAATATTCCACCATGTAGCAATTAGAGGAGATTAATGAGCATGCAGCAGGGGCCAGCCTGACAGCTGTTGATCAGCAAAAGCCTCCAGAAACTTCTTCATGAAGGGAAGAGCTGGAAACATGAATAGATTCTCTGGTCAGGGGTGAGCACAAGCTGATGTCTGTGCCCATGCGTGCAGGTGTGAGATGGCTCAGTGTGCAGTCTGACAGGCTCACTGCCCTCTGCGAGGAGGAGGGCTGCCGGCACGTGGAGACACTGGCTGCCGAGGCTATCACAAGGGAAATGTCACTGCATTTGACAGGAGGTAAAGATAAGACAGACACATAATTCAACAGAATATAAGTCTGATATATACATAAGTAATTTGCTTTTTGCCATTATGCCCAACACTGTTGAACACCTTGGGGCTGTGTCTGATGATGCTCCAGTTGTTAGGGGGCCCATGACACACCTGCTTTCACAAGTTTTGACCGCAGACTGGAGCACCAGCAGGTAAAACCAGAGCTTTCTGGGAGACCAAGTGTCACAGCACTCTCCAAACTATCAAGCTGCAACAAGGTCTTTTACCATCACATACGAGCATAATCTTCATGCCAGTCCCTCTGCTGCCTTCTCCTAGTCTTGTCTCACCTCACCCAGTGTGCAGGCTCTCTCTGCTTCTTCTTCCTCCTCCTCTCTCTACCTCAGCAGCTCTCCCTTCACTGGCTCTCAACCACTTAACAGAACCAGCCACAGCTGCACCTTATCTACATCATCAGCCACCCACCCCCACCCCCCCCCCAAGCCAGCCCACAACTATATATTGTCAATGCTAATTAACCCAGCTTCATTTCTCTACAACCAAGCACGAGGTGCTGTGAGCTTGCAGGGTGATGGTTGTGGGGAGCACTGACAGGGGCTTCTTCCCTGCCAAGGCACTCTGCCCTGCCGCCTTGTCCGCAGACAGTGATGGTTGAGAGCCGAGTGCTGAGAAGAGGTTGCTGTGCTCCTGAAGCATCTCTCTTCTTGGGATAATTTTTCCTTGGTGAGAAGTTTTGTTTAGCTGTCTCTTTCCCAGAAGTTTTAGTCAAGCCTAATGCAGGCAGTTGTTCCGGACCACAAGCTGGTATTTAAATATGTGTTGGCATGGCAGCTTCACTCTCTTGTTCACTTTTCTGTGCAATCCTGTCCTGTCCTCTCCCTGAGGTGCATTTGGCTTTGTTAATGACTGATAACTGCTGAGTATTTCCCTCACTCCTTACAGCAGGTATTGCAAGTGGGCACTGAAGAGGTCTCCAGGCATCTGTAATTGCTGTAGACGATTTATTCGTTCCTGCACACTCCCTGGGTTCATAAAGGCCATGGGCAAACATTTTTCCTCTGCTAGAAAAGACATCCAAGGAGTGACATGATCAGAGACAGGGCAGTTATTGGCACATGCTTTCTGATGCCATGGATAGGCTGGAGCATCCCTATTTCCTTCTCCGAAATGAAATGGTTAAGGTGTAGCAAGTGGTATAGCATAGTGCAGAGTCATCCATGAGGCATGTGCAAGGGCTCGTGCCCAGGCCCCCAGCCAAAACATTGCAGCAGGCTTGTCACCTCTGCAGGCTGCCCCACAGGGGCTGTCCCTGCCCCGGGTGTGCAGAGGCTGGCAGGGAGATTCCCACTGTCTCTGCAGCTGTGGCCTGTGGATACAGCACTGCATCTCTCAGCAAGGCAGCAGAGAGGAGCACCCTGAAGACTGCCTTTTGAAAACGGCTTATCAATCATTTTGTGACGGATATTCTCATCTGCATAAAGCAAGGAGTGATATTTATTCTCTTTTTACTGGTGCCTTTAACTTTTAAAGAGAATGAAAGAGAAGTTGGTTTTATATGACTCGTCTCACACTTCCCTATTCCAGAGCACTTTCATGGAGCACTTAAGTTAGGATATAGTGCTGGCAATGCAGTGACTCTGGGCAAATGGGGCAGTGTCAACTGCACCATATATCACTGCACCCACCTCTGCTATGATGCACACACCATTTGATCTTTTTTAATAGCTATTCTGTACCTGCTTTTGATTTTGACTGACTAAATCTCAGCTGTTAAGTCTGTGCCTCAGTACTTTTTTTTTTAAACACCTGATTAAAAGGGAATTTAGCACTTGTAAAAGTTGCCAGACTAAGGTAGGTTTATGGAATATGCAGTTTTATCCCCTAATAATGATGCCACGGCATTCAAAGCTTCAGCGGTGCTGTAGGAAGCATCAGTTCACCAGCCAAACTCTCCAGAACTTTGTCTGTCTGGAGGACTTTCTCTGGGAAGAGTGGCCTGTTTTGTTGTCCTTTTCTTACAAACAGTACTATTCCCACTGATAAAGAAATGGGCTTTTTCCTTGGAGGAGAAAACTTGAAAACAAATACTTTTCCTTGCAGACAGCTTTATTTATCTGTAAAATACTACAACTCCTGCATGGAGTTGGGAGGCATGCAAGTGGCTGATGGTGCCCCGTGTTCCTCTGTGCTGGAGGTGAGTGGGAATGTTGACACCGACAGCAGGGAAACGCAGGGCAGCTCCTCAGTTGCTGGAGCTGGCACAGCCAGCCACGCTCAGAAGCAGCAAACAGTTTCATCTAGCTTTGTAACCCACTCAGTGCTTCAAAGCAACAGGTGGTGCCTTCTCATTAAATGTGAGCTGAGGCTGCGGCAGCTCCATAAAGCTTTGAGATATTATTCATATAGAAATAGCGGCATATGAGTTTATTAATAGCCATTTACTCCTAAACACACTGCTCCATACTGGGTTGTAGCTCTTGTAATAACTCATTTTTTGTCCTCCCATTCTTTCCCTTAAAGTGGAATAGTAAAAGATTATTTCTGTACCCCAGAATCTTCCCATTAGTCTTCATTAATGATTATTTCTGTCACTTTCAAGCTGGCTCTGTTAAAATTATACGTGTATAATTGACGAAACACCTCTCTCATTTCCTCTTAGATAATGTTATTGATGTCAAGTGAGAACAGAATCCCACTGAAGAATGAACAAGAGCTGAATTTGGCTCAAAGGCTACACTGTACTAAAACTTTCCTGCCCTATTATAGGGTGTAACCAGTATTTTTACTGGAAGAAATCATGAGCTCATTAAATGAGGTATCTTACCTCTGAAAAACCATCAGAAGAACATGTAACAGCTAGAGCTGAAAGAAAAAATGATTAAGATTTAAAAAAAACCCAACAACCAAGAACAGAACCAAATTTTTAGGGCTGCTATAAAATGAGAAGCACACTGTATTCCAGTACAAACCACTAATGGTTCAATTCTTCTCTCAGAGTCTCATAAATCAGAGTAGCCCCACTGACTTTAATAGAGGTCTGCTGAAATTATGCTGGTACAGTCATTTTGGCCCTACAAACCTGGTCTTTGTCATTGTAGATCTGATCCAAACCCTGTGGGACCCCTTGGGAATCTTTGTATTCAGATAATGGGATTTGGATTGGGTGGTGTTTAACAAGTTTAACATGAATCATAATTAACTTGATTTGGTATTTGTATGGCTCATAATATGCCAGAGAAACATATAAGCCAGGTGAAGCATTGGTCTTGTTGCTTAGGAATGGAAGTGAAACCATGAAGTCTTTCACTTAGTCAACCTAATTGTAATCAGATCATAACTACTCTAAGTAATTACCAAACCCAGGACAAGCTAGGGGTACTGCCTTCCTATAGAATGATGGGTTCTGTTCCCTGATGCCAGGTCTCCAGAGAAGTGATTCTTCTCTTTTACTTCTTGTAAGAAGTCTTGGCCACTCATAACATTCATCGCATAATGCTGATGTTGTAAATTGCTTTTAATATTTTGTATGTTACAGGAATAGCATTATCTTGCCTACTATGTTTGCTTAGTTTGTGTTCTGTGCATATACTGGTCAAGAAGACCCAGAGGTCATGAAGCCTGTTTTTGACCTCATTTACATTGGAGTTACATCAGCAGGATTTGATGAACTTCAATTAAATTATTCTTGATTTATAGCAGTGCAGTGTAAGTACAAAGCTGAGATCTGGTGTAATTCTGTTGATCTGCTAGAATGGCATTGCTCATGATGAGGATGAGAAGGGGATGTGGCTAATGTATATGTATGTATATTTACATAATGATTCTTTAAGTGTCTGTTATTGTTCAAAAGGAAAAAAAATATTCTATGTTTTTTAAATGGCTGTTATCATTCAAAAGGAAAAAAAAATATTCTGTGTTCATCAGGGATTTTCTGGAGATGTTATACTGGTGTCAATGACAGTAAAATTAAGCCCAGTATATTGCATGCTTGGAAGCAAAATGACACACAATCAATACATGCATCCCTTTTCCAAAATCCTTTTGCTGTAGAAAATGTCTGTTGCCTTCTGTATCGGTGAAGGGAAAACAGCTAACTGCCAATTTGTATAAAAAGAAGGCTTTCTTCTAGTCTTCATCTAAGAAGCAAGCAGATGAAGGGAAAGGATGCTTTTGTATCAATATCACATAAAGGGTAATGAAATTTGAAATAGATTAATGATTTATTGTTCCTCCAGCAGCACACTTAAGCATGTGGGAAAATTGGCTTTCAGTATGTACAGTAGCTGCTTATGTAGCATGACTAAAGAAAGACCCTGTGAATATGAAAGGTCCCAGATGAACGAGGCCTGAAATGGAAAACCTGTATTGCAATAGGAGACGGGGTTGTGTGGCTTTCACGTGCCTTGCCAGTAATTTGCCAACATTTACATTTGATCTTTGGCTAGCAGAAGCATTGATTTAGTAGGCTGTAAAAGCCCCTTTCTCTACCTGCCCTCTAAACCAATAAAAATTACGTTGCAACCATCCCTTTTTCCAGGTGTCAAGCAGGAAAGCCATCACCCAGGGAATGGGGAGAAGTGGTGGTGTAAATCCTGTGCAGGGTTCCACACCACTTACTGTGCCAGAGAAAATACAAGGCAGGTCTCTCAGCTGCAGGAAAACAGTTTCCCTATGGCGAGGAGGAGGGTGCTCTAAATCAGTCAGGAGCAGGAGAATTTTTGCTAGCAGAGGAGAGCCAGACCTGGAGAATGGAGCCCTGTGAGGGAGGGGACAGCCCCATTCCTGACATGTTAGCTGGACTTGTTCCCAGCAGAGCAAGCCACCCCCCTCGCTTTTTGTTAAGGTGGGTGGCAACCAGCATCCCGAGACCCTGGTGCTTGTGACTCAGAACAGGAAAATGGCTCAACTCTTGGAATGCTGTGTGAGGCTGGAAAGCCTTGTTTCTAAACCTGATCTGAGACGGTACCAGTGTGCTCGAGATGCGGTCCCTCTATGCCAGTGTGCCTGATGGAGGAACAGGCTTGGGTGTGAAAAGCACACGTGTTCTTTGTGAGGCCCCCAGCTTGTAACCGGGTGTGTGGTGCAATTTCTTTTCCATATTAATATTCCTCAGGCAGGCTCTGGAACTGTATCTGTTTCTTAGATCTCTTCAGTTAATGAAATGGCCAAATACAATCATCTGACAATAGAATTGCACTTCAGCAATACAAACAAAAAGACCCTAATTTACATTTGTGCCAATACCATTAATGTAAATTGGTTATTAGCTATTTATGCTAAAAAGCTGCAATAAAACCCATAAAGGTAGTTTTATTAACTTCGTTTTGCCCTGTGAAATCCATGCTAGAAGGCATACTTTGCAATCAGTGATTTTCTTTTCTCGGGCAATATGGCATTTGCTCCACCTATGTAACATATTTATAAACAAATTACTACCCCCTTTCCTGCACTTTGCATTTTATAACACATCGCTGCTATGAAGTTAATAGGACAGCTGTGTGCAATACTTTTGTAATTCAATTGCAATGTTGAGTTGTTCTTTACCCTATCATTCTCATGTATGTGTAGGAAGGGGTAATTAAAGAAAAAACAGCATTTACAAACAATTATAATGCAGGAATAACAAGAAGGGAAATGGGTTTCAGTCATTGCTTTTTAACAGAAATGTGGAGAGGGGTGGGGATAGCAGGAGAACAGAACGGCACCTGACCTGCCTTTCTGGTTTTAGCCTCAGTGCATCTGGGGGAAGGTTTTCTGGGGTGCATGGGCCAGATTTTCACCTGTGTGGTACTGCAGTACCCTTGCTGATGGAAGGGAGAGCAGGACTGAGACTGACAATTGCCTTCACATATAAAATGCGACCTCCTTGATTTCTAGCACAACCATTCCAGTGTTGTCCTGTACTGCCCAGGTTTTCTCCTGAGCCTCTCCACAGCACTTGCTCAGGCATTGAGTCCCTGGCCCCACCAGTCAGGCATGCAGGCAGTGATGGCAAGAGGAAGGGAAGAGGTAAGGCTGCTGGAAGGAAGAGAGGGGAGGTGGGATATGGCATGCTATTTGGAAGGAAGTCCTTCCTTGGACTTGGAAGGAAGCGGTAGAGCATACGCATGCACATAGGACACCCCGATGCCTAGTGTTGCTATAAGCGTCTGTATAAAGTGGCAGTACAGATTAAAATGTTGCATGAAGTACCCAGTCTCAGGCACCCCAATTAATGGTACCACTGCGGCTAGACTTGGACAAGGCTTTCTTTTGGCAGCAGAACCAGCTCAGCAGCGCTGTCCTCCTGCTCTGCTTGCCCTGGCTCCCTTGGCCAGCAGGGGGTCACAAAACCAGCACGCACACCCCCCCCCGCCCCCGCCCCCCCCCCCCCGCCCCAACACAGTCCCGCAGAACAAACCAACTCAGGCTGGTCCCATCACCTAGCTGTACCCACCCCAAGAGCTGACCTGGTGTGGCTGAGGGGCTGTGTGAGAGCTGAGGCCCCAGGGGGAGCGAGGGGAAGCGAGTGGCTGGGACTGGCGCTGATACCGGGAGCTGCAGCCTACGTGTTCGGTAGAAATGGCTGATGCTGCCCACTACGAGAGATGGACAGATGGAGCGATGCTGGACCAAAGAGAGGTCACAGGCTGGCTTTCTGGGGAACCTGAACATCTACAGACATTGCAAAACGGGCAGTCAGTATGAGGAGGGGGACACGTGGTGGGGTCTGGGGTCTGGGCTGTGTGGGCATGCCTGCTGGAATGCTCCCGTGTGGCAGGAGGCTGGGTGCTCAGGTCTCTGTGCTGGGCACAGCCCCTTCCCGATGGCAGGGTGGCATGCCTGAGTGAGCGCCCATGCGTGCCCTCTGTCCTGCCCTGTCACTGCAGTACGTGTCTGGGGCTGAGGCTTTGCTCCACTTCTCTGCCAGGAGGAGTTGCCTTTGACAGTTCCTCAGCATGGGGCCAGCTCCAGGACATATTTGGATCTGCAAAGTGATTTTGAGCAAACAGCTTCAAATCACACCCCAGCACCATTTAGCAGATGAGCCTCTCAGTCACCTGTCCCTCAGTCAGGGGCAGCACTTCAGGCCTCTAAACGACACCTGCTTTGGCTTCATGACCGTGCAGGTGCATTTTCAGCCAGCTCTGTGGGTTCCTTGCTCACCATAACCCCCCTTTGACTGAAGCTCCTTTGGGGAAGACAGGAATGGGAGATGAAAGACGCATACTTTTTCTTTTCCAGAAATTAAAAGAGTTTTTAATTCAAACAAAACTACAATATCCCTAATAGCAACTGTGAATTTTGAGGTAATTTATAGTATTTCTTATCTATGTAAAGAATGCATTCTGAAGAATGAAAATAACTTCAATTTAATGAATTCACATATTCCATTGAATTTCAATCTTTCACATTGGCATGAAAAGTTAGCATTAAATTATATTCTGAAATTATAGTGTCATCTAACCCAGCTATGTCTGATCTCTTAGCAGGCTGATGTTAGCTATTTCAAGGGAAATTAGCCAGTTTGGAAAAGAGGTAAAACTCTTTTCTGTGCAAAAAACTTCATAAAGTTGTGGATAAATAATAGCTAGCAGCTGGCCTCTGTGCATAAGATTATTTTTAACTCCAAGAACATTGGCATTTGGTTGTTTGCGTTCAGTGACCCTGAAGTAGGTTGTTGTTAGATTGCGGTTGGTAGGTGAGAAGGGAATGCCATGCTCCCCTCCAGCTGCCTGGTTGAGAGTCGTAACACTGGTGGCTCTGGCTGCAAGGTAGAGCATGAAAAACAAGTTAATAACTGACCTTTACCTCCTTGTTTTTCATTCTTAGGACTACAGACACAGAAATGATAACATCTGTTTTTTAAAAAAACTTTATAAAAAATAAATTTTTTTTACATCTTATGTTAAAAACAACCACAGAAATGGTAGGTCAAGGAATGGGTGATTTGCTGTCTATTTTTAATGAGCATTCTTCAAAGGAGAGATCAGATACTGCTAGGCAGATCATGCAGCATTCAGAAAACTCTGTGAATCACCCATGATAGACTGAGGCTGCTGTTCTTTGTATGACTTCCCAAGTTCACATAAAGGTTACATGGCTACCAAGATGAAAAGCAGTCTCATCTGTTTTTTTTCTAACACAGCCTTTTTCCATTATTAAAATGAGGATTGTGATGAATCATGTCTTTAGCTGAACATCAAACACAAGTCTGTAGTCTTCAGTGAGCATTAAATATAGATGTGAATATAAATAGAGAAGAGGAGGTTATTATGTAGGAAGGAGAAGGATAATAGCAAGGCACAAGTCAGCTATTTAACACATGCTTTCTGTCCCCTTGGTATCCTGTGTTCTTTTATCTGGGGAGAAGAGGGCAATGGATTAGCATGACCCTGTCGTAGGCTATAGGCTGTCATCAGAAAATTAGGGATGAATAGTTACTATCATCTCTGAAGCAAACCTGATTCTGCTCTATGTCTGTAAATATCTGAATGGATATTTCACACAGGTTTGTACTCACAGGGTTTCATCCAGCAGTCTTTTGTGTTATTACCAACACAGAGGAACCCTGAGTTTAAACTTTTGTCTGTCTTTAAGGGATGTGGTTGCAGAAAGCCTGCAGTTGAACCTGGTCTTCCTACCAGCATCTCTGCTCAAGACCTCAAGGTTCTGCTCTTCCCTCCAAGGCCTGTGCAAGCAGCTACAAGCAGCACTCTGCTCTTCCTCATTTGACCCAGGGTGTGAGTAAGTAGGTCTTGTCTTCCAGTGCAGATTTGTTTAAGAGCATCTGTTTAACATGCTGCCATTACGGTCTTCAACACCACAGTGTTTGGCTTGCTAGGTGAGTCCTGGATGTGTCTTGTTTGGAGACTGTGTCTCTGAAGGTCTCAGTGCTCAGCCCCTGTGCTGTATTTCAAGCCTACCACTACACCCAAATTCAGTAATTTCTCTCTCCATGTGTATTTACTTGATATAAATGCTGAGACCACTGTCTTCGGCTGCCCTGCTGCCAGCTGCCTGGCTTGTTGCAGATCCTGGTGAAGGGGATGGGCTGTAATGACCCTCTTAGAGTTTGGATCAGCTCCACCATCACTCCCAGTATCACTCATGGTTGTTGCACGAGGGATGCAACACCCTGACCATGCACTGCCTTCTCTTCCCTGTGCTCCCATGAGGCCTTTCCTTCAGCAAACTGCAGATGGGCAGGGTATACAGCACATGGAAAGAATCATGCTACGTGCTGAAAATGGGATGGGCTGTTGGTCTTCCATGTGTGGCTTAAGGGGAGAACCTGAGTGGTGTGTTAGAGAAGGTAAATGAAGACTTGCATGGTGCAGACAACCATTTCAACCAGACTGAGGTCAGACCTATCACCACCTACCTGCTTCTTGGTAAGGAGATGCCTGTCACCCATCTGCTCTTAGATGGGTCTTACTCTATTTCAATCTGTATCAAATCACTGTTAGTCATTTAATGTGACATTTCAATCATTTTTCTCTTCTACTGAGAAAATACCAAATGCCCTTGTTCATTAAACTAGTCACCTTACTTTACCCAAATTGTATTTTACTGAAATAAAAACATATTTGTACCTTTTGGGAATGGAGCTGGGACAGACTTCCTTGTGATTGTGTGGAGTTCCTTGGATACAAAGTTTTAAAGATCTGATTTATCTGGTTGTTCACAATTAGAAACTTAAGAGCGAGATATAATGGATTAGTCTTCAATGATTACAAGTACTTTGTAACTCTAGGTTAAGACACGAAACTTTTTCTAAAACCATTTAACACTTATGAAAGAGAATCAAAAGTCATAATTCAAATACAGCCCCTATAATTAATTAATCTAAAGATAAAAAAGGTCCTCTAGAAAGTCTAGATATTGCTAGCAGGAAAAAAGTCGTATCTACTTTTCATATACATGTCTTCAGTGTATGTCTTCAATGAGCAGAAGAGCCCTTAATGATTTGGCTTAATTGTTACTCATCAACACCATTGCACCATCTGTCCTGAAGTGGTAATTTTCTGTGATAGCTATATAATACCACAACATCAGTGCTTTTCAAATATCATGATATTGAATTAATCATGAAGGGGTTTTCATTAGCACTGGAAAAAACCTGCCTCAATTAAAAAGACTTTCTTTAAAAATATATCTGGTCAAGGACCATTTCAACCTTTCAAGGAAACTGAAATGCATGTGATAAACTGAGCAAGGCTGCTGTGCCCCGTACTGGTCCTGACCCCTCTGGGGACTGCTACCAGCACTGTCTCTGGTCTTTCACTGGAAGTCCTTCTTGTTTTCTCCCACATGTAAGTCTTGTGGTAGGACATGGCATTCCCTCCAGACTCAGCTAGACTCTAGCTGCTTATAAAGTTAAATCTCAAGTCTGTTCTACCGCAAAATTATTTTTCCTACATACTTTCCAAAAACTTGCCACTTGATCTACTTTGATAATGGCCACCAATACTCTTTACCAAAAGATGAAAGCTTCTCATGAAAAAGAGATGCTAGTAGGGTTTTGAGGTGTCTCTGGTATGTTGTAGGGGAGTAGAGAGTCTAGGCAAAACACTCTGTCAGGTACCTTCAGTATCTGCCAAAGGTTTGAAGTTACTTGCCCTGGGGGTGCAAGCTAGCTGAAGATGCTGTGGCACAGACAAGCACTGGAGGAGAGACCTAGTAACTCCACAGAGACTAGAGAAAAGGAGTTTTTCAGCATATTGCTAGGAAGAAGATGTACAGTGCAGTCCTTTCAAGTATGCAGCCATCTGAGATATCTGTATCGGGGCCAGTCCTGTTTAATATCTTTGTTGACAATCTGGATGAGGGGATCGAGTGCACCCTCAGTAAGTTTGCAGATGACACCAAGCTGGGCAGCAGCATTGATCTGCGGGAGGGCAGGAGGCTCTGCAGAGGGGTCTGGACATGCCGGACCGATGGGCCGAGGCCAGCTGGATGAGGTTCAAGAAGGCTCCGTGCCGGGTCCTGCACCTGGGTCACACCAGCCCCACACAGCGCTACAGGCTGGGGCAGAGCGGCTGGAAAGGGCCTGGTGGGAAAGGGCCTGGGGGTGCTGGTCGGCAGCCGGCTGGGCATGAGCCAGCAGTGTGCCCAGGTGGCCAAGGAGGCCAGCAGCACCCTGGCTTGTGCCAGAAACCGTGTGGCCAGCAGGACTAGGGAAGGAATCGTTCCCCTGTACTTAGAAAAATTTCTTCATGGAAAGGGTTGTCAAGCGTTCCAACAGGCTGCCTGGGGAAGTGGTGGAATCACCATCCCTGAAGGTGTTTAAAAAATGTGTAGATGTGGTGATGTGGGATATGGTTTAGTGGTGGACTTGGCAGTCCTGGGTTAGCGGTTGGACTTGATGATCTCAAAGGTCTTTTCCAGCTCAAATGGTTCTATGATTCTACATGCTGAAGTCATGCATGCACGTTCTGGGAAACTTCTCTGAAACAAATTTTCTGTTTCTGATCTGACTTAAAGAATATGTGTCTAACTATTAATGTGGTATGACTCTAATATCTGTATGGTTTACTGCCTGTGAAACGTGAAAACTTTACATCTGGAAAGACTCTCAAGACCTCACCAAGTTTATCTCCTGCTGTGACAAGGTGGGTTACTTTTGCTACCATCCCTGAGTGTGAGGCTTTGCAGGTGAGTCGTTCCAGGGCTTTGCTACCCTTGCTCCTGGAGAGCTTCTTACAATGTCTAGCTCACATCCAGCTAGCTAACTGCAGTACACCCACTCTGTCTGGTCTGTTCCACCATGGGCACGTGGACAGCCAGTTTGTTTCCTCTTGCTGTAACCTTTTATGTATTTGCAGTTGAATTCCCCACAGGTGCATTCTTGATCAGTGTTTTGGAGATAACATTCTCCACAAGTTTGGTGCTCGAAGGCTTTCAGAAAGGCAGTGGAAAGCAACAGCTGTCTAAACTCTTCCAGCCACCGCCAATAAACTTCCCACTCTCTGCCCTGAGCTGTCTGATGGTACATGCCATAAAATGTCAGAGATAGAAAGCCCCTTTGGCATAGATCCCATCTTTTCCTTGGATGGATGAGAACGACTGACTGTGAATCTGTCTGGGCTGCTGTAATGATGCTAAGTGTGGCTTTGCTTAGTACTGCTGCCCAACTGGCAGCCCACGCAAGCCTGCAATCTCCCTCTTACCCAGTATCTGGACACATGGCTGCTAGTCATGTCCAAAGTGGCTATTTATGGTCTAATTACTGCTCCCTGTTGGACTCCACTGTTACCATTGTGGATCAGCTATAAGCATTTTGAATTCCCGTTTGCCCAGGAATTGTAATACGGACTTTTTCTCTTGTGTTATCTTTTCTTGCATATGGTATGACATGTAACAACGTGATCCACACACAGGAGAAATCAGCACCATTACACAGTCAGGCCACCTTGTGTGTGCTTGCAAGCGCAAGGATGAAGTCTGAGCACTGTCAGCACACAAAATGACCTTATTACAGTGATTCCTTATTTGAAATCTTAGCTTTTTAATGCCTCTTTGTTTCATAGTTGAAATTACTTATAGTAAAAGTAATAGCTAATTGCCTCTACCCTATTGATGAGACCAAGAGATGAACTCAGGAATAACTCTATGGACTGTGGGATCACCTACCTGCTGAGAGATTCCTTAAAAAAATTTGTGTCGTATATGGGGGAAGGTCCTGGTGTAAAAGGTACGTCTGGCTGTAACTACTACCTAATTCTTGAAGTCACTAAGAGTGCAGAGTGACTTCATACTTCTGCTGTAGCTTTTTGGCCTGACTACCTATTGGCTTCCCAAGAAAAGCCCAAGAAAAGGGATCCTGAGCTCTTACAGACCTATAGTAGGTATCCTGGGGTTTGAAGGTGATTTCCAGGCACCATGAGTGGTGACAAATCTGTATGATTTCAGCAGGCTGAGGACTTGCCCTGGAAGGGTTTTCTAAGGATTATCTGAACCTGCTCTGGAATAGCAGAGCCTGGGTATTTTGAAGTGCCCTCATCATCCCCACCAGCACAGCAGTGGAATCAATGTGCCATCCCTAACACTGCCATTGCACTTTCTCATGTTTTCTCACCTGGGTTTGCTTACTGGTATTTTTCCCTCATTGTGTATCTTTTCTCTCACTCTTAAATCTCTCCCAATGTCAACAAGAGTGACTTCTGCAGGAGCAAAGAAGGAAAGTGTATGCACGTAGGTTCTTGTATTTAACTTTGAGGTTAATGAGCCAATTAACTGCATACAAGATACTGGCACTTTGTTGTGTAAACAGTGTAACTAGAAACACTCAGTTGCTCTCTGCACCCTTAAATTAGGCCTGAAAACTATTAGGGTTCCAGGAAAGCCTGAAGTATATTTTTGGCAGCAAAGCATCTCAATAGCATATAAATTCATCCCTTCCCTCTCCCTCCTCTCCCCACTTTTGTGTTGTTATACTGGTAAAAATGAGATTTAAAGCCACACAAATTCAGGACCTACAGAATTAGAATCTCAGTGACATTTGAAAATAATGAGGTTTCATGTACAGCTTGCTTTATTTCAGCACATAATGCTAAATGTAAGAGTTTAGCCTGTAGAGGCCTCCCTGCAAGATGTCAGTTTCCAGTTGCAAAAACAGTAGTGGTTGAGGCTGGTGTAGTGTGGGAAACCCTTGGGGCATGAACAAGTAACTCCCTGCTGGCCTGCAGGAGGGCTGTTTTCAACACCTTAACCAAGTGGATGGATGGACCACAGTTTGTGGCACAAAGTTGATTTGAGATGGGACTGAAGCATGTTACACTTCGCATAATGTGAGTTTCAAACTCTGTAAGCAGTTGGTGCTCACAGATTCTGGAATGGTAGGAGTGATTTTTTTATCTTACTTGTTGCCCCTCTAATATTCCGCACCACAGGCTTCCTTAGATCACCACAGGACAGCCTCATCATAGTGCTACATGTAGGTGTGGCACTTAAGGACATGGGTTAGTGGTGGACTTGGCAGTCCTGGTTAATGGTTGGACCTGATGATCTTAAGGGTCTTTTCCAACCTAAATGGTTCTGTGATTCTATGTATGTTGAAGTCCTGTTCCTGCAGTGCTACCAGTGAAGGGGTATTATGGGGTGAGAGCACAACTCACCCAATTCTGATCTGGGTTACACAGGATTTCTTCCTAACTCAGGAGCATCAAACAGGGGGGTCCTTCCCCAAGATCTTCTTGCTTTGCTGCTGGGAGCAGGGCTGTGGGGGTACATGGGGGCCTGTGTCACCTCCCCTGGGTGCAGCTTCTACTCCATCTGTGAAGCCACATGGAAGGTACTAGAAAAAGTCAGTTTATCTCTTGTTTTACTGGTCCATGAAGCTCCACATAGACTTAAAAGTGGAGCATACAGAAGGAACAAGAAGAGTCTGCTTGTTCATCGTGACTTCCCTGCTGCTGCTTCATATCACTGGGAAATGTCACTGGGGGCGGGGTCTGGGGGGCACAGGAACTCATGCCTTGCTCTGAGAAGTTGTGACAGGGCAAGGAAATACAGAAATGCTGTTATTTCCAGAGTCTCTACCCATGTGGCTGGTATTAGTCATTGAGAGCTCTTGTTGATTTATTACCAGTGGAGGTCATGAAAAGGGGATGTGAATGGAAAAGCAAGAATGGAAAGAAAAATTCCCAGAGAGCACCCTATTTCTGTCTTCTCTTTTTTCTACGCTAATGCACACTGACCGATGTTGGAACTGCTGCTCTCTATAACAGACATAGATCAGTTCAACCTCTTCCCTAGCATTTCTTATCCTATGGCAGAACACACAAGGCTGTGCGGGGCAGGGAAACACGAGAGCAGGTATGCTGACTGGATGGCCTTGTTCATGGAGAGCAAAGCAGCAGGAAGGTAGAGGACCAAGGACGGTGTGGAAGGAGATGGCATGAGCCAGAGACAAGCCCAGGCCTAAAATGTGGCTACAACTGGTGCCAACTGCTTGATGGAGTCTGAGTCTGAATTTAGGCATGGCTACCAATGACCGTACAGCTGTAGCCACTGCTGCCCCTGTTATTTTGGGATATTTTTTCGGTTGTGCTCATTTTTTCTTTCTTTGGTGGACCCAAGGGAATAACTTAATTTTGTCTGGCTGACATCACTGGTGGAATGTGGTGACACAAGTCAAGGCGGACTTAAAAGAAACACTGTCTGTGTGGCTGGGTTCGGACAAAATGGCCTTTATTGTTTATACAAACTATTTATATATCTTAGACAGTGCAGGTGTCAGACCCTGACAGGTTTTTGTGTCCTTCTTCTGGCTTGCTATTTGCTGTTGCTGTAGGTGCCCGTGTGCTGCGGTTCTAAGTTCTGGTTCTTCACACCCTGTTTACATACCTGACAATTTGTGGCTGTCTTAAAGGTACACGACTAAGTCTTTGAGGTCAACTAACTTATCTGCAGACCCCAACAATTCCCCCTTTTTGTTTTTTGAACAGCTAGTACCAGGTTTGTCATGTTCTGCAGGGCCCTTACAAACATGAGGGCAACCAAGGCAATAGCAAACAAGCAATAATGCCAATTGAGTGAATGGATGCCAAAAAGGCTGATATTTTCTCAGATTTTGGTAACATGTTGCTGCAATGGGGCACCTAAAATCCATGCAGCACATACCATCAAAATCCTCACAGCCATGTTCTTGAGCCAGCAACAAAACCCAATGGTTGCTCTGTTTTGTATATAATGGTGGCAAATTTGACTCACGTTCTTAACTGCCTAACAAACAAGGTATCGACATTCAAAGTGCAAACAATACTGACTTCTTTTGGGTTAACATTATACAGAGGTAATCAATTATCGAAAATATCAAGACACTCAGTAAGATTCTTCATTCCCTGCATACATTCACTGTTTTGCAACAATGTCTGCAAGTCAGTTTCGAGGAAGGGCACACCAAACACAGACTGGTTCAGTAAGGAGGCCACACATCAGTTGTTGGGTTGACTGGCGGCAGCAGCACTCCGACGATCCAGCACGCTAAGCTCAGGCCGTACACAGTGAGCAGGCATCCATGGTGGGCCTTCATCTGTAGAAACACAAGCATAACCTCTCCCCCAAGTTAACAATTCATGCGGTCGCGACCAATGCCCAGTACGAGGGTCTTTCATGCGTACTAAGACACCTTCATGCTTTCTGTAATCGTGCCTCTGGGGTCATTTCCTTCATTCCCCTTTTTTTTTAGTTAGTGCCTCTTTATTAATAGACTCACACCAATGTGTACCCCCAGCTAAAAATACACACGCTACGCAGACTTTGTAATTTAAAAGGTGATAGGTTAAAACTACTTGTTCACACGTTTCCATCTTATCCTAGTTTCTACTCATGCTCCCTTAAAGTTATTTAACTCTTTACTGCAGGATCTCAGCTGCACATCATTCAAAGCAAGGCCAAAACTGCACATTATTAATGTCAAAACAACCCACTGTCTCTGTTCCGTACATACAATTCCTTTTTTTTTTTTTTTAACAGTAAAATACTTTTCAACCACTGTAATACAGTAGATTATAGACAGCTTTTCCATGTGACAGAACACAGTCACCCTGTACTGTGAAACAGTTTCTGGGAAGTCCTGTACTACTTTCCAAGCAAATGGTGTGTGAACGTGAGGATTACCAGCAGCCGCATCTCCCCTTACAATAGCATATGCATGCGGTGCATCGGTGGAAGGAGTAGGAAGATCAAGGAGCGGTCCGCCTATCTGTTCTACTAAATCTCAGTTCCCGTCTCTTAATGCCCCATCTCTTACAGCCTGCCAAAATCACCGAGGGTTGTGCGTCATTACTGTACCACTGGAAACTGGATTTTTACCACTTCAACTTCTTCATTGGCTGTGACTGATAACGTTGTCATAGCTGGACCCGAATCCGGGTTTTTGGCATTTCCATCCTGCGTGGGCAGGGCGGAGCCGAGGGGGGAAGGCGTGCGGGCTGGGGGGAGTCAGGGGGGCTGGGATCGGTCCACCAAGGCTTCTACTTGTCATCCTCGTCCTCGGAATCGGTATCAAGTATAAGTCGATGCAGTTGGAGAGATTTAGGGGATTCGGGGCATTGGGGAGTGGTGTCTGGTAAGGGACACAGACTCTCCCCCTCCCCCACTCCCTCATCCTCTTGTCTGCATTCTGGAGGGGGATACAGGGGAGGTTTGCATTTGCTGACTTTTTAAGCCCCCACTTCCTTCTTGCAGACTTTGCAAGTCCCCACTCACGTCTTGCGGACTCTGCAAATCTCCACTCGCATTTTGCTGATTTGGCAAGCCCCCAATCGCAGTTTGCTGATTTTTCAAGCCCCCATTCGCATTTTGCTGATTTTGCAAGCCCCCATTTGTGTCTTGCGGATTCTGGAAGCCCCCTACAACATGTCTAACCAGTCCCCATGTAGGCAAAAACCCGGATGCCTCTTTGTCCCCTTTTCCCAGGGCTTCTGACAATGCTGATCCTAAATTGCCCCAGGCCCACACACTTAAGAGCAGTTGCGGGGGACATTTCCACTCCATGTGTTTTGGCCCACAATAATATATCTTTTAACCGAAGCCCATGTAAAGTAATTCCACGCTTCTTTAATACTAATTTCCACATAGATAGCACTATGGTATCCTCTTTAGATAAGTTACTCCCCATGCTGTCCCTGGTGGCTCACCTTACCGGTGTCACGTTCTCCCGGGATCTCGCAGCCGCTCGCTGCGCTACTCCGCTTCACCAGGCTCTGCCTCCCCAGCAACCCGCTTGGTCACAGTTTCAGGGTCGCTCCTGACACCCCTTACCGGGGTCACATCGGCACAGTCTCAGGGTCTCTTTTTGATACCCTTTACTGGGATCATATAGGCACGGCGGGGTCACCAAATGTGGTGATGCAAGTCATGGTGGACTGAAAAAACACTATGTCTGCGTGGCAGCGTTCGGACAAAATGGCCTTTATTGTTTATACAAACTATTTATATATCTTAGACAGTGCGGGTGTCAGACCCTGACAGGTTTTTGTGTCCTTCTTCTGGCTTGCTATTTGCTGTTGCTGTAGGTGCCCGTGTGCTGCGGTTCTAAGTTCTGGTTCTTCTCATCCTGTTTACATACCTGACAATTTGTGGCTGTCTTAAAGGTACACGGCTAAGTCTTTGAAGTCAACTGACTTGTCTGCAGACCTGCTGCAGACCCCAACAATGGAATATGTTCTGAATATTTAAAGAACCACCCTGTGCATCAGAGATCAGATTGTTCTTTATCTTACTGCTGCTGTGTTGTTGATCTCTTAATATTTATTCTGTATAAGTGTCAATGAAGAATGGGCCTGGTGCCCAGTTAGTTATAATATGACTCTACATTGCCAGTCTAGCACATTATATGATGCACTGAAGTGTCATTTTCATCTTTCGAAGTCTACTGCATTTTTTCTAGAGATGTAATAGCAAAAACATCCCAATTACAAATTAAACAAATTAACTGGTTGATCCTGTTTTTGACTACTCTGAAATGGAGCTTCCAGTGGGGACTCCTCTGCCTAACCTCAGACTCACAACCCAATTCAACTTGAAAAGGTTGTAAAGCTCTGTTAATTTGTCAGGGAGCTGGGAAAAGATTTGTGTTTTTAACCACACTTGAGGAGCCATGGAAATCTATCCTGCAAATGCTCAGGTGTGAGCTTAAATTTAGCCCTTGTTTTCAGCACAGTGTGTATTTGAAGTTCAGTAGGAGCTGATGTGTTTTCCAGAACTTGATCCTAATTAGCTTCTGAATTTGGTACAGCTCAAATCAAATTTCAGAAATAATATGCAAAAAGCAGCTGTGTATGATGATCTAAATAAGAATATACCTTTAAGCTTTCCTCTGTCTAGTGGGACTCTGTAATGGATTAAGGTTCCCTGGAATCCATTGATTGTAGTTTCTTTCTCCAAGTGATAGAGGAACCCAATAAAAAGACATGCTATGCTGGACGTTGTTCTCACCAGTAAGGAGGGACTTGTGGGGAAGGTGAAGCTCAAGGGCAGCCTTGGCTACCCTTAATTTCAGTGGAGCAGACTTTGAACTCTTCAGGGATCTGCTTTGTAGAGTACCACAGGGTAAAGCCCTGGAGGAAAGAGCGGCCCAAGAAAGCTGGCTGATATTCAAGAATCACCTTCTCCAAGCTCGGGAGCGATACATCCCTGTAGAGAGGAAGTCAGGCAAAAAGGCCAGGAGGTCTGCATGGATGAACAAGGAGCTCATGGACAAACTCAAACACAAAAAGCAAGTCTACAGTGGGTGGAAGCAAGCACAGGTAGCCTGGGAGAAATACAAAGATATTGTCCAAGCAGCCAGGGATCAGGTTAGGAAAGTTAAAGCCCTGACAGAATTAAATCTGGCCAGGGACCTCAAGGGCAACAAGAAAAGTTTCTATAGTTATGCTGTTGATAAAAGGCTGTTGATAAAAGGAAGACTAAGGAAAATGTGGGTCCTCTCTGGAAGGAAATGGGAGATCTGGTTACCCAGGATGGAGAGAAGACTGGGGTAGTCAACAATGTTACTGCTTCAGTCTTCACTGGAAAGCGCTCCAGCCGCAACTGCCTAAGTCACAGAAGACAGAGGCAGGGACTGGGAGAGCGCAGAACTGCCTGCAGGAAAAGATCAGATCTGAGACAATCTAAGGAACCTGAAGGTGCACACACCCGTAGGACCCGATGAGATGTATCTGTGAGTCCTAAGGGAACTGGCAGATGAAGTGGCTAAGCCACGATCCATCATATCTGAGAAGTTGTGACAGTCTGGCGAAGTTCCCACTGACCGGGAAAAGGGAAACATAACTCCCACTTACTACAGGCCATTCAGTCTCCCCTCTGTGTGCCACAGGATCATGGAGCAGGTTCTCCTGGAAACTATGGTAAGGCACGTGATAAATAAGGAGGTGATTGGTGACAGCCAACATGGCTTCATTAAGAGCAAATCATGCCTGAAGAATTTGGTGGCCTTCTGTGATGGGGTTACAGGATTGGTGGATGAGGGAAGACCAACTGATGTCATCTACCTGGAATTCTGCAAAGCTTTTGACACTGTCCCGCACGACATCCTTGTCTCTAAACTGAGAGACATGGATCTGATGGATGGACCTCTCAGTGGATAAGGAATTGGCTGGATGGTTGCACTCAAAGAGTTGTGGTCAATAGCTTAATGTCCAAGTTGAGACCAGTGATGAGTGGCATTCCTTGGGAATCAGTATTGGGACCAATGCTGTTGAACATCTTTGTTGGTGACAAGGATAGTGGGATCAGGTGCACCCTCAGGAATTTTGCCAACAACACCAAGCTGAGTGGTGCAGTCATGCCGAAGAGATGCCATCTAGAGGGACCTTGACAGGCTTGAGAAGTGGGTCCAAGTGGACATCATAAAACTCAACAAGGCCAGGTGCAAAGTCCTGCACCTGAGTCGGGGCAATCCTAAGCACAAACACAGGCTGGGTGGGGAATGGATTGAGAGCAGCCCTGAGGAGAAGGACTTGGGGATGTACTGGTGGACAAGAAGCTCAACATGGCCTGACAATGTGTGCTTGCAACCCAGAAAGCCAAACGTATCCTGGGCTGCACCAAAAGAAGCATGGCCAGCAGGTCGAGGGAGGCGATTCTCTCCCTCTGCTCTGCTCTGGTGAGACCCCACCTGGAGTGCTGCATCCAGCTCTGGGGTCCCCAACATAAGAAGGACATGGACCTGTTGGAGCAAGTCCAGAGGAAGGGCACAAGGATGATCAGAGGGCTGGAGCAGCTCTCCTACGAAAACAGGCTGAGAGAGTTAGGGTTGCTCATCCTGAAGAACACAGCTATCCAGTTGCTAAAGCGGGCCTACAGGAAAGCTGGAGAGGGACTTTTGACAAGGGCATGTAGCGATAGAACAAGCGGGAATGTATTTAAACCAAAAGAGGGTGGATTTAGGTTAGATATTAGGAAGACATTCCTTACTGTGAGGGTGGTGAAGCAGCCTGGGAACAGGCTGCCCAGAGAAGCTGTGGATGCCCCATCCCTGGCAGTGTTCAAGGCCAGGTTGGATGTGGGTTTGAGCCACCTGGTCTCATGGAAGGTGTCCCTGCTCATGGCAGGGTCTTGGAATGCGATTATCTTTAAGGTCCCTTCCAATCCAAACCATGCTATGATTCTATGATACGGAACGGTCATATTCATCATGACATCTTAATGAAAGTTAAGAGATGCATGTTTTCTGTGCCAGCATCACCCTGGCATTTATTAACTGGCTGAGCTGAAAACCAACCTTAGAAAGAAAAAACGAAAACATGATTCCAATGTGACTTGATGATCCCTATAGTTAATGGTCTCATTAGTGATGCCACTCTTTTAAATGATCTAGAATTACTCAATATGCACATTAATGTTACACACTGATAGATTATTAATTATCCAAATGCTGAACTAAATTATTCCCTTATATAATTCCAGGGAAGTCACTTCATGCCAGAAATAAATAAACATGTTATTCTGTGTATGATTGTTAGGACTAAATTAATACTGATTTACTATCTAAAAATCTGATAAAAGCCCAGACAGACTTTCCATTCAATCAGAAAACCATGAAATAAGTAAGTATCAGGAGCTTTTTTAGGGTTGTAGAGTTAGAGGGCCTTCAGAAGTTGTGCAACCCTTTTCTTGGCTGGAACACAGGAGCAATGATGGAGGTCTAACCTGCTTTAAAGAAATCTCGAGTGATGGAAATTCCACAGCCTTTCACAGCAATCTGTTGCCCTGCTTGACACCTGTAATGTACATAAATCACAGGATATTCAGGGATGCTGAAAGGTGACTAGATGCCTGCCTCTTCTACCAATCAAAACATGTTAGGGACTTCGATAATTTTGATGATTTGGGTATTTGTGACCCTGATTTTTATTTTTTATATGTTTGCAAGTCTATTTACTAATCAGATACATTGAGGTAAAGCCAAAATCACATTGTCTAGCATTACCCACTGGATAATAATGTTATGATGTTAATATACAAACCCATCCAGAGGGGTGTTCTGTATCCTAACTTCTTGTTAGGCAGGTATGTGCTGGGTCTTGTGTAAATGCCTCTTACCCAACACCAATGACATTGCTGAAGAATTTTCACCCAGAAAAATAAACCTTTATCCAGCTAGAGAGGAAGATTCAGAGGTCTGATTTTATTAGAATTCCATAGTTGGAATGAATTAATTTTCTCAGTACCCATTAGGGAACTAGTATTGTGGTGCTTTAATGATACCTCCACATGAATCAATGTTTTACACAGAGTTGCCTTGACTTTCACAAATATCGAGAGTACCTAACTGATTGTCAGACTCCTTAAGTAGCATTGATTTTAGTGCTGCAATATTCAGATGATGAGGTAATTTCACCTTATCAGCTTATTGAAGAAGTCTTGTTAAAGCAATCAATGGTCATGGACTTACCCATCTTCCTCATTTTTCTTTGATTACCCTTCTGTTTTTTCTCTTTCTGTTTTTTTATCCATTGGGTCTGAGTTCTGCAAGGTGGAGTGGAGGTCATGACATTGCACTGTGTCCACAGATATCATGAGGTTACCACTATTGTTTGCTGTTCTTGGCAAAGATAGCAGCCTGTGGTAAGGTGCTGAGAAACTCAGACCTTCAGTGGTGCTCACCATGTCAGACAGAGGAAGACAACAGGAATTTGGCTCAGGAGAGAACTTGCACACACAGAGAAGTGTTAGGTTGACCATATGAAGGTGTTATAGTACCTGCATGCAGTATTTATGCTGATGGACTTTGCAATAAAAAGGGGAGTTCTGTGAGTCAGCACCAGTATGAAAACACAGGGTGCTCCACGCAGTGAGACTGCACTGTCTTCTGGTGCCTGCACTGGCAGGAATGCTGTCAAATGCCATATTGCCCATGCTGACTCAGAGTGCTTATAGGCTTATGATGGCATCCACAACTCTGCACGCAGTCAGTCCACAAGATCCTTGCCCCAGTGTGAGCTGTGCTGCATCTTCACAAGAACCTTCTGTATTTCTAGATTACTCTGGCAATCACCTATTGATCACCAGCTGCCAGAAACTTTAATTTGATTACAGGCAATAAAACTGGTTTCTATCTCTGGTGCCTGACTCAGGTTTCAGAGCAAGGGAAAAAAGTATGACATCATCCCTGCTTGCATCTGTGTTGGGTAGCTAATGAAATTACACAAAGGGTTTGAAGACCATTAAAGTCAATGTTGATCCTTATTGTTATTAAGAGCACTTTCAAATTTGCTGCACCACAGGGCAGACTTGAAAGCATCATTTTTCAAAGGTGTGTGCATTGCATTGGATTATAGGGAAGAGCCCTATAGAGGCTGTAGAGGATGCCAGCAGAAGAGAGAATCAGTTCTGAAATTAATTGGCTAAAAGTCCATATAGCTTCTTTCCTGCACAGATCCACACATCCCATTATTTGGTGATAATTGGTACAATAGGGACCTTGGGATAAGAAGGCTCCAGGTGGGCTCCTGTGTGTGAAAATGAGTTGGTGGTGCAGAGGTTTCCTCCTGCAGCCTGTTGTGACTCTGGGGCTGCACGTGGTCTCCTGTCCCCTGTGGACACTGCCGAGCTCTTTCCAGGGGCACAAATGCCTCTCATTAATCCCAGTAAAAGTCCTTGAGTCTTCTTTTTACCTGCTCCAGCAGGATGGTTGGGATTTTTTTTTTTCTGAAAGTTGGTATTGACATTTTGAGGCTCAGACCAAAGATACTTAGATGCTTGATGCCCACTTAATATGAAATGCCTCTGGTCCTCACTTCTTTCCCTTCTGTAGCTGCCTGAGCTTCTCTGTTTTAGGTGAAGGTGAATCCAAAACTAGGTACGATAAATAGCAATACTGCCAAGACACAAATATTTTGTGCTGAAGTCTTTGTTCTGTTATATGGTTTAAAGCATATTGTAAAAAACAACAAAAGACATTCCCTTGGATATTTTGGTATTTGAACATTTATTGCATTTTGTGACATTGTTTCTTCAGTTGACTTTAGGATAAAGGAGAATATTAATCTTGGGTAGTGTGTATTTTTCATATAATTGTGAACAGGTAAACCTTCTCTCTTTATTTTAGAACTCCAAAAAAGTGGATGTAGATGGACGAGCTTTCTGCACTGGTTTTGGTATGAGCAGGGGGAGCCTCTGGGTATCTCTGGATTTTGCTGAGGAGAAGATGTCCCTGATGAGGCTCAAGTTATACATGAAGGTTTTACAGATAATGACAAAAATAAAAACTGCTTACGTTGCATGTAAGTTTTCAAATCCAATTCAAGAAGATGGCTTAAAAACTAACTTGAGCAAGCACATAAAGGTTTCTTTAGCACAAGAACCTGCAGGCTGATACAGGCTGGGAAGGATGCAGATGTCCTCTGCAGGATTTTTTGGGGTGGGTCTGCACAGCAGTTTGACAACATTCCAGGGCCCAGGCTGCTTGCTGTGCTGTGTTAGGCAGTGCTGGCAGTGGGACTACAATCTTTACTCCTCTAGTAAGTTTACCACATGGTAAAGGGTGTCCCTAGCACAGAGGAACAACCAAGAGTAGGCTGGAGACACCTCCACCGTATCCTGGCTTGTTGCTTCATCTCCTTAGCATCTGTTGCCTGGCAGCACGGGGCAGAGCAAAACTAAGCTTGTTTTATCTTTTGAACAGATTGATTTTATTCAGGTGAAGATAGTTCCCAAGTTCAGAGAGAGGAAAACTGGCAGACAGGTCTCAGAAATGCTGTCCTGCCAACCACCTGCTCCTCAGACCAACAGTGTGAGCTCCTCTGGGGGTCTGGCACTAGCTTTGTAGCTCTGCTACACCTCTTTTGGGCAGGAATCAGCCCTGGCTTCAGGACATATGTTCATAAACAGCTCATATGCAGCAGGAGGCCTGAGGTAAGCACATGGGAGCACTGGGACTTGGAGCCAAACACTGTATTTTGTATTTGCAGTGTTGTACTGGTGGAGCTGAAATGCCCATTCAGGCGTTTCCTACCTGCCTCCTGATGCATTCATAAGGAGAGGGGAGACACATCCATGGGAATCCTCAGACACAGTTATTTCTGCCTTTCAGTTTTGCACTGCCATGTCCCAGCAAGCTCACAAAGCCTTTGTACAGTCTGTATTGTCTAAGAAGGGGCTGTGGGAATGGTGTGCTTGCTAGAGTGCATAATGGTGCCTGGTGTTTCAGAGAGAGGCCATTTACAATGGTGGAAATGGTATAATCAGAATGAACATGTCATTTGAATCCCTTGTAAACATCCCTCTATTGAATTTTAATTTTATTTGAAAGGAGTACAGCACCAGACTCAGCACAACAGGGCGGGATCAGTTAATACTGGCAAGATAAAGAACTGCATAAAGAGACAGCGCAGGCAGAGATGGCCCTGAATAAAGAGTGGGTTTCAACCAACAAGCTGGTCTGAGGAGCTACCAAGAGGTCTGCCTCATTAAAAAAAGTGTCCTTCCTGCAGACATCACAACTTCACAGCTGCTAAATACAAAAAGAAGAAGGGATAGAAGCAAAATTTTAAAACATGTGCTGTCCATCAAGAGTATTTTTGCCCTGTGTAACAGCATTTCTTAGTATGAAATTGTATGGACCGAACTCTTGTGTATGATAGGTTTTCTTACCAAGTACTTGCCATTTCAGAGCCTGGAGGTTCTGACCCTGGCACAGCTAAGTGTAGCTCCTAAAACAGTCAGCCTGGCCAAAAGCAGTGAGGTACACTTTCCGTCGAGCAGCCACATACATTCTTACATATATTCTTTTTTTCTATGTTGGAATTCCACTATGAGGACATTAAACACTATGACTGCAGTAATATTAGAACCAATGTCCTGAAAATCAGAAATTCCAGTGAAATGATGTACTATACAAGGTATTTTCCAGCCCTCTGCACAACCACTGAAGCTTTGCATATATTTTGCTCTCTCATTTTCATATATAGTATATTCCCCATCAGTGTGCTGCTGTGTGTTGCAAACCAGTGGTGCAGTGCTTGGAGGTAGAGATCAGACTGCAAGCATTTGCTCTGCACTTAGAGCTTGTGGCTTTGAAATAGGGAAGTTCCCTAGTTCCCTTTGGAAACTGCAGAAACTAATATTCCCATTTTAGGTAAATGTCTGCTGAGGTACTGCTCGGTCCGCTCATGTACTAGGGCTCCGGTCGTGCCTGCAAATCTGAAGGAAAAACAGTCACTCAACTAAGAAATTAAAAATGGCTATTCAGTAAAAGCCCACATTTCTTCCCTTAAAAAAAAACCCCAACAAATCTGCAAGGTCCTCGGGTTAGAGAAGGCACATATCACTGCAATGAAATCAAGAATATGGTTCCAAAGACATAGTGTGTAACAGTTGTCTGGACACTTGGGGCAAACTTCTGAGAAGCCTGAATAAAAACCTACAAGCAAGAGCACTAAAAGAAGATAATTACAAAACCAGTAGATGCTTAGCCTGACAGATAAGTCTTTTTAGGCTTTGAGATGTGAGGAGCCCTTGGATGACACAGTAGTGTGAGGGCAGGCTCTTGGTTATCCCTTTATGTGGAAAAGACCTTTCTGGATGAAGCAGGAAGGTGAGAGGGGGGAAGCATGTCATTTTTGTGATTTCACTGCTCATGTTCCCTAATCAGGGAACAATGCAGAATCTTTGTCCTCACTGGGCAGCTTTCTCACATGAGCAGCCAAGACATCTTGTCTTGCCCTTGCCAAGCCATTGCATTTGGAAAGGCAATCTTGATCAAAAGTCAGCTACCAGCTGTAGTCAGATTCCTCCTTCATGTTGATCAGCCTGTGGGCTGCAGGACCACACTTTGATCACAATGCAGCGAAGTGCAAATTTTATCAAGGTTACATTAAAGAACTTCAACTAATTTACAGGTGAAATGGTCATTATTTCACTAGCCTTCCATGTTTCAACATTTGTTTCAGAATAGTTTTCTGCTTACATATTGGGTGTTCTAGCTATACAAAACCATAAAAGATTGGAGAGTGAGAAAGCATTCTGATTTCTCATTGGTGTAAGAAAAGGTAAGAAAAAATATTAACACATTAGATAATAGCTTTCTGAATAGAGTTGGATGAGCTTGCAAGAGGGGAGTCCTAGGCACTGATCTGGGTCTTTGTTAGATCTGGAGTAAATTCACTGGAGTCAGTGTAACACATTATTCCTAACTTCTGTAATAATATATTCTCTAAGAAGCAATTTATACAGGCCAGATTCTGCTTTGATTTTCATGATCATAGAATCTGGTAGAACGTCATTAGTGTTAGTGGTGTCTCTGGGTTTGCAGGAGTGTTGCTGAATCAGTCACGGACCAGGAACCGACTATGATCTGGCTTTACATTTCACATTAAAATGTAATAGCTAGGGACTTAATGGAAAGCGACATATGATCAATACAGAAAGCTTTACAAAAACGCAAAAGATGTATTTTGGCATTGTTGTTAATGCTGCTTGCAGTAATACCCCAGCTGGCTTGGCTACATAAGCTGCCCTCAGGTGTGTTTATAGGATCTATGGTGACAGTGCTGTCTGCTGTATAAACCCATGCTTGGTTTCCACACCTCGGAGACTAGGCTGCTGTGCTGCTGTACCTGTTATAGTGCTTATCTCCCTCTGGTGAACGCCAGCCCAGCACCGTGGCAGCCTGGCCAGCATGGGCTGGGTTTAGGAAACCCAACAGCAGCCAAATGACAGTGGTGGAGGTGGTAGCATAAAAATGTCTCTGTGGGTGGGTGGGTGAGGGAGAGCTGCCTGAGCAAACCTGAGGAGAGGGGCTGAATTTCTGCAGGGGCAATTGTTTTCTTAATTGTGCAGGGTTTCAAGTGCATTGGAACACAATGTACTGTTTCATTTCTGTAATCCTTCCATAGGAGACAGGCTAGTATCCCTGTTTCACAGACATGCTGGAGAATGGATTTACCAAGGCTATTCTTTACAAACATTGGAAAATGTATTTCTGCCTTAAATCTGCATTTGAATGCTTCAGTCTTGAACTTTTTATGTCAGAGACATGACAGAGTTCACAAAGGAAGTCAGCTGGAATTACTCAGAGTTGCTTCCTCAGTTTAATCATCCATTTTGTATTTTTAATGAGAAGTCTTTTTATCCTTTATGTTTCTTGGTCAATTAAACTATGTGAAAAGCCCCTGTAGGAAAGCTTGTGGGCACTTGCCTAGCTTTGGGGAAGCTTGGAGAATTTTGCAGCCTAAATCAGATTTTCTCCAATCACTACAGCCAAGGCAGGTACCAATGCAGCAGGAACATGGTCTCATGAAAACAGCCAGTATATCCTGCACAGCGCCTTTTGCACAGTCACCCCTTTGTAACACTTCTCAGGTGGCTGCAGGCAAAGGCTGGCTCAATCTCTGAATGACAGACCAATGTACAACAGGTGGTAATGGAAGACTGGATGGAAAAGTGTCCTTTGCTCAGAACTACTTTCCTTCCTTAAAAAAACCCAAAAACCAGAAGAGATGGAAAAAAGGCTTCCCCCCCCCCCCCCCCCCCCAAGTACTTTCTGCTCATTGCTTTTCGAGCATTTTGAAATCTCTGGCACTTTTTATATCTGAAGTCAGAGAACCTTTGTCTAAGGTAGTAAAATCACTGGCTAGCTAAGCCTGTTATCTAGTAGAAGATTAGTTTTCTTTTGATTATGGGAATGACCTTATAGAGAGCGTTGGAGAGAAGCACGTTTTTCCTGCCATCAACCATGTTTTCCACCATTAATCTGCTTAACTAGAAGATGAGATTTTATTTACTTGTTTTCTCAGGAGATATATGAAAATGATTTTAGGACTTGGTTCCCCTTGGGTTTGTATTAAAACCTTCCATGGAAATTTAGAGGATTGGACTGAAACATCTTTTTGGTTTAGACTCGAACTAGTAAGAAGGTAGTAAGGGACACTTAACCTGTAAGGAAGGGAAAATGGCAGTTCCTTACTACAACACAATGTGCCCTATGAGCTTTTTTCTCATTCCAGATTAAATGCCTCAGGTCTTCAGGAGAGTCCCTTTGAATTTATACCTGTGTGAAGGGATTTCTGGCCCCCATCTTAGGCAATGTGAATTATCTTTCTAACTCAGACTGTCCTAAATAAGGTTGAGGGCACTGCCAACTTCTCAGCTGTCTACAGTTTCCCAAACTTTGACATCTCAGTGCAGATGCCTCTGTCTGTGTTGCTCACCTGGGGCTCATGCATGACCAGGCGAGGTGAGCAGGTCTTCTGAGAGTGTGATTCATCCCATCTTGAAGCACAAGCATAGATTAGGTCAGATGAATTGCAGCTCGAGTCCCTGCTTAGACTACACTGGACCCTTCAGGTGTTCGGTGCAAATGTAGGCATCACACTGTGTCAGTCCTCTGAGGGCACTCACAGTCTTGGTGTCCCTGGTGGCCTGGCTCCAGGGCCTCCCCCCAACCCTGCCCACAGCCCAGGTCCTCGTTTCAGCCCACCAGGGGTGAGGAAGGGGATCTGGACATCCCCTCTGGTGGACAGCAGGAGCTGGGGACACAGCTGTTGGCAAACCAGCCACCAGGTGTTGCCTGTTGGGAGCTGAAACAGGATCAGTGGCGTGGCTCATCCTGTGGTCAGGGGTTAGTGTCCTGCCAGTACAGCTTGTGGTTAAGCTGCAGTGGTGGGGACCCTTCCTTCGCCTGTGGGCAGTGCTGACAGCCCTCTGTGGGGTGGATGGAGGATCCTGACCCTGATCCTGTGGCTGCCAGGACAGCCTGGGTGGAGACACCTGCACTGCTGTGCCTCCTAGGAGCTGCGTCACCGTTTCTGGGATGACACAACATGGTTCTGCAGAAAACCTGTAAATATCAAATCTGCAGAAGGAACCTAAATCTGCTCCTGTAGCCCTGTCTATTTTGCCTGCTTCCCTAGTGCCTCTCGTTCTCACTGACCTGTGGCATAACCTGTTACTGTACCCCCAGCATCACACTGTGCAGAGCACTCTCATACCTTGAGTGCAATAGTTGCTATGAAAATGTAATGATATTCTGTATCTGGTATTAATATCATATTCTCTCAACTAATGGAGGATTTTGCAGTGCCCATTTAATTTCTCTAATGTTAAACTTTCTAGCCAAATTTAGCTATTTATGGTACAATGGTTTTATGCCGAGCAGGATTTTTCTTTTAATTTCCTTCTCATTCTTCCTTTTCAGCTGAAGGTCTGATTCTGCAGTGCACATTGTTCTCCTTGCTTGGTTCAATTCAGCAAAAACAGCAAGAAGCTGAAAGAACAGTAGGGTTGCCTGTCTCCCACCCTGACCCCTGCTGCAACTCTGCATTTTTTTCTAAGCTGGAATATTCGCACTCCGGGTTACTGGTGGCTATAGACAAAGAAGTAACCATTTTCCTCAACAGCCTAGTATGATGGAGAAGTTAATTTACAGTGTATTACTTGAAAAGTATTCATCGAGTTCTTAAGCCCTGCCTTAAAGTTTAAGAATTAGGAAGTGCTCCATCTTGACCGTCTGAGGGCAGTGTCACCTAATACTTGCTAGAAGTGATATGCCTGGTCACCACATAGTCTGCACTGCAAACACCCTCTAAGGATGTCATCGGAAACTCACAGATGTCTAAAAGAGCCTTTCAACACATCTTAAGTGCATCTTGGACTTGGATATATTTCACTCACTCTCTGGGACAGAAATGTCTAGTGGTGTAAATCTTCAATGGCATTGAATCCAGTTTGGAGCATTCCACCAGATGAATTCATAGACGTGAAACTAGATGGGACCATGACCAACCTTCAGGTCAGACCTCTTACAGACACCCAAAAGCGCTTTTTGCATGAAGCAGTTTATGCTTGGCTAAGCGTGACTTTGAAAAGACTCTCCAGTCTGTTTTAAAGACCTCAAGTGATAAAGAATTTATGGCAGTTTTTGATAAATTGTTCCGTAGGCAATCAAGCTTACTGTGAAAAACATCCATCTTATCTTAGACTAAATATGTTTCAGTTCACATTCTGCCAGATACTCAGTTACTCAGAATAAGTTGTCTTTCACTTAATTTTGCCTTTGTTGTTAATGTTAATTGTATGTTGTGGAGCACAGCAAACTACCAGATCTTCTTATGGGTGTTTTTATTACTTATATACTTGCAGGCACCTATCTCTTTTCCTTTAATTCTATCTCATCCTGAAGCAAATCCTTCTGTCTGTGGTCAAGACAGGTGTTTTGGGTAGGAAGGGGTGGAATACCCTGTGAAAGGGGCATCAATGGGAAGGGAAATATGGGGCTTCTGGAATGGGTAGACCCTTCCTAGATTTCCTCCTCTGGACTTAAGGTGCATAGGATGAGGATGATGGGAAAATATTGAAGACAACAGAATTATGATGGTTTATATCAGCTAAGAGCCTGACCTCATGCTTATGCTTTGTGCAGGCTAGTTGTGGGCAACTGAATAGTGGCATGACTGTGTTTCAACTCACATACTTATGAGGTGATGTAGGATAGAAGGTACATTTATACAAGGATATACCTTAAATATAGCCCTTCCTGTTTTGCCTGGAGTACTTACGTGAACACCACACAGTTATTAGTTCCTCTTTAGACTCTGAGGGAAACCATTGCCATGTGATTTCCTCTGGTGGGAAATGGCAGAATATGTTGATTTTGAGGAGACAACAAAAAGAGATAAGAGTAATGAGGCACTGCCTCTTGCTCCTTCTCTAGCAACAAAAATATTAGTTGTCCAAGTTCTAGATCAATGTCAAATAATCAGGAAAAGGAAAAAGGATAATTTTGGCAGAGATGTGTAAAAAACCTAAAGGCTATAATAATCAGCACAGTAATCCCAATGTATTAAGAATTGTTCACCATGAACCTGTTATCAGCTTAAAGCATTAAATGTAAGGGAGTCTTCTTCCATATTTTCCAGTAGATTGGTGCTGAGAAAACTGGATTTTGACAGCAGAAGTTTGGTGGTAAATACGATACATTGAAATACACACATCTAATTAAACACCGGTGTATTAAATGAACGTTAATGGATGTTTAGGCACTAGTAACCATCTCTGGGCACTAAGGGTGATTCAAAACACATTGGAGAACAATTTTGGAAATAGAAAAAAATTGCTGGAAATTTGATGTCTGGTGGATGGGAAGTTGGCTCAACCCTTTCTCTTCCCTCACGTATTTTAATGATATACCACATGAAAACGTTTGCAGTATTGAACTGAAATCGGAGAAGTCTGGCTTAGAGTGGTACAGGACAGTGGTGAGGGAGTTGTGTCATTCTGTCCAGACCAGTTACTGAATTATGGCTAGTCCCTGAACTCCCAGTTAAAACCCACTGGAGCTCCCCACTGTTGCAGCTTCCTCTCTGGGGAGTCTTCCAGCAACTGCTTGTTTTGGCAGGAGCTTCATCTATCTGCTCCCTTGCCTTGGCTATGCTCAAACCCATAAATCCTTCCTTGCCTGTGTGGGGAGGAGCAACCTTTACCAAGTCCCCAGGCCAGGTTCCCTGCCTGTCTGGTATTTCAGAAGCACTACATCAGCAGGCATGGAAGAGAAAAAGGGTACTGCTTCTCATATGTGGCTTTTCTCTCTTGCCTGAGTAATCTGTAAATCCAGATTGTAGTTTTCCTTTCTCAGTTTCCAGCTTTTGCAGCGCTTTGAGTACTCCTCCTACAGCCTGCTGTGTGCATCCTCTCTCTGCCTGCTCTAACTTCAAGTCTGCTATAATCAAACCACTTCCCTGTGGTCTAATGTGTTTCAGCGACCCTCTCTTCTTCAACATTGGCTAGTGGAATGAGGAGCTGCCTGCTAGGTGGACAGAGGTAGTAGGGTATAGGACTTGCAGACCAAAACCATGAAGCTTTTACTGCTTGAGCTTTTTGGCTACTTAAGGCTCTGACTTGCATGAGCTTCAGTCACTTGGAGAAAGCCCTAGAAATCCCCAGTAGCTTTAGAAATGGCTTTTTGCATGTTTACCTTGAACACTAACTTGGGCCCACTTGTCCAGGCACGGGAGACCTGGGTTGCAGAAACCCCATGGCTAGGACTGGTAACAGTCTATAAAAATCCCCTTGTCTTGGCTGCAGCCTTTACATGGATGACTTGTTGGTTGCTTCCATCTGCTTTAGCAAATGCTGGTGTAAGTAGCTCTCTGGATCTCCACATCTGACCTAGCTTTGTTTCACACTATTAGACCCATCTTAAGTAGACCTCCCTCCATTGCATCTTTTTTGGTTAGTTACTAAGGACTTTCCTACTTTGTAGCTTCTTGGTTTTCCCACCACAGTACTGCTGCACCTACCATTTGGCCTAATCTTTGGAGAAAAGAAGTCAGATGTGATATTGGCTCAGAAACTGAAGGGTTTTTAACCTCATTACCTTTAGTAATGATCCACACCAGCCATAAAAAGGAGACGGCTGAAGAAAACTCCAGGTGATGCTACTTTACAGCAGGTTTGTTTTTTTTTAAGAAAGAAAAGAGAAAGAAAATTAATGATGAAACATCTTCTTGAAGAACATAATGAAACACTTTATGCAGAGTGTGTTACCTGCACACAGAGTAGGATGTGTACACCAACGTGAATCACTGTGCTCTTGGGACTTCATGTCATCTTGCTTGCAGTTTTTTGTATTGTCTGGAAGAGAATCAGAAGAAGGAGGGAGGACATGTTAGACAGAGGTCATTGGCACCAGAAAAAGCGGGCTCAGAGACAGTACTGGAGCGAGATAGAAATGCAGTATTTCTTCTGTGACTGTCAGAGAGAGTTTCAAACCCAAAATTGTGGAATGGAGTCATGAGCTGGCCAGATGGGAAGATATCTTCACTCTATGGTACATGGAAAAACAAGTTCATCATGTTCTGTCTTTACTCTGAGCCATTCTTGGCAACTTTAGCCACATCCTGGAAAGAGTTGAGGAGAGGAAGTGCAGAGGGGAGCCAGTAGGCAAGTGGGTTATGGGATTTGGTTTGTACTGTGCTTGGGGAAGCTGTTCAGCTTCAAAGACAAATATCTGATTGCTGACAAAGACTGTACAAAATAATTATGCTTATTTTTTTAAATCTCATAATCACTTCTCAGTATTTCTTTCACCACTGTTTTTCTGCAGCTTGCAGTGACAATGATCCTTCCCAGACAATGGTATAATGGCTGCAGCCTGATCTGCCACCTACTTATGTGGCAGGTGGGGCTAACTAAACAGCCACTTTCCTGTTTGGGGTCAGAAGGTAAAACACAATGAACTCAGTAATACAGGTCTTTGTTTTTGTTGTTGTTTATACATAGAGCTGCCACCAAAAATAACTTTGGTTCACTTGTCATTTCCTTTTTTTGGTCAACACACAGTATTTAGCTATTCAGTTCTCTGACATTCCAGCAAATAGCCAGACAATTTTTAAAATAAATGGCTTTTTCAGAGTTTGCATTTTTTCCCTTCTGTTAATTTCTGCATCTGGGAAATGGAAAGAGACTTCAGAAGCAGCCAAGTCTATTTTACAAGGAGGAACTTGTTTGCAATTCTTTTTTTTCCCCCTGTATCACGGTGTTGCTTTCTCCATTTTATTGTCTCACAGTTGATGTCAAATGTAATATTTTTAGGGCATGCTTTGGATTTTCAGGATTTCTTAAACACCTTTTTGTGCATCATAGGAGTCAGAATCCTCTTACTGCTAGTTGATTAAATGTTCACCCATGTTGCTTAGCTGGATGGTTACTCAACTTTACGTATATCTGATCTATACTGTCCTAGAAAAACCTTTCTTTTCTCTCTTTGTCTTATTCCTCCCTTGTTTAACCTGCTTTCCTGGGGAGACAGAACTTAGGCAGCCTCAGCCTCCATTGGCCATTCTGGTGACTTCTGAAGTTGTTTGTTAATTTAAATCAAATTTGCAGGAAGTCAAGAGGTGCATGTTTCATGGAGTAGGAAGTCTGTTAGCAGATGGCTGCACTAACAGTATCGGCCACACTCCCACGTCCTCCTGCACGCCCCATGCAGCTTCAGACACAAGGAATGGATGCTGTGCTCAGAGCTAAATCCCATTGTGATTCCCAGTTGGCTAAAATGCAACGGTGATGGCCACATCCATTGTCCTCTGTTGTCAGCGCATTTGCTGTCTCCTGCCTTGTGCTGTGGCTGCTGCAGAGGAGAAGTGCTGTGCAGGAGAGGAACTTCTGGGTAGAAAATGCAGAGCTCCACCAGCTGGCATTACACTAGGTCTGAGCGGACAGGGACATCACTGTCTGCCATGTCCATGCCAGCTTTTGAGCCACTGACTGATGTAGCAGAGCCTTTCTCCTGGAGCAGTGTCAGCTGGCCCTACAGGAACTGCAAGGATCATGTGACATTACAGGGAGCTTTCTTAAAAAGGGAATGGCAAGATCACCGACCTAGAAAGTTCCTCAGTATGAATATATACTAGAGAAGCATTAAAGCCTGTTTGAAGCAGAATATGACACGGTGCATGCCTTTGGTATACCATCACTGGTACACTAATACACCTCTGCTTAAGGCTCAGATGGCTGCAGTGCACAAATGTGAGGTGACTTTGTGGTTCCTCAGTCCTTGGGAGACCGTTTGAATGGACTCCAGACACCCCAGCCCCTTGCAAGGCCTTTAAAGAAACACACTCTTGTGTGAAGGGGCCGCAATGTTCAGCAGCATCTGGAAAAGCCACCCAGAGCCTGGTGTTTGTGAGCAGGCAGTGCTGCTTGTGGTGCTGGTGCAGGGGCGGTGCAGGGGCTGTGCAGGAGCTCACCGAGGATGGGTGCAGCAGGCTACTAACTTCTTGGGCTTAGATGTGGCCGGCGTAACTCAGGTGCCTGACCTTGGCACCTAACTTGCGCTTACATTCTAGGCCCCTAGTGAAGGCGTCTGTGCTCCCCGCCTACAGTGTGGGCAGAGGCAGGAGTCTGTACCTTGGCAGGCAGGGTGCTCCTGGAGGCTTTTAGAACCCTGGGTTTTTTACTCCACTGAGCATGGGTATTTACTTCCAGATTCTGCTTTGTTAGGTACCTTACATTTGGTGGGCCGGTAGGTTAGTTGATTTGGGTGCTGCTCTCTTAGTTTGAACACTTTTTTTGCAGGCTGGCAGTTAATAGACATGGCTGCTTGCATGCATCCACATGGTGCTCATGCGCTGCTGCAGACGGAGGAGTGCTTCACAGCGCAGACACAAAAACACTCTGCTGAAAGCATTACTGTAGATTTGGGTGGAATGTGCTTTGTCATTACAGGCAATTTTCCTGTCACCGCTCCTAAAGCTGCACCTTTGCTGGGATATAAAGAAGCCTTCAATGTCTTGACTCATCCCAAAGTTTATTTAATGAGAGGAGAGCAGAGGACACTTGCGTGGCTCCAGGTATGGCTGGCAGGATGCTAGCTGCTCAGAAGTTTTCATTTATTCCTAAAGAGTAGGAATAAGTTGTAACATTTCTAGCCAGCTAATTTTCTTATCTTAGACATCATCACACCAAAATGAACAAGAGGGGCTGAAGAAGCAGATACAAATAGCAGAGACGTAACTATTTCTGATATTCTTGCTGAGATTTTATGGTGTGCTTTTTGGTCTTGATTATACACCTTGAGGCAGAAAACTGGCTAAAGCAGATTTTTTTATCAAATGTGCAATGAACTTTAGATTATTTCCTTGGTCCTATTGCTATTTTTTCAGAGGAAATTAAAAAGGAAGAAACTATATTTAAGGCCTATCATTTAGCAGATAGCCTCTCTTAGTAAAAGGGTCTTATCTGCTGTGGTTTCTGAATGTTTGGCATTCATTCCTAGAAATTTCACCATTTATTTTTAATTCTGAATCCCTTTGGCTACAACAGTCAAAGCACATCCTATTTATTGTCCAGTTGAAAAGATGTAAATGTGGATTCATAGATTCACAAATTCATGTATGAAGTTAAATGTCTACTTGATTTTTTGAGGAATGTCCATTTATGAATCACAATATTTAACTCTGCAGTTTTAAATGTATTTGTAGGTATTGCAGTTTGATGAATACCTAATGAATGAAGTCACTAGCAGACTTTTCCTTCTGTATTATGTCATCTGGTGACCAAAGAGCAGAAACTTGACAAAGAAGTTCTAGCCAGTATTTGTTTGAGGTTGGAGGAGTGAGTGATTCTGGGTAAAAATCATTAGCTACTGAAAACCTGAAACCAGAAACTACTTTTTCAGTTTAAACTGCAGAAAATGTTAAATAGCAATGGAAAAAAAAATCAAACTAATCTCACAGGAATGCCAGTTACACTAATTAGTTAATTACTGTAAAGTATGTTAAAATAGAGAAATATTAATCAAAATGTAGTTATAAAAAAATTAATTTTTAAATTTTAAAAATCTCTTTATTGGGCAAGTGGAAATGTATGACAAAACAAACAGGAGGCCAGAACCTAGAATTAATCTTACAGAAACAACAGACGACTGAACGAACAGAAGAATGTAAGATATGGACTAACATCTCTCTACTTGTGAAAAGCAAGCAGGGGCAGACCTTGCTTCAGGAAGGGAGCATGAGGATGCTCAGAGGGGTTTATTTTTTTTACTGGATTTACAAATTAATATCTTCACAGGGGGCGGTACCTCCCTGTATTCTGCATTTCTCATACATATTCAATATATTAAAGGACTGAGTAATCTAAATTTATCAGCTTCTGAGTTTTACCAAAGTTTTCAGTCAAATATCAGACAATAACCACAGGTGGTTTATAGGATAAACTGCCTGTTTGTTGCTTCTCCATATAATGACTTACCTATTACAGTGGGTCTGTAGCCAACCTCTAACTTAGAGATAAATAGTCTTATAAATTGGAACACATTACATAGAGAAAAATACCTTCCATTTTGATCCTTGGATCAATCCACTTACATTGAGAAGAGAAGACACAAAGAATCAATCCCTAGATAAAGAATAAAATGAACAGACAGCATTGTTCTTAGGTTTTGGTCCTTCACAGTGCTGCCGTCTTCAATTGCACAACAAACAGCAACACTTGGGAAGCAATAAACATCTCTAGCCATCTGGCAGTAGTAACCTGAGGGTCCATCATGCAGAACAAAAAATGAAAGGTAAGGACATATTCAAAGATAATGCAGGGTACAGTGCAGGAGAAAGCTGCTTAGTAAATGTTTGTAAGTGAGGCACATCTTGAATGTGCATAATCACACTAGAAAAACAATATAACTTCTAGGGCCCCTGTCTTTTCAGACAAGAGCCTGAAAATTCACTTTTTGCTCAAGATGTCTCTGCTGCAAGTGTATTTTCAGACATAAGAAAAGAGTTGGAAGGGTACAGAGTAACAGATGACAACTATGCAACAGTGATAAATAGGAGTAAAAAAAAAGAAATAGGGACCAATCAAAGATTATACTTAAAACCCACACTGTTAATTGGAATTGAGTCACAGTGCTTTCTTGGAAAAATAATAGTAATTTGTCTTCAGCTTTGGCAGAAGAGCAGCATGCATAAGAGCAAATAATATTTGAAAGTAGAACAAGCCGACATGGCACCAAGTGAGATAAATGCTTATCTCATAATCATTAACTCCTGGCCTAGCTACTGCTTTCCAATGCCAAGAAATCAGGATTTGGAGAGGAATTATATAGGCTATAAATAACAGTTCCAAGGAGCAGCATCAGAAAATAGTTGCAACTGTATCTGGCTGTGATCATTAAAGTACTATAAAAACAAGGAAACAAAGGACATCTCCTCTTGGTGGTCCTAATCACAGATTTGGTGTGGTAGCTTCTAATTTTTCCTGCAGAAGTAGCAAATGCCCATGTTATTCATGAACCAAGTGCCCGCTTCTGCTGGACAGTCTTTTCCATCATTACCTGCCTGAACAGAAAAGCCCTGCTGTTCCTAGAAGGGAGGGAAAGTGGTTGCAGCAGCTTCTAGATGACAGATCAAAAGTGCTCTGTACTCTTGCCTCAGTATGAAGCTGATCTGCTGTGTTAAGCCATCTATTTAGCAGGATAACCATCTGTCTGGAGTAGGCTTGATGAGGTAATGGTTTTATTAATTTCTTATAATAAGTAAGATGAGCAGATGAGGCTGCCTGTGGCATTCAGATATGAGTATTTGACCTTTACAAAATTATCTGCCTTCCTTTCTGGTGCAAAACCTGATGATTTTCAGTGTATCAGAGGCGTTACTGGATGAGTTTTCCCAGGGCTTTGCAGTGAACATGAGAAGGTCTGAACTTGTTTTTCATATCTGCAGAGTAGGTGCTTTTTAATCACCAAGACTAAAGCAAGAAAAGGCTATTTCTTCCAGACTCTTCTATTTCCTCCACACTGAAGGATGTTGCATGCTATCTGCGTGTTCTTCTAACTGCTAGATGAAACTAAACTTTTGGACAAGCTACCTGCTTTTGATTAGAAGAAGCTATCATTTTCATTTGTAGCTTGTCCAAAAGTTGCCACTGTTCAAAATGGTGACTTGCTTTCTAAATATCCATCCACTAGTTTTGCCTGTGCCTTTCTCCTTGAGCTTAAATGGGGCTCTAGGACTCAGCATTTTCACTGCCTAAAGGAGCTACAGCAAAGTGCTTTGCTTTGCTAAATTGTGCAAATCAAACTCTGAGAAGCCTTTCCCTTTAACACTTCCAGCTCTGAAATAGTTTATATAGCCCTTACCTGCACTATCTTCAGGTTTTCACCATCTTTTTAGAAATTAAGATGCCAGAGAGAGGCAAAATTGCACTGCAAGCGAAGACGCTTATGTTCATGGAACAACAGCAAAACAGAACAAACTTGTAATTTTGAAAGAGATTTTAAGGTAAATTCAGAGTCCAGTATAACCAGTAGCTAAGTAATGCAAGCTGAAGAAAAAGAGCTCATGTGCCTTTAAGGGCGTGGTGGCCTAGTAGAATATAAACAGCCATGCCATGGTGATGAACCATGAACAGCGTTTCTTATACATAAAATGTAAGGAACGCTGAAAACGCTGCTACCAAATTATATAAGGGTATCCCCTTCTTTTTATCTGCAGAAAGAAACTCAGCATTGTCCAGTGTCTGCGAAGATTATCCTACGGACACGTCTGCAAGTCTCCTGCAGAGGGTGGCCAGCAGAGACGTGCTGGGTAACGTGTGTTTTGTCTGCCTGTGTGTTCGCTTTACCTTCACCACCTCACCACCCCGAGCTTTCCACATTAAAGCCTTAATTTGCCATTTCACTTTACCACTCTGGTCTTCCACTGGGATCCATTTTGGAAAGCACCAAGCCCAAATGTAGCCACCCCAGGTGAGGAGTGGGCATCCATGAACACCAAGGGCAAGGGAGGTCCCCTCAGCCTTCAAAGGGCTCAGCAGGTGGCTCCTGATAGTCATAACTGGTGCAGTTTTTGGCTGATTCTCAGCAGCTGTCAGCAATGCGTCTGAGAAGCTGTGGGTGATCCTGACCTAGGTTATTCTCCTTCACCTCTGCCAGCCCAGGCTCAGCAAAGCCAGATGCCATTACTCTGTACATGGTAAATGGCTTGGCCCCTGCAGGTACCTCCTCTGCCTCTGCATGGGGACCTCCCTAGCCTTGGGGACAGACCTGAGCTGGGCAGGAGCCACAGAGAGGGCTGTGTGGACAATCCATGGTTGGGATCAATGTGTCCTGGTGATGCACCAGGTAAAAGAGCTACGGACATCTCGCGGTGTGTATGTGTGGCCCTTGCCAGCATGAGGGCACCAAGGGGACCTTCACTGGTGCCCAGGAGGACACACTCAGCTCCAGGGCCTGGAGGGATTCAAACCAACTTCAGGCATGATGCAGGCAGTTATAGTAAGGGAAGGGACATTCCCACAGGGACGGGTTTTCCCCAGATTTACCTAAATCTGTCTGAACATCCATGCCTTACTCGTTTAGAGCTGCTAAAACACAATGCTTCCAGAAATGTTGTCTCATCAGCACTGTGGGGAGGCATTTCAGGTTGAGTGGGGAAAAGGGCCAGGGGAATGTTTAGCCGGGAGGGCACAAGGCCGAAACAGCTGTGGGAAAGCCGTAGCCTGCTGGCTGCCACTGTGGTCGGGGGAGTGGGGAAGACAAGGCCTGCACCACAGAGGCAGCACAGCCATGAGAGACCTCATGTGTTAGAGACTTTCTCTCAGAAGAGCTGAAAATGATGGTAGAGAGGATAGGCACAACTGGGAAAAGCTAGTCAAAGAACTAGCTCAGGAAACTGTACTTGTTAGCATGTTTTGAACAAGCTGCCAGAGAAAAGTAGCTTAAAGCTGTCAGGTCAAAATCCAGTGTATCTGCACTGCCATGGTGAGTTACAGGGCGAGGAGAAATGATGGGGCTCGCTACAGACATGGTGTGGAAAGACCTTTGGCTGCCATGCGGGTGTCCCCTCGTTTTGCTGCCACAGTGTGTTGTTTGTGTGGAGGCAAGGCTTGCTGCTGGGCAGGGTGCGCCCGCCTGGGGCAGGATGAAGGTGGGGATTGCTTTGGCTTTTTGAGTATGTCCCATGGGCGCCTCTGAGGTGAGGCAGAGTCAGTGTCAGCAATAAATTGTTTACCATCCCCCAGCTGTCTGGTCCCAGGAAGGCCACATTCCCCCAACAATCATGTCCTGCCTCTCCAGTCTCTCCCTGGCTTCAAGGAGAAAGGATGGTCTTCTCCCTCCTTCCCTCCCAGCTGTGGCAGGCCCATTTCTGCCATCCAGTGCTGCTCCCTGGAGCTGCTTTCTGCAGCTTCTGTGTGTGACTGTAGTGGGTTGACCCTGGCTGAACACCAGGTGCCCACGAAGCTGCTCTGTCACTCCCCTCCTCAACCAGACAGGGGAGAGAAAATATAACAAAAGGCTCGTGCGTTAAGATAAAGACAGGGAGAGACTGCTCAGCAATTACCGTCACAGGCAAAACAGACTCTATTTGAGGAAATGAGTTTAATTTATTACCATTCAAATCAGGAAAAAAACATCTTCACCCCACTCCTCCTTTCTTCCCAGGCTTAACTTAATTCCCAATTTCTCTACCTCCTCTCCCTGAGCGGCACAGGGGGACAGGGAATTGGGGTTTTGGTCAGTTTATCACACACTGTCTCTGCTGTTCCTTTCTTCTCATGTCTCCCCTGCTCCAGTGTGGTATTGCTCCTGTGGGAGGCAATTCTCCGTTAACTTCTCCAGTATGAATCCGTCCCATGGGCTGCAGTTCTTCACATACTACTCCAGTCTGGGTCCCCTGCGGGGTTACAAGTCCTGCCAGCAAACCTGCTTCAGTGCAGGCTTCCCATGGGTCACAGCCTTCTTCAGGCATCCACCTGCTCTGGCATGGGGTCCTCCGTGGCCTGCAGGTGCATATCTGCTCCACCACTGGCATCCATGGGCTGCAGGGGCACAGGCTGTCTCACCATGGTCTCCACCACAGGCTGCAGGGGAATCTCTGCCCTGGTGCCTGGAGCACCTCCTGCCCGCCTTCTGCACTGCCCTGGGGGTCTGCAGGGTTGTTGCTCTAACATAGTCTCACTCCTCTGTCCCACTGGCACACACACACACACACACACACACACACATATATAGATATATCTTTTTCTTCCTTCTTAATATGCTGTCACAGAAGCGCTACCACTGTCACTGATTAGCTCGCCTTGATGAGCAGTGGGTCCATCCTGGAGCTGGCTGGCATTGGCTCCACTGGACATGGGGGAAGCTTCTGGCATCTTCTCACAGAAGCCACCCCTGTAGCCCCTCAGCTACCAAAACCTTGCCATGCAAACCCACTACAATGACCTTTCACTCCCTCTGGAAATGGTGACTTTCCTTAGAAATAAAGAAGGCCACAAACGCGTGTGCACCATACTTTGCTGTTGAGTGAAGACACGGAGGCTTTGTCTTAAAAGCTTTGATCCATGGAAGAGCTAAAGGTTTTAATCCATGGAATACTGTAGTTTGCTTTCGTGTTGTACCTGCTTTACACCCACCTTGGTGCTAACGCTGCAGAGAGGCAGGGCACACACACACAGACTCCCAGCACTAAGGGTTAAAATAATATGGGCTGCTTGTAAATAAATACCCTCCTGTGAGTAGCTATTAATAGCATGAATGTCCTGTTTAGAGGTGACGAACCACTCTTGAGGAGGAGGACTGGGCATAACTTGGGTCCCTTGGTACATGCCAGGTCTCTGGGGCTGGGGGCCAGCTGAGTCACTGTCTATCACACTGAGCCTTTCCCTGGTGGCTTCTTGAGGAGAGCAGCTTGTGGACTCAAACTTACCACCCCCCTTACCAGACTGTGAATTTACCTGTGTGTCTCATCCTCCCCTGACTTTGTTTCCTCCACACCTGAAGGAGGATTAACCCTTGGGTGGAGGCTGAGCTCCTCTACCTCTTGCCGCAAAGGCAGCAGGGTGGGCTTGTACCTGCTGTTAAGTATGTCATGGAGAGGTGGTGAAGAATGTCAGGTCATCTTCTGTAGCTGCCTGTACAATCTCCATTCTTCAGTGTCTCTGCTGGCTGCAGAGGTGACATGGCCCAGACAGCCTTGTGGGATGGCCCAGGGTGGAGGTGGGTGCCCAGAGCCTCAGGATCCATGGGGAGTCCACACTGGGGCAGCGGGGCATGTGCGTGTGGTGGGGGCAGCATGTGCCCCTTGCCCCAGGCAGCGTGGGGATTGAATGTCTCACAGGCATGGGGCACCCGATGGCCGCCCTCAGACACCCAGGCATGATGAGCAAGGTAGGGTCAGCTAAACAGCAGAAGTGTCACAGGCTGGCTTGCACCACGGCCTGGGAGATATCTGATCAGTTATCTCATGTTTCTCTGGAACTATACACACACCCCCTGAGCTCCCCCCCCAGCTTCTGTCTCACCCGTGCTGCCCAACAGGCAGCGGTAGAGAGGAGCTGCTCTGTAACCACAGACATAAACACAAATGCGGCTGACCTCTCCAGCTCCTGAATCAAAACCACAGGCCGTGCCCTGCAGCCCTTGCAGCCCTAAGGATCCATATTTTTTTTTTTAAAAAAAAAAAAAGACAAAAAAGGGCAACGTTCCTGTAACAAGGGAGCAGTTCTTAGGAAAGGAAACCTTGTGATTTAGTGACAGAATCCATGCAAGCTTGCACAAGGTTGAAATAGTTTTAGCACAGATCAACTCTTGGGGATGTGATTATAAATGTCTCAACAAAACTGCAAGGGAAAACCCAGAAAAAGGTCGGTTTTTTCTGTAGGTATTTCTAAAGAATCTATCTTTTAAAGTCTATTTCAATCCTCCTTTTCAGTCTTTTACTGTTCTTTGTACAGGAACTAACTTACAAATACTGAATTTGCTCTGTTGCAAAGTCTTTGAAAGACAGGACCTGATTGCTTAGTTTCTGGAGGAAGATGGATATTTTATCTGTAGATGATGAAATGGATCTACTTACACTATCACATTTGTGTTACGAATTTTCCATTGGCAAGTTTTAATGGCCCAGGGTAGTTATTGCTTGTGATGTGATTAGAAGTTCTCTTGTTAAAAATTTTTGTGATGTTTTGGAGCTGGAAGATGTAATGTGAAGGTGGTTTCATTAAAACTCACTCTAACCTTGCACATTTCAGGGGATTGCTACTGGCTGCTGTTTCTAAAGATGTGTATTGTCAATAGGCAGAATATGGCCAAAGCAGAAATTTATCTGCTCACTGGATCATTTCTGAAATTATTTGCACGAAAAGTGCATGCCATTGCTAGAATACCCAAACAGGAGGAGATAAAGTCATTCCTTTTGAAAAAGAGATGTATCCTTTTCAAATTGTTTTTTAAATTTGAAAGTAAAATGTTAATATGAATAACGCTAAGTCAGCCTGCTCCAGCAAGGAACCTGCCCCATGTAGTCATACTCAGAAGGATGGGTATTAATCTATTATTCAGCTGCACAAAGTTCAGTACAATAACTGTTCTCACTAATTGCTAATGGGTGAAATTGCTGGTGCTTATAGGGAGATATTCTGGTAACAGATAATTAAGCAACTAAGTAGTTGAAAATGTCAGGAGAGAAAAATGATCTTTTCACCTCACTGAGTTCATTTTTAAAACTATATCAGCTGAGCTTACTCTGCTCCCATACAGCCAGCCTGCAGCCCTGCTGGAGAGATTCACTATGGCCACTGAGCATAGAGAGAGGAAAATGAGGGAAAACACCTTTTCTTGATCCTCCTTCAACAGCTGCCACCCATGCTCAAGGAGAAGCTGCAAATCTTCAGTGACTACTACATATAGCTCTTGTTTGCATTGACCTTTAGACTCAGGCCTTGATCATCACTTGCTTCATGGCTGAGAGATATTTTTCCTTCCACAAGCCATGTCCCTGTGCTACTGCACCCAGACGACTCTCCTCTGGCTCTGTGGTTCAGATATATTCTCGGAACCTCTTCTTTTTGGGAGGTGCCAGAGCAAGGATGGGCCAGTTGTTGGCTGTAAAGAGGAGGAGAGGCACCTCTCAGTCTTTGCAACATGATTTAGAGGGAAAAGACAATTGATCCAGCAAGTGAGGACAAGAGCTGTAACACGATATTTTGGCCCCTCCACTATCTTTGAAATTAATCTCCCCGTGTCCCTGGGGAGGGCAAGGAGCAATCCCTGATACCTTAGAGCCTTGGGGCAATGCAGCGAGTGCCACACCTCCTGGCATTCAGCAGGCCCTGGGGCAGCAGTGTAGCACCCAGGCACCCAGGCAAGGTGGTCCTGGGCAGTGCTTCAAAAGCTAACATATCACCCCAAATCCTCAGCACCTTCTTCAAATCTGGCACCCTTTCTGGGGTGGAGTGCAGCTGGCAACTTGTTTGCTCCCTCTCCTCCCCACTGCCTGCTGAGCTCACAGCTTTGCTGGCAGCAACAGTCCAAATATCACTGCATTTTGGTAGCTATTTCTGCACATCATGAGATGTGCTTGCTCTGAACCCTTCTCTCTCTCAGGTTGAGTCTGTTCCTCTTTGCACCTGTCTGTGGTGTGACCCGATGTCCCCTTTCAATTCCTGTAATCCAGGTAGAGAAGAGTGGACAGTATCTCCCATGTTTTGCCACTCACCACAGACAACTATTTCTGATTGTTCGTGAGTTTCTAATGAAGAGCAAGGCTCCCAGTGAATAGGCCTTGCACCACTAGCTCCCAGGTGCTGTTCCTCTAGGTATCACCCAAATTCACCTTCTGCTGCAGCCCTGGCTGCCCAATCTGTGCCAACAGCAAGCTGATGCAACAAGGAACACATCTACTTAATGGTAACTATTGCAGTGAAATACAATATTGCAGCAATTTTGTCTCCAGGACGGTCACTGAAATACCAGCACATCCTTGTCCAGACGCTCGTGTCATGCTGAGCAGAAAGCAGTGCCACTCACAGGGTTTGAAAGCTGTCTGGACAACAGGACTGTGTTAGTGCTTAGTTGGAATGAATTTGTCTCGACAGTCTGAAAGTTACAAGTCTTTAAGTTACAAAGCTATAAAATGAGTAACAGACGTAGTCTACTACAGGTACACTTAAAAATGTTTCTATTTTGCTCACATACAGTCCGTTTAAAATCACCCTCACTGAGAGTTCAAGAAACCTCACTGAAAAAGAGCCCTCTCCCAAAAGTCCCATCTCCAGTAATGCTCCAGCAGGGCAGGCAAGAGCCTGTTCTTCATGACAAGCTGAATGCAAAGCTGGCTGAGGCCAGCAAAAAGGCTGCAGTGGGCTTTGAGTCAGACCCATACTGATTGTCATGTAAAAACACAAGGCAGGTTTTCTCCATAAATGATCACCAGTGACTTTACACAGCTCCCCTACACAGTCAGGACTAACTACGTGGAGGCTGAATTTCTTTTAAAATAGTCTTCTTTGAAAATAAATTAACGGAAAGAGGAGAACCCATGAGTCAGTGAATGTAGGAACTAGACTGTAGTGGGGGGGACATAACAGAAAATTTAAAGAATTAGCTAAATATATATATGTTCAGTAGATGAGAACAGCCTAGCAGTCAGAGACAATTTTGCCCTATTACATACACGACTAGGTGGGGGATGAACAAACATGCGGGTTCCTCAGGATCCAGGACATGGCACGTTCATGAGGCTGTATGGGAAGCCGAAAGCTGTGGGTACACCAAAAAGGGATTTCTGTGCCTGCAGTCTGATAACCTTTAGCACTCTGGGGTGAATGGCAAGTTCAGGTGTTCACTGTGAGGGCCTGGGCTTTTGTAATGTCCCACCATTTTCAGCTCAGAGTGGGTGTGCTGAACCAATGCCTGTTTGTCTGAGACTTGTGCAGTACAGCTGAGTGAAAAACAGGCTTTGTAATCATGTGGATAATCAAAACCAAAAATTATGGGAAAACCACCAAACAAAAAATAAGAAAGCTTGAATAATTTCTTTGAATTAATGACCAAATGCTGCTGACCTGTTAAAGATATTTCAGTTTCCTTTTGGCATTGCTTAATGCTCTCCAAACCTTTTTCCCATTTTAGTGGGGGACCTGGATTAGTTTTAAAGTGGAGAATGGTGTTTCAAAATAAGGAGTAAAAAAGTTTTGTTCTTCTATGTCAAATGGAAATGGTCCACTGTTTCTAAAACAAATTCCCAAATGTCAAAACCCACAAAAATCTTGAGCTGTGATACACTGCTGCCATTTCTTTCCCTTGGAAACATCACATTTGAGCCAATTATTTCAAAAATAGCTACTAAAAAGATTCAGTCATTGACAAGAAGACTCCTTCCCCATCTAATCTGGAGTTAAAGCTGTGAGCTGCAGCCCTATGAGTTAAGGCTTTCTCACTGGGTCTGTAGGAGGCTGGTGTCTTCTCCTGCCATAAATTTGCCAGCGAGCCTCATAACTCACGGATGTATAAAACTGGTTGAGTTACACAGCTGTACAACGAGAGCTATGCAGCGGGGAATCAGGCATAGGCTGCTAATTTTATACCACTGGGGAAACAAAAAGGAGTTTGAATATAATTAAAATCAAAAGAATCCCTCTGTAAATTATGTTGGAGTATGCTGGAGTGAAAAGAACAGAAGGCAAATGAGTATTTAAGGCAGGGAACTTAAATAGCTCTGGTAGGAGCTGGTATGGTTCACCTTTGGCCTCACTGTCTTTCTTGTGGCTAAGGAGAGTTACTCATGCAGGGTCTGCTCTGGCGATGCAGTCAGGGTTGGGAGCCCTCCGTCCCCTGACAACCAGAAGTCACTGCTGCGTTTGTACGTTGCTTCTGGCTGTGTGCTGGAGAAGACTCCTGATGGTTCCCTGCTGCCCATAGCATTTGACAGGATGCTGGCAAGGGAAAAGCCCCAGGGTGGCCTCTCAGGCACTCCAGGCCTGCAGAGGCAAGCAGGGAGGCAAGTGCTGGGGGCTGCTGCTTGCATAGGCACAGGCAGCTGGGGAGGGAAAAGCATGGAGGATCCAAGGGATGTGGGACTAGACCTGCGCACATACACCCCCCCCCCCCCACCCCAGCAGCGAAGGATCCCACAGCTGGGAGGACACGTGTGGGCAGAGGGAATTGCTGGGTAGAGGAGTGGGGACTGGGAGACCTCCATCTGCAGGGCAGCTGTGGGTTAGAGCATCCTTGTCTGTATCCCTGCCACCCTACCCCCACACCCCCCACACATACCCCGGCACACAGGTGCTGTATTCCTGCCAGGGTGATGCCATCCAGCACCAGCCATCACCCAGCACCTTCTGCTAGAAGGCGGCCTCTTTGTGCAGCCTGGAAGATGTTTGAAACTCATGTGAGTCCTCCCTCATGAGCTTAGTCTGGTATTAATCCATTGCTTGGCACCATTGGTCAAATTGTGCTCTCATTTAAACCTGTGTAAAACTGAAGTAGCTCCACTAGAGTCCAAGGTATGATGCATGTGGTACACTGGTTAGGAGCAGAGTTTGATCTTGTTATTTTATAATGTAGTGACTGCAATTTTACTAGTCCTTGAGGTGCAGAGCAAAAGTATTTGTATTTACTTTCTCTGAATTTTAAACGCATTTTGCTGTGATACCTTAACAAGAGCATCTTTCAGAAGTGTGGACCTCTCAGATCAATATATCTTCTGCTGGTGAATTGTGGCATAATCTCTGAAGTCATGTGAGACCCATACAGTACCAGTCTTTAATAACATTTCACCTCAGTGAATCCAGTGGCTCCCACCATGTTATATACAACATTAGTCCTTAACCTTTCAAAGGCTTCAGCAGCCAGTAAGCCAGCCTGTCTGTGGGCTGCCCTGTTGCCACTTCAGGTGGTGGGTAGCTCACTGTCCTGTCATGGCATGCATGTTTTCCTTGGGTGAGGTATTACAGCACATCATCACCTTTTGTTGGTGAAAAGAATCATTGCCAAAAAGCCCATCAGTATATTTTTGGTTAAAATATCTGGAAACCCATTTCTCCCACCTCTTCTGACCAGTGTTTTAACAACCCCCCCTGGATTTTCCCTCCTGTAGGGAGCAGTTTTACATCTAACAAGGCATTACCTGCAAAACCTTGTCACAACAGCAAAGTGTAGCAGAATGGGGACTTGCCACACACATCCCTTTGGGAACAATAACTATTGAAAGCACTTGGCCCCAAAACCATAAAACTTCTGCCTGTGAAAGTAGAATGCTGGGGCCAGAAATGTCACTTTGCAAACATGGAGATGGGGACAGCAGGTGTCAAGCGGACTTCTTCTTCCTAATGCTTTGTTATTCAGGCTCTGCAATCCAAAAGGAAAAGAAGAAAAGGAAAACTTTCACTCCAACTGGGAAAGAACTCTCTGGAGTGATTAAATTGTGTCCTGCCTCCTGAGTTCTGGTTATGCTGCTAATCATTCCTTTGTGACGGAAATAGTTTCCGTGGCAATCTTTCTAGAAAATATGCTACAGCTGTAGCAGAGAGCCTTAAAGCACAAAAATGTGACAACTCACTGAAACACACAATCTAAGTAAAAAATGGAGCAGAGAAATGAAAGCCCTCCAATGAATAGCATTAGTTTATAACAAGAGAGGGAATTGTAATTTAGTCATGGCTGAGTGTTTCCCATTTTCTCTTAGTGTTCACAGTCCGTTTTTATAACTGCGCTTTTGTGGAGAGAGAGATGTTGGGATTCTCTGAGGTTTTGGGAATATCCTTGCTTTATCCTGAAAGCACCTGTCTGTTCCCTCCGTGACACAGCGTCTAATCCTGCCCTGGATGCAGTGAGATGAAATGGGCTTCTAATTTCATGGTTGAAGTCAAAAGAGATAATATCTGCTCAGTTCCCTGCATAAAAATTGTTCTCTAGCATACGCCTCCTGGAATTCTGCTTTTGTGTCCTCACAAGGATCAGGATGTAAGGATCTGTCCAGGTGTGCACGATCTCTGTACAGGCTGAAAAACAGTATATCAGGGTTGCTTGATACTCCATAAAATTTTAATAAGATTTGAGTCACATAAAGATTTTCACTGCCTTCCTCTTTTATTCTTAATATATGTTATAGCCTTGTCTGTGGAATATAGCTTGTCAGTGTACATAGGTACAATGTGATTCATGTTGACATCTTGTAAAGACTGGGGAGGTGTTATTCAGGCAGCTGCAAGGGCAGTTCTTGGGGAGTGGGAAGAACCACTGTATTGTGCCCCTTCTAATGTGAGTTTTTAAAGGTTACCTCATTTGCGCAGCATGTTCAGAGATCAAAACCAAGCCCCAGTAAGAAGCAGAGTCAGGAGAGGGTTAAGGAAGTCAGTGATGCCTGATGTTAACCTCTTTCCTCTTTTTCAGCTTTGTAAAAGAGGAACGTTTCAGATTTCAATCTGTGGTTCCCAGCAGTGCTTTGGGAACACTGCAGTAGGCCCACAAAAATCGCTAATGCTGGGCCAAGCCGAGATAATGCGTCTCAGCAGGAATGACATAATGTCCTAAAAGAAGACTATGATGTAATGCATATCTCACAAATCAGAGCCAATTTCCTTTAGAAAACCTTGTAGTCTAGCACTAATACTGCAATATGCAAAACTTTGGGGCTTTAGATGTCTTATTTTTATTTTTTTAAAGAATAATTTTGTAAGGCTTACAGCACTTGTGCAGTCTGTCTCAGTTACTAGAGAAGCTTCGCTCTTGTTCCAGTCTTCTTTGCAATTCGGGTGCTTACTGAAAGCCATTAAGCATTTCACCTTGGTTGAGGTGCCTACACTATGTTAATACGAATGCTGTAATTTATAGCGTTAACATGGCTGTTTATGCAGGTGAGGCATAAAGTGTATATAGCATATTACAGTAAATCCCGCTTAATGAAGGTGTTATGCAGGGATTTATTAGACTTACTAATGTCTCATGGAAAAGTTAAGCAGTATTTGTGCTAAGCTCAGCTTGGGCTTCAGCCAGTGCAGCTCCTCAGTCCTTGGTGGAGTTGGTCCCCTGAGCAAGGTGAGCCAGATTTGGTCCCATGCAGTTTATAGACCATCCTGGTTAGTTTTCCCGTCTTTTACTAATCAACATGCTGTCGGAGCAGCAGGACTCACCTGCTGCTCAGTGCTTCTGTGGTGTATGAGCCAATGGGCTCGGTGTGCTGGGAGCTGCTGCACAGTTTATTTCCAAGCAGGGAATCTCTGACCAAGCCTGCTGGTGTCCCACACCTGACCTGACCCCAGCCCCTGGTGAAGCAATGGGATGCTCTGGAAGGTCTCACTGTCCCCTTGGTCCGCTCATGGTTTGCAGCAAGGAGACCATGGTGATTCCCAGCCACGCAGCTGCCTTTGGGGCTGTGGCCCTGCACCCTTTGTGCATCCTCTGGAGGGTCAGGGCAGCAACTGCTGCCATCAGCTGGCTCTGCATGCCCCTTGGAGGCATGACAAAGTCAGGGGTCTGGGTCTGCAGCTGGGGAAAGCCATGATGGCTCCTGGCACTGGAGGAATGGCAGTAGCCCACATGGGGCACGATCTGGCCCTGGCTACCTGTGGGGCCACATCACCCTACAGCCATAATGTGGCACTGTGTACCCCTTTGCTGTGTTCATCTCACAAATGTCACACCAAAGCAGTTGGACCTCACATGCCTTCAAAATACCTCCAGTTCTCCAGAATCAGCCCTGATCAGGGCTGTGCATCCAGTCCCTGGGCTGGGACCAGGGACCAGAGACTTTTCTGAGGTCCCATCCTGATCAAGGCAGGAGTCTCTGGGCCAGAATGTGTTCCCCCAGGAAAGAAGAACTGTATTGCAACCTCTCACATTGGCCCACAGAGATGTTCCTAAGGATGTGTCCCCAATGGCAGACCCACTTCAAGAGTGTTTGCACTGGAAACCAGAATCTTTAAAAAATGACTGGTGAGGTAGTTCATGGACTGCAGCTCTCCACCATGGCTGGCAGCGCAGCCGCCAGCATGATTTTGACTGCCGTGGTATCTGTAACAGAGGCTGATCTATGCTAATCAAACCATATCAGCTCAAGCAACTGAAGTATTAATACGTAACCTCAGCTGGCTCTTGTAAATTTAAAGTTTACATTTTTGCTTCTCTGTGCTAAGAAATATTGGGAGTGTCAGATATTGAAAGCTTGTGTTTACTTGCCTATGAGATGTGAGGTCACTAACTGAGATTCAGCAAGCAAATAAACTTACGACCTTGTTCTAAAAATTAATAAACCTACATACACACCTCAGAGAGAGGGGGAAGCTGGCATCTGTCCCTGTTAGTTCAAGCCTGGACCCGGTTTTCATTCAGAATGACCTGCTTGCAAATGTACGCTGACATATTTTATGTTACAGACTACCTTCTAAAGGAGACTGACCCAAGACACATGGCATCATTAAATTGGGAATGATGCTGGACACGCACTGCAACCACACGAGTGAAAGGTGAGTTACTGCCTCAAATTGTTTTAAAAAGTCATTATCATTAATAAATACCAAACTGTGTTATGTGCACCATTTCATTAAAAGGGAATAAACAGAAGGAAAGCTTAATTATCTTGCCCTGGCAAAAAGCTCTAGGGGCAAAAGGGGAATGTATTGTAGTGTTAATATGGCTTACTGGCCTGCTGGTGGGCCAGTGAGACGGGACCCGGCTCCCTAATCCTGACCTCGCCTCTGCCGTATGTGACTACTGGGGCAAGCCATTTAACCTCCTTTCTAACATGGAAGCTCTCATACTTCCAGAGCTAAGTAATCAAATGCCCTGAAGACTAATTTTTTTATATGGACTGAAGCATTTGTAACCCATTTTGGCTTTTCTCATTTGCCTTTATAGATACCTAGATACCTACTCACCTTATCCCAGCTGACTTGAAGTCATCAAGCAGGATTACATTAGCAAAGGAGGCATTGCACATTTTAAGATGATGGCATCCAGTACCTAGACACATTGTGCAATTGTCCCACATCAGTCGTCCTGAAACCATGCAGAAAACAACATAACTGCTAGTGTCAGCCACGTAGGACTAATTTGGGTAAGAACTGAGGAAAAAGAAGCACAGGACCAGGTTTATGATATATCTAAAACTACTAACTGAGTACAACGGGTTGTACCTCTCCTAATCAGTGCAGAGGGAGTCAGTGCATAACAGTACCGTATTTGTACAGTATGAACCAGCCCAGGATGCCCAGCGGCCTTGAATATCCAGCGATACTGCTGTCCTGTTCACTCACATCCCATATCTTTGTAGCTACCGCTACCACTCCAGCAAAAAGAGTGCTGCCACATGGACTTGGCCATCTGTCTTCAGTCCCAGAGGTGTACCTCTGCACAGTGTTAGTGCTCATACTCTGGTAACCTGCTGTCGCTGGAGAGTCCATTGCTTTGTGCGCCCAATTAATCTCAACTGCTGCACTACACAGTGCTGAGCGAAGCACCTCACCTGGTGCAGAAGTGCCTTGGGTTTATGCATATCCCTTGAGCATTGGTCTGGTACAATGGGGGAAGCTTTCCTCCTGTTGTGACCTGTTATTTGGTGGAGGGTAATCTCTGCTGGGCTAGCAGATGATGGAAAATAGTATATCCCCAGTGCAGTACAGTGCTAGTGTGGTGAACTGCCTAGCCTTGGTAAGTTAGCCCAGGAAAAGCAACACAGTGGCATCTCTGGCAGTCCTGGTGGCAAAGCTTGCTTTTATCTACCTGGGGTCTCTCTGTGCCAGTGCTGTGCACATGTGCCGTGTGGCCTTTGTCTTGTGGCAGCACTGCTTGGAGGAGAGCTAGGGGCTTACTCCTGACGCCTTGCTTTTCTATCTGAACATGTGCCTCTAGCACTTCTCATTTCTGCATCAAAAGGGTTGCCCATTTGTTGAGATTCTCATCTCCACTTAAGGGGTAATAAATTCTGGGAGCTGCTTAATCCTGCTTTAAAGGTACAGTGAGACCTACCAAGGAAAAAGAACTGGTCTGTTTAGAAATGTCCCATAGGATGAGAAATTGCAAGAGGCCTGGCCAGAGAAGCCTTTCCCTAGCTGACCAAGGAGTAGAGTTAAAAAGCATTTCAATGAGATATTCCCAGTTCTCAGGGCACAGTGAAAACTCATCAACTCCTCCTCCCTGACCCTGTCCCACAGTATGAGAACAATAGATTTCTATGACACTAAAGGCAACAAATTTAGAAGGAATTACAAAGGATATTGCTTTGCACACTGAATAGATAGCCTGTGGTCTTCACTAATGCAGACATTCAATGTCAAGCATGTATAGACGTGTTTTTGAAAATCATTGGATGATTTAATCATCACTGGCTACCACATGTAGCACTAAGATAATCCAGGGTTGGATGTCACCCTACAGCGTTGCAACTGATTGCCTCTGGGGTACTTGTGTGTCTGTGTGGGAGAATGGCACAGCTGGCTGAGTGTATCTAAGTTTTTTTCTTCCTTTGAGTCTTTATTTATAATATCTCCAGAGCCATGAGGTTGAAGCAAATGGAATAACATCCGAATGAGAACATCCAAAGCTAGAAGTCAGATCCAAAAGGGAATCTGGGAGTCAAGCTCTTTCTTGTTTGCATATCCAACTTGGCGTTGAATGCAGTAGGAAGCCAGTACCGAGGCCTGATCTTACTGGGCTAAAGTAGCAGCTGTGAAATGCATGTACTCTACACAACTGAGACGGGAAGGAAAGTGACTCCTGTCATCTTTGCTCCCTGGGAACTCAGAATGACCTCTACCATAATTTTGAAGTCATCTTGAGAGCTGCTTCGAGGTGCTTCCAGTGCAATAATCCTACAGGTGAAATCTTTATCGCCTTTTGTTAGTTGTGCCCAAGCATGCAGTGGATTATGCTGTGGCCTGTGGCTGGAACCAACTGTGTCCCCACTGCCTGTAAGTGCTGAGGTTTAAATCTGGGCCACTCCGCACCCTGTTCCTCGGTTTCCTCCCTCCAGAACTCCAGGCTTTCTGAATGGTCTTAAGAGCAAGCCAGCTGTGGCAGTGTAGATAATCCTCTTAGAAAGGTGGAGGATTACTGGGGTGCAGGGGTGAGCTGTTCCCTGCCTCTCCACATATCCACTGTGATGTGGAGGGTGGCGAGGGGGTGATGGAGACCTTGGTGTTGTGCTTGGTCAGGAGATCATTCCTCCCTCTGAGCTGCAGAGAGCCTGTCTCATTCCTGTGCAGTGCACGAGCTTAACTCACTGCAACAGCAGTACAGCAACCCACCCACCTTCCACTTCCAGAAAGCAAAGCTCCTCAGAGGCCACCACAGAGAGGTTTGGGAATGCTGTGCCATTGCATGCACAGCCTCTGGAAATTTGGCTTTCTGCAGTGTCTCTGTTGCTGTTACTGTCCCAGCAGCTTCTAGTTTCCCACTGCTGAGCAAGACTGATTCACACCTGAAAATTCTATGCACCTAGAAGCCCCTGGAGAGCGGTTGACTGCAGGATGGTTGCCTATTCCCTATCGCAGGTCACTGAAACAGTTGCTTCTGGCTGCTGGGGGAGCTCTTTGAAAGCAGCAGAGACCTCCTAGGTATACCTGGACATAGCCAAGCAAGAGCCTGGCCTCTCACTGCTCTGCTGGTTTGCAGGGTGACTCACCCACCCTCAGCTCTGTAGAAAAAATAAATCACAGCTGCAGCTACAGATGGCAATGCTGAGGGCAGCAGCACCAGCGCTGAGCAGAGCACAGCCTCCTGAGAGCCCATGGGCAGGCAGAATTCAGTGACAGAAGCAGTTCAAGATGCCTTTGGGCATCCCTTTAATTTCACAAAGCAGAACCTGTTCCTGGTCCTGCAGTAATGCTCTAACAAGCTATGTTTTCGTTTCACATTTCTGGTGGGTGCTCAGGGGAGATGCACATACCCAAGCTGCAGGATGCTGCAACACAAGCAGCTGCCGCTGAAGCAAAAGATGTGTCAGCTCTGGTGTACAACACCAAGGAGAAATGTGTGTTTTTGAGTCCCTGGCACTGACGGGGGCCTCTGAGGGCACGGTGGCTCTCAGCAGCATGTCAATGATAAATAAATGCTTTGGACGGCTTCAGCTGAGGGAAAGCTGTGCTGCCCAGTGCTGCTGCGGGGTGGGTAGGTTTCAGGCAGCGAGGAGTGGCCGACTGCAGCAGTCAGCCTCTGGACATCACCAGGGCAGTGATGCCCAGACCTCCATCCAAAACCACCAGGTGGTGATCAAGTGCCCCGGCACTCTGTCAGGGCACCCACCGCCTGCCCGTTCCCCCTCAGGCGTTGTACTGCCAGTCCTGTGAAACTCCCATGAGATGCAAGGGCTGAAATGAGTAATTCATGGTTTCAGGCATAGCTGGTGGCATGTCCTGTTAAGAGGTCTGCACAATATTTTCCATTGTAAGAGTCTGTTTCTAGTTGTTTCTCTTTTTGCCAAGCGTATCTGCCTCAAGCTGCTGTTTTATTTAAATTTCATCCAAAACAATGTCATTGTTAATGAAAGTGAGGGCAGTGGAAAATACTTTTTTTTTTAATCCATACACAGCTGGGTGTGTGTATATATACATATCTGCATGTAAAATCTGACACTACTTTTCTGTTGTGCGCTCTGGAATGGGAGTGCCGACAAACAGCACGGTGAACTTAGTCTTTTCTGTGCAAACCTGCCCAAGCTGCAAACTCTGTTCACCCTGGCTCAGTGAGGACCTGCTGGACCTGTGTGCAGACCTGGCTACCCCAGAGCTCCAGCTGCAGCGAGCCTGCCAGCCTGTGGCTCAGCAAGAAAGTTGGGGAGTGTGGCACAACTCTCTGCTCCTGCCAATGCTCCTCCTGCCCTGGTTATCCCTCTTCCTTGTCCCTGCTGTAAGCAGACAGTGAACAGCTACTGGACATACATCCCTATCCTGGACTCAGCCACAGAGTGGGTTTCTACCAGCCCAGCACCAGCAAGGCACCAGCAGGGACTGAAAGGGGTGGGGGGAGATTTTGAAAGGGAGTTAAAATCAGAAGGAAAAGGGGCAGCTGAGGCTTTGCTGCAGGATGTCTGCCCATGGGAAGCCAGGGCTTGCAGGTTCTGCAGCTTGCAGAGGATTCTTGGAGATTCATTTTCTCTACCTTTAGCTGAGCAGTGTGGGAGCGAGTGAGCACAAGAAGGAATGTGAGAGTGTGACTCAGAGAGGAGAGGAAGGAGAGGAAAAAAGCCAGCTCCTCTATTTCTGAAAATTATTTGTACAAGGACACTTGCTTAGTTCAATGTTAAGTATCCAAGGTTTTGGGTTCACAGGTGCAGATTTTCTTTAAAAAGGATGAGTTCCCTGGATGTAAGTGATGCCAGTATGTAAGATATGTGTGCTGTCCCTAGAGTCTTTGTGCTAAGAAACTGTCAAATGTCACACTGGCAGCAGTTGCCCAGAATACTATTTTTGAAGATGTTCTCATACACAAAGACACAGATCTCTTCTCTGCCATTCTGCAGCTCAGTTTAGGTTTCACCTGAACATACTTTGTGCGTGTGCCACATCTGCGTGACCAAAAGACAGATACCTCTGGGGTCTGGAACCAGGGGATAAGACGGTACATTGTCCCGCATTGGGAATTAGGGCCACCAGTGTGATAAGCCAGCAACCTGATAGCCCTATATTTGTCCAGCACCTAGCAAAATGAGGTTTACTCCAAGACTGGACTCCTAGTCAGGCTGAAATTGAAGTAGTAAAATAGTAACACTATAAAAATAAATAATTTTAGTCAAGGGTGCATTTGAGTCATCCCTCATAAGAAAATGACATAAAATTCCACAAGCTTACAGACAAGATATTTCTTGCGCCTTTATACTCTCTCTCTCTCTCTCCTAAAACATCATTAATCTCCCAGTGGCTGAAGGGCAAAATCAACCTTAATGGGAATAAATCCAGGGATCCAGGTTTCCCTACACCCAACCTAAGTTCACGTTGTGGGATCCCATGCTTGCTGGGGTTTGGTTGGTCAGGGAAGCACCAGATGTTTCAAGGAAAGGATTTTGAGGGGAAGAAACTGGACACATGTATGTCTCACTGTTTGCTGAAGGTAAAAGTTTACTGGACTCCCCCCCAAAGAATGCTTTATGGGCAGAAGTAGTTGTCGTTACTCCCACTACCCAATTCGTCCAGAAAACAGGATGAGAGGGGCAGTGTGCTCTGCCATTTCACTGGCAGTGCTGCTGGCCAGGGCTCAAAGCTGTCCCCTCAGTGCAGAGCTGTGTGCCCCATAGCTGCTCGCTGGCCTGGGGAGGGGAACGCGCCAGTCAGGTTCAACCCAAGCTGGAAGTGGAGAGACATGAGGGGACATTGTTCTGTGGTACCGTCTGATGCTTTTTTTGCCCTGGTCCCTGCATCCTAGCTTTTGCAAGATCTGCTTTGCTTCTCTGGGCTCTGGAAACCCCATCAGGCCTGCCTTATTCTGCAGTCTTTCATAATTTTCTGCAGTCTTGCATCTATTTTACCATGCTATCTGAGGTCCAGGCTGTCTCCCTCTGTGCTGTTACAGCACCTAGTGCAAGGAGGTTCAGACCTCTTGTGGGCTCTTGCATTTAAAAATATAGTTTCTCCCTTCTGCTTGTTCTGCAATGCTTTATGCTGACTCCAGTGGAAATAAGGAATGTGGCCATAAGGAATGGTTGTACTGGATTGCACCAAAGTTTAGTGAAACTAATGCTTTGTTTTGGCGAGGGGTGGGTGCTCAGCAGGCAGTGATACAACTGTGCTTCGCAGGGGCTTCCCAGAAGGTATCCTTTACTGATTGTATTTATCACCCTATACATCAAGCTAGCACTTAGATTAGGGTTTGGGCTACTTCTTGCTGTGGAAATCCTTCTCTTCCAACACACTCCCAGTGTGAAGCCAAAGGCCAACCCCTGATGGAGGCAAACTGGGTACATTTAATGGAGAAGCCCAGTGGGGGGTGGAGAAGTTCTGGTGCAGGCAGCAGACTTCTGGCCTAGGGCACTTACCAACCCCAGGGTGTACATGCTCCCCTGTACACCAGGGGGCTTTAGGCAGCTGAGCACCATGCTAGGCATGCTGATGAGGAAATCTGTCTACATTCTAGGGCACATATTGAAATGTAAAGTCTTTTCTTTACCAAGTGCTTGCCTGGGGCTATAGCTGGACTACTGAGAGAGAAGCAAAATGTCGTATTAACACTCCCACACAGCTCCGTCAGGATGCTATGGTGTACTACTGGTACTGCACAGAAAAATGGCAGATGCCACAATAGCACCTTTACTTTCCCGGTTGTGGTTCCTTGGGCAAAGGTGCATGGAGAGCTGTGCCCCAGGGTTCCCTCACTATGGAGTTTGTAACTCCTTGCTTGGACTTCCTTCAGTCCTTTGGAGACAGTGCACTTTCTCCTCTAGGTAAATGTTGGTCTGTTTTTCATTTAAATATTAATTTGGGCTGGCACAATGTAGTGTGTAATGTTGCCACTCTCTGTGAGGATTAGAGCGATTAGGAGTCTCAGAATTCACTTTAATCAGTCAGTTAAATACTGCTGAGATTTGCAGTCTGCCCTCTCCCACCAGACAGCCTGAGTCTTTTGACACGCTAACAAAATTGAAATGAGTTTCTTCATCTTAGACAAGGATAATTAATCTTCAAACACTGTTTATCTTAGCCCAAAAATCCCCAGAATTCAGAACCAAATTAATTTAAAGTCTAAAACTGTTTTAACTAGTAATTGATTAATCAACAGGCTCGATGTGTAATTATATTCTTTGTTCACACTCCTTACAGGCTTGAAAAGACCATCTAATTCCTGTGTTGCTTTCATTCCTATAATTAGACCATGTGACATACAATGCTGTATGTATAGTGAATAAATTCTTTCCTGGAATAATTTCCCTGAGATTGTTTCCTACAGATTAATTTGGTCTTCTTTTTTTTTTTTTTTTTTTTTTTTTAACTTAAAAAAGCTTTCATATGATTTCTTGGTTATTTTGGATTTCTGTGTCTCATTTAGAGATTGTGCAAAGAGATCTAAGCTTTGAATCTTTGCTTTCTGCCTGCTGCTGAAGAAATCTACACTGTGTTTTTATTTCCCTCGCTTGCACTTGACATAGCTTTAATAGTTAAGGAATCCTTGCTCCCTCTGAATATTGATAGGATGTGGCAAATTCAAGATATTGTTATTCTTATTATCCTTCACAATAGACCAGCCACAAAACCTATTAGCGGGTGTTATTCTTGTGGACAGGAATTATCATTGCTAGTATGAATAGGAGGTCTGAGAAAAAAAATCGGAGAAGGAAATTGTGGTCTTTTTAACACAGAGTTGTGGGTCTTCTTTACTTAGTGGGTACTGTCATAACCCCATTGTGGTCAGTGGTCTCGTCAATGGTTTTCATATTTATGTTCACAGAATTCCCTATTTCCATCAGCTTCATGAGTGCTTATATACCGGTACATATTAATATAGTCTCTTCTTCCATAATATCTTCTTGCTGAAACCTATTAAAGCACAATGCCTGTTTAACTCTATGCATATGTAAATATTTTCCATCTCTCCTTTTTGTTAATGACAGAGATTATAGCTTCAAGAAGCAAGTTGAAAACCTCTTTCTGATGAATGAAATACAGATGAGTTTGCCTGCCACCATCTTACTGATAGGAGTTCTTACAGGGCAGGGAAATACCTGGTTTTTAAGTGCTTGGGCCCAAACCTCTGCAGATCTGTGTGGATTCATCCTGCCATTTTGCAGTGCCCTTAGCAATGGAGCATTTGGGTCATCTGCAAAGTGTTTAGAGCCTGCTGGTCCTTTCTTCTGATACCTACCTAGAAACTTCAGCATCATGGAGGAAAAATTAAAAGTGGGGAGAGATGAACTGCACTGGATGTGATGGGGAGGCAACAGGGGAGCTTTCTCCCTTGCCAGTAGCCAGAGAGCTCTAATGTATGCCTTTGTCCTTGGTCCCAGCAGTGTGGGGCATACCAGCTGCCTGAGGCTCTGCAGGAGAGGTGGAGGGCAGTGAGTAGCCAGGAGCAGCAATCTCCACTGTAGGGGTTAGGAGATGTTATCAAAGGCACTTCTTCACAGCCAGTAGTTCCCCCATCATAATGCCATTAAGTGGAGCTGGTGAATCAGCAAGATGTGCCTTGGCAAAATTTCAAATTCTCTTCAACATCAGATTGAGAAATAATCAGTGAGATGCAGCCTGGGGGTTGTCGTTCTGGGTGTTTCCCACTGCCTGAACCAAAGTCTGACTGGGCAGGGACAGGGTCACCTTTCTCTGGGAGAAGCACAAGGTCCTACTTACCAGAGGCACTGTCAGAAGAAGTCCTTCCCTCCAGGAAGAATATCTTTTAAGATCTTTACCTTTTAAAAGATTTTCTAGCCTGAGATTTCAAATGGCAATGTCAAAGCATGTCATGGATTTAGAAAGCAATTGCACCAATTGCTCAAATCCATGCAGCTGAAGAGGTTTCTCTTCCCTCTCTACCAACCCCTGTGAATCCTTTCCTGACCATTTTCTATTGACTCATTATTTTTGCTAAACAGAAAGTTCTTCCTGTTTGCATCTACTGCTCTGTATCTCCTTGCTCCTGAATGCTAGTGTACGTAACAGTGCAGGCCTCTTTCACTCATTTTGCTGAAAACCGTACCAACCAGAGGATTTCTCACCTTCCCACCTAGAGAGGTGGTACTTCTGCCCTGGTGCTGAGCCTGATCCAAGCCCCTGGAAAAGGCTTCCCTGTGCTTGCAATGAGCCACCGCTTTGATCTTTGCAGTGTCACAACTAGGATCTCAGAGACTGAGGCAGAGTCTAGCACTTGCCATGAGTCTGTCTTTCCTAGACATCCTCTCTAGAGCCAAAGGGTAGAAGCAGGCAGTATCCAGCAGCCCTGAGCTACCCCTCACCAAGCACGCAGCTGAGCCCTTAAAAAGGCAAAACAAAGCAAAACCCAAATGACAACTGCAATTCTCCTGTAATTTCCTGCCTTGGGGAGAGAGACTTTAAAAACATAAACCATAGGAATATGTGATAAGGTTCTGGAAGCTGGGGACGGCAGAGAAATTATGCTTTGCCTGGTCTTCATGAGTATACAGCAGTCCCATTCAAGCTATTAGGAAGGTATAAAGAAGAAACATTTCGAGATTTCTGAACTGTTTCTATAAGAAAATAGTCAAAACAAACTTGTTTTCAAATTTAGATAATTTCAATTTTTAAAGATGCTGTTCGCACATTTCTTAGAAGGGTCACAGACCATTTTAGTTAGTGAAAACCTTTTATTCTGGCATGTAAACAAGTTGCTAGGACTGCCAGTAATGACTTTATATTTATAAAGCAGAAAATGTTGACAAAATATTTCATTTAATGTTTGCAAGGAGAAAAAAGTCTGTCTCTCACCTTTTCATTTTGAAAGAAATGTTATCTTGACTCAAGAACCTTCTACCTTGAAAAATAGTGTCCAGAGCTGCTTTAATCATGGCCTTCCAAGAGACCTGAGATTTCATTACGCCGTTTTTACTATACCCCTTCACAGCCAACCCTAGAGAAATTAAGGAAGGAAGTCTTTCTTTTTACCTAAGGCACAACATCTAGACACTGCAAAGCTGCAAGTTTTGATTTTTTTCCCATGATATAAAAGACAGCCAAAAAGGGAAGAGAGTTAACCCAACCTCCTGTTGCTTACAGGACAAAAGTGTTCAGATATCCCTGGTCTGTGTCAGAGGCTAAATGTCATAGAAAGGGTACACTTTGGAGACTTCATCCTACTCTCATGCAATTAATAGAGCAAGGAGAGCTGTCACAGAGCAGATGGATGTAAAATGAAGCCCCTCAGTGAGGTAGAGCAAAGGAAACTTGACAGCGCATTACTGCTCTAGCAGGTACCAGGATTCTTTGCTCTGCCTTGCCCTAAACCACTCAATAGTTTAAATATTTCTCTAATATATATGGAAGCTTGAGCTACTCAGAGTTTTCCAAAGGCCCATTTATTCCTTACCAGTGCGGGGACACTGATTTAAAACTCCCAGAAAGAGGCTGTCTTCCCAGAGCTCACTGTATTGGACAGGGAGATGCTCTGAGGACAACTTTCCCTTTGCTCTTTAATGCTCTTCTTCCTCTGTCCCACCTAGACACAGCTGCTAAGCTACCAGCTCACAGCATAGGCAGCACCATGGTGATTTTTGACAGGTTTTTGAATCTCAGGATGTTGCTTTCTGTCATCACTTAGCTCTTGCTACTCAGAAATCACCCCTGTATCCCCAAAACTGATGATGTCCTGAGTCAGCCAGTTCTCAGGCCCAGTCTGAAATCCCCTTCCCTGCTTTATACTCCCCGCTTGCTGTATTGTAGCTCTTTGAGAAGCTGGGTCTTGTGTGATCTCTGCACAAATCATACAATCTTCTTCACAGCTCCTGCCCTTAGGAGCTCACTCCTCTACAGCTCTGGTCCTGGGAGGTCTTACACTCTGCAAGGCTTTTGTGTTGGCTTTGGAACAACAGCTACTACAGGGAATATGTTTCTGCTGCACAACACCTCTGCAAACTGCTACTTACAGTAGACAAAAAACCTGCAGGAGAATTTGGATGTAAAGTAGTAAATTTCACTTCGAAAAATAATCACCCCAGATTTCTATTTTAACAGCCACAGAGCATCTCTAAGACCATATTCTTTGGGGATCATCACATTTTTTGCATGGCTAAAATCTCTTAGCCTTCAGGCTTTTGTAGGCCTCCACACAAATATCCTTCTCAGAAATGCAGTGGTGTTTCTGCTTAATTATACAAACATCCTCTGGAAAGTGTGTTTCTTTCCCTTGCAAGTTCAGCCTCATCATAGGTCTAAATTTGCAGATAGAAACAAGTACATTATAATGGAGATGACTGATAGCTGAATATTTCTTGGGTTCAGAGTGTTCCCTAATGCAGGCCATTTTTCATCATCTAGAGTTGCCTGATAATGATGTAATTTCCATTGCTTGAATGTTGAAGCAGCAGCCACATATCATGGAGTTAAAATGACTGTTTATAGGGCAGCTAAATTGTGTTGTTATCAGTTTAGGGCAGTGTTTGCTTTGCTTCTGGGGACAAAATGACAATTGGACTTTCCTAAAACTCATCAAACAGGATGAGAATGCCAAGAATACAAATCTGCACTGTAGTCAAGCTGGGGGGGGGGGGGGGCGGGGTGCGGGAAGAGGAGAAAAAAGGAGAGCTATTTTTGTGTGAAGACGCGATGACTATCAGATAAAAATGACAAAGTCGTACTTGTCAGAAAATAAGTCACATTGCTGATCACCGGATAACTTTGATGTAATATTCCACAATCATTGAACAGAGATTTCATGGCAAGATTAATGGTGAAGTTTTTAAAACATGCATGAAAAAGAGCTTTCTTCTAATATCCAGCTGTCAGGCAGCCCTTATCTGGGGTTTATGTTGATTGATTATGATTGGGATTGAACTAGAACATGACCTCTAAATAAAAAAGAAAATTATGCAGATTTGAAAGTGAACCACCAAGCTTTTGGGTCTTTCCTAAACATTTCAAAACCTGTTTAGGGCCTCATATGGTTATATATACATACGTACCCTATAGGCATGTGTGTAGACTCAGCCCTGTAAGCAAGAAAAATCAGCAAGAAAAAACCTCACCAAACTTCAGACCAAAACCCCTGTCTTCTGTATCACAAAATACTGTGAATTAGGTTTAATACATCATTTCCAACATACAGGACTCAAATTGGAACAAGTTGTTTATGAGATACTATGTGATCATAAGCAGTGCACAGATTTTGAGTGAAAGCAGACCAATTTCCTATGAAAAAAATACTGGTTTCTAGTGTATGACACTGGATGAATTGTTATACGTGGATGGTGACCATAAATCTCACTTTGGACACTTCATGAAATATTTGCAGCATATTTTAAACTAGTGTAGTAGTGCCAATTCTTCTCTAGTGCTCACCGCTTCCCTTGTGTTTTCATGTGGGACTTTGACTATGATGAAGGGAAGTTTGGGTGGCGCTGGCCAGCCATGGTGCCTGCGAGGCTGCAGCCAGCTGGAGACACCCTTTGCTCAAGAGCCTTTCTCCCACAGCCAAACACTGAAGAAATGCAGCAGGATTTTCCAATTTTGCCATCCGTTAATTCCTCCCACAAATCAAAGAGGTTCACAGCACTGTTATGTGTTCAGCCTAATCAGCCACTGAAGCTGGATTTGGAGTAGCTAGGCATATGGAAAGTGTCTGGGAGATGCTAAGCTCAGCCATGGCAGCTCTAAAGAGCACCTTGTCCTGAGCACAGTGATCAGGTCAAACAGAAGGTACTATCCACCTTTGTATTGTATTGCTTCATACAGCACAACCACATAGCTGTGGCTGAGGTTGATGTGTACAGGTGACAGCACACCCATAAAGATGGTGGGACCAACATGCATTTCCATTTGTGCACTGTCCTCTCTGTGTTTTGTCCAAAAGAGACATTTTTTAGCCTTCTTCAGACACATCACATAATAGGGAGTTTATGGAGCTTGCTTGGCCCTGGGGTGAAGTCCTGCACCATCACACTAATCCTTTAATTGAAAGTTGTAGCTGGATGAGAAGGATGAAATAGGAGACAAACAGGGCTGCTCTGTGAGGAGCTGACTTGGTTCCCTGAGAAGGGAAAACACGAGTGGGCTGCCTCCCTGTGGAGTGAGGCTTTGGGAGCCTCCAAGGCCCTGGTTGAGGTGAGCTGGGATAGAGATAGGAGATGCACTTCTGAAGGGTGGCCATTCCTCATCTGTCCCATCTGTGTTTGAAAAACCTTCTTATGCAACCATTGGAAAAAAAGTCCTAAATCAGTGCATGGATGGTCCTGTGCCACTGAAAGAGGAGGAACAATCAAAGTAGAATGTGACAGCATTGAAAATGTGAAATTAATTTGCATTTAGTTGTAAAGGAGAACCACCAGGGCAATGTCCCATCAGGTGGATTTCAGAAAGGTACCGTTGGGCTCATAGAGGGCTGAGAAATGCTTCACGGTGATCATGCTTCTTCCCTAGCTTGTTCCATGCACCTGTGCTGCATCCAGCCAACCCTGAACTCTGTGGCATGTGGAGAAAATTTTGCAAGAAAATGTCTATCTTTTCGCAGTGGCCAGTTATGGAAAGGGGAGAGGAAATGGAGAAGCAGCAGAAATATTTCCCTGCTTTCTCCCTAACAAAAAATGCAGGACTAATGAAAGCAGATTTCCCCCCTTTAAAACACTTGTTTTTCTTCTTAGGCAGTGTGGGTTTGGGGGCACCTGTTTTCTTTCCATCCCATAATAAATCCAGAAATTCTTAAAAGGCTGTATTTAAAGAAAGATTTGTCAGTCCATCAAACCCTTTCCGTTAGGGAAAGGTTTTCAAAATAGTAAAAAATATACTCATCGTCTCTTCTTTCTCCTGGTTTCTTACTTGCATCGTGATCTTATTTGGGCTAAGTATAAATAAGGTGTAAAAGGGGGCTAATAAGACTTTAGCATTTGTAGCTGAATGAGAAGCACGTAGGTGGGAGATACTGCCAAGGGCTTGATTTTCAAAAGGGAATGTAAAGGAAATGGAGGTGGAGCCCTGACACTTCCTTGTGATCCTGGGAGCAGAGGCTGTGCTGCAGATTACTTACATGCAGGACACAGGTAAAGGTGGCACAATCCAGATCCAAATGACTGAACTTTATAATATTTTTCACATGGATAAGGCCTTTCACTGTCATTTATAAATCACATTTTAGGCTTTCGGAATTGTGTGAAAGAAACTGACTTGAAAAATTAAGGAATGTTCAATCATTTCAAATAAAATGGAAACATGCTTTTTTGAGTTAAATATCTAGACACTAGAATCACATTACGTCTGCAGTCTGGGAAAACCAGAAAATATTAGTAAACACCTCTTTACAACAATATCTGCAGTTTACTTTGGAATATGGTAAACGATGCTGTTGTAACAAGGGCATCACAAGTTTTAACGGCACAGGGAAGCATGATAGCACAGATATTTATCAAAGTCTATTATAGCAGAGAGTCTTATAACAAGAGCAGAATGTATTTGTGTCATACTCAAAATGTCATCTCAGTTGCAGACAAGACTGATGAGAAAAAATGATTAGACGCAGAGTTTTGATTTATCTTTCTTTTCCATAATGGAGACTTTTGATGATCTCACTTTAGGTTGCAATGCTTAAAACCCAAATTTCCAGCTACCACTGGAACACAAAGCAGATGAGCCTCTATTAGCATAATTTTCCTTTAGTTTTTTACCCAACTGCTGGAAATCAGTTAAAATGTCACTAGTAAAACGTAATCTTTTGGTCCTATTTTCTTGTAAACGAAGTTGAAAAGTACCTCTGTCACAAAATACTACCACACTTCCTTGTTTAGTTATTGTCTGAACATGGAAACAAATCCTCTTACCCTCAGCCCTACAGAGAACAGATTTTGTGTGAGGGTCTCCCCCAGCCAGGCTCCTCCAGCCCTGCATCCTTGTCCTGCATCACTGTGAGCAGTATAATACCACTGCCAAGGCCTATGCTATAGACACTGTATTCCTAGGGAATGTAAGGAACTTCGGAGCAGCCTTCAGAGGTATTAATCTGCTACCAATACTTGTTACAGTCATCAAAGAAATTCAAAGGTCCCAAATTCCAATGTATTGCCATCTTATTTGATAAAACTTTGAAAAATTTTTGAGGGTTGATGCACAAAGGAGAAAATTGTGAGTGTTCCTAAAGGCACTTTTGAACGCTACAGGTGAGATTCAGGCACTGCTATTTTTCAGTGAGTTTGTAATTGTTATCGGCAAATTATTCTCAGAATTTTATAGAAGTTGAAAACAAAACAGCTCTAGTTTATGCTACGCTATTTAGTGGAAAAAAGGAAAATACATGAAAATTTTTCTTTCCTTGGTTTTACTTAGTTCAGAGCATGTCACATTTAATGAATCTGCCCAATTTTAAGATCAGAACTAAGTTGTTTTGGGTAGCAAAAAACCCCAGACCAGACCTCAAACCCTGAACCAAATGACCAGATATTTAATCCAAAACAAGGCTATCTCAGCCAGTTGGATTTACCTTGTACAACTTGGTATGGGCATTTTTTCCTTTCCAGAAAAGACTATAGGCGATCCTTTGAACATTACTGAATGCCCCATTCCTAGCAAGAGAAGCCTCTTTGTCTTTTCTTTAGAACTGCTTTGCCAGTATGTCCTGGGTTGTGTTGTGGTGACTAGCCTCATGATTCTTGCATAGGCACCAAAACTGCACAGATTCTCTACTGCCCACTGCTTCTTAGGTAGGTGACACATGCCCCGCCCCCTTTTTTTTAGTGACTGACAGTTTTAGGTGGGGTGAAAAAATCAAGCTGCAATAATTTGATGTAATGCTTTTGACATCACTAATGAACTCATAGCATGGGAAATTCTTCTATGCAACTCCTTCCCAAGCTTCTCCCATTTGCATTGCATCTCATGTGCAGGTCCACTAACCACAGGGTATCAGAGAAAATGCTGTCCTATAATTTAAAGTACACTTACACTAATGGAGTTTCAAACCAATAGAAAAGGACCTTCTGTTCATCACATCAACGTCTTCCCGATGTTTTGAGGCTAAACATGAACAAAACCAGTAGGAAGTTAGCAGCTGTTAGCAACTACTGTATGTAAAAAGAAATTCCTGACGTGAATTGTGCAGGCTGTCAAACTCAGAAATATCGCATGACCCTGACAGCCCTACTCTGCGTCATGTTCAAACTTCTACAGCCATGCAGTTCAGAAAGTGTAGTGGTAACCAGCAGCTCAGGAGCCAAAAAGGTAGACCCAGGCATTACTATCAACACAGCCACATGGCACAGATGTAATGCATTGAAATATTCCTGTGCCATGTTGTCCAGGCACAGGGTTAAACACCTGCTATTGCTTTATAGATTTTGCCATTCTTCGCAAAAATTTGCAATTTTGAATTCTACTAAAAGCCTTGCATGTCTTTCCTCCTTCAGTTTTGTGTTGGACATTTGATCTCCCTTTCATAATAGCCCCTATTAAAGCACAGATTTCTCGGGAATTTAGAGTCCCTTCAGAGAGTAAGTCACCTCGACACAGAGGCTATTTCTCAGCATGTCACTGCCTCAGCATTCATGTCAATGTCTCAGCATTCGCTATGTACATAGTGAATCTCATGGAGAAGTGCAAATGCACCAGCTGGCCAGTGCTCATGCACAAACCTTTGAGTGACTTGGGAACCAGGTTATTTAAGGTTCTGTGCCTACGTGAGTGTTCCTATGTCTGTATCGGTGGGCACAGGATCACGTCAGAGTCACAGGTCTGGCTGCATATCTCAGTAGCTCTCTGACTCCTTCCCCAGCACGCACCAACTCCTCTGGCAGCCCAGAAAGGAAAGGGATTGTGTAGGCTGGGAGGGAGCCATACATGGTTTGGACAACTGATGACTCAAACTCAAGTCAAGAGAGGAGTAATACTGGCAAGCACCATTCTGCACCCCATGACTGATCTTGGGCTCATTCCTTCTTCTGTCCCAGACTCCACACCTCCGGAGAGTCTGTAAAACCCACCTTCTCTCCTTCACATGCAAGAGGAGGCAGGTGAATGGAAAAGGTTACGTTGCTTTCTGTAGAGATGCTGTGTTTGTTATTAGGCATGTGAAGGCCAGTGTATCTGATACCACTGTACTGCATTTTTTTCCTCTCAGCTGCACATGTTATTAGAAATATGGCTGGAGAATTTGAACCTTTTTCCTACACATGTGCAGTGAAGAGCAGCATTCTTTCTGCATCATCAAAAGGGGTTACTTCTCCTTTTGCAGATCTCTATCTAATGCTGCATAGTGGGGTCAGGAGGAGATAGAAAAGGTGCTCAGGTGGATTTTTCCAAAAAATATAGGCTCTTTCATCTAGTGATGGCAACATCAGGCGTCTTCCTGAAACTAGACAGAGCCTCCTGCCTGGTGATGCTCAGTGCAGTCAGCAATAATAGAGGCAGAGAACCTGAATGGACAAGTCCAAGCAAACATCTATGTCTATTTGATATACACGGTCTTGAGAGAAAGGAGCATGATCACTGCTACAGACTCCTCTTGGTTCAGTAAAAGGCTGATTAGATAAAATTTCAGGGTAGCCAGGAAGGTTCTCTAATATTACAGCCAAAGGCCACATGGGTTAGGATGTGCAGTGGGAGAATTCAGAAAGAAATTGTGTAGCAGAGAAGGGAGAAGTAAGAGAGATGTACAGTGCCTTGAAGGAGATACAGATAAGCCCGGATTTAATGCAGCTCAAAGAGAATAGCAGGTTGAACTATGCTGAAGGTTTCTATGTACAGCAGGATGCACAGATTTTCTTTTGATGCTAGTATGAAATGCACATTTTTTCTGTGCAGCATACGATAAAGTCTCCAAACTAGGAAACATTCATTTTGACAAAAGCAGCAGAAGTCCAAACTTACGGTCTTCCCATGGTTATGCTGTAAAATTTGTGTGTTCGGATAACTGGCATTGTCAGGGAAGGTGCAGTTGCTCTTTATTGTACCAGAGAATTGAAGATTCATATTCATTCTGAACTATGATACTAATAACAATAACAACAATGATAATACAAAATGCTCTTTTAAGACAATGATGCTAGCAATTTTATTTTGCTTTTTGCTGGGACCACCATCAGCTACTTTCAAAGCTTTCAGGTAAGCTGTGTTTGCATTCCCAGTTAAGTGCTATGACAATGCTCTCTTGCATAGTAATTTTTACCCCTAAACTTTTCACAAACTTTGTATCCAACAGCAGTTTTAATACTGTTGCCTGGTATCATTGTGAATTTCTAAGCAACTCATTTGGTTGCACAGTTGCTTGTGCCAAGTGTAAACCTTTGATGTTTAGGTGGCTGCTAACACTAAAGGCACCAGGATAAAATATCTTCAAGAATACCATATTTGTTATTAGGGATTGCTTCCAAATCCCTGCAAACGATAGTCTAAATGCACAAAAGCTGTAAGTGAATGAACCAGTAAGGAAAATAAAACACACATACAGCAAAGAATCTGACTGAGATTTAGAGTGGAACGTTTCATAACTCAGATAACTTAATCCAATGCACATCCTGGTTTCCCTTGTGTACAGCAACAGACCTATGTGGGAATGTTAGTGTTCACTTGCCTACTAAGGTTATGCTTATTTGGAGTGGAGGGAAATATTCTGACATGTATGAAATAAATAGTGTGATCCAGGTACACTGCAAAGTGTCTTAAAAAAGCTTTAGCTGGAGTGCTTCAGCCACTTGATCTCCTCACTGACCCCTATTTTGACTAAGAGGAAACATCTGGAAGTCTAGTAGCCATAATGGAAACAGTCTGTCTTTGTGAACATAACTTCATATTAACAAAGATGCTCTGTTAAAGACGCAGTCTCACCAAAGGTAGCTTAAAAGCAGTCTCCCTCTAAATTCTGCAGAGAGGTGGAAGAAATCTCATTAGAAATTGTGAGAACTTTCCCAGTACAGCCTTTTTAGCAATAAAGGCTTAGATATGGGTCATTGGGGTTTATTGGGTTTGGGGATTTAAAAAAAACCAACAAACTCTTGGCCTTCTTTGCCTCTCTGCAATGAATTCAAAGCCAATGGGATGTTAAATATTTCTGGAAACCTCACTCTTTACAGCACATCTAAAATTAATGGGTTTTTTTCTGAAGATGAACAATGATAGCAGTGAATCCACGAAGTCATCTATCCCAGGCAGTTAGCCTGCAAGGACACTGTAAATTCACCTCTCATCTGTATGTAGCAATTAAACTTTCTGTTAAACCGAGGAAGTCAAGGCTGGTGCTTGTCTTCTTTCACTGGCCTCCTCAGGACATTTGTCTTTTGATCTGGCGTTCATTGGTAACCCCATATTTTCCTGAACCTCCCCACTAGCTCTGAAAGGAAGCTGAAGTTCCCACCTTGCATCAAGCATGTAGATTTAGGTACCATTCTCTGACAGCCACAGCCATTGAACAAAGCTGGCCACATGTCTCACCAAACGGAGTGATTTTTCTCCTCTGGATTCATGCAAAAGAATGATTTAATTTTTTCATAGAGAGCATAACATTCAGGTAAATACTCTGTATCGTAGCAGCTGCTTTCAAGAAAGAAGGAGCATGAAGAAATGGTACAACAAATTGTAGCTTTGGTGTTTATGTCAACACAAGACTTGAGATGTGGATGCTGCCCTCAGAGCACCAAAGCACACAGTAGGGCTGCAGGCTCTGGGGCTCTGACTCTGACTGGCTTTTCCTCTTTTCTTCTTCTCAAATTCTATTTAAAAGGTGCATAGGATTTTTAAAGAAATGCCTAAATTAATTGGCACAAGTCCCCTTGCCCAGTCAAACACCCAAGTGAAATGGTATTATTTGTACACATCCAGCACATTTAGATGCTATTTTGAGGACCTGGGCAAAACGTGGATTAGGTAGTCAGGACGGGTTAGGTAGTCAGGACACACAATTTTTTACATTTAGTTTACTGGTTACCAGCCAGCACAGGTTGATGGAGACTGACATTTCTTCCTGGTGCCTTGTGACAGCTTATGTGAATGAAGCAGCTGATCTCAAGTGGGTATCAGTATCAGAACAGTCAATCAGTATCAGCAATAAGTGGTAGCTTTACTGCAAATCCTCCGAGCAGAGAGACTTAGACTCAAGCAACACACTGAACTACTTAACACTTATTTCTTAAATACACAGCATGGCTTGAAGGATGAGCTGTGATGGCAGCTTGAGTTTGGTGGTCAGTACCAGTAGCTGCATCTCAGAAGCTTGCCCCTTCTGGCTGGGCTAGTGGTGCTGCTGGGGGCTGGGTGGCCTTCCCCACGGCAGGGCAGGGCTGAAGCTGGGAGCAGAGTGGTGAGCCTGGCTCTGCTGCCACACTGGCACTGAGCAAGATAAACTTCAAAAGCAAAAAGCAAAAGAGGCAGTGACATTCATAACGAAGAAAAGAAAAAATAACAATTTCCATGTACCTGGATAGCCAAAGTGCAGGTGGCAGTGACATTTAAAGCAAGACACGTGAACTTACCTTTCAAAACCTGATAGCAATTTATAAAGACAGGCCTGTCAAAGAACTAAACCCCAAGACTACTTTAATAATACTTATGTGATTAAAGATACTGCAACTGCTATTCAAGGTACCAGCTAGATGGAAGACATCTTTTTGAGACAGGGACTGCCAATGGCAAATGACCCTGGAACAATTGATTAAGTAACAACCAGGTAAAAAAGTGTCTGGACAAAGGAAACCCCAAAAGCTTGTACTTGTAAGAATGAATAGGGTAAGACCTCAGGCAAAGACAGTGGAGGACAATTACTTTGGAGTTAATAAGTAGCATTTGCAACTGTAGAATACATCCTGGTATCACTGAATTACTTGCTCTGGTTTCTGAGAAATTCAGCATTCCCTAATAAAATACAAATGGTTATAAAGACCAATAACGTTAAAGTGAATAGCTATAAGTCAGAGGGACTGCTAGGTGCTTACAGTCAAAGAGATAGTCTCATTTTCTGGCATGCATGTCATTTGCAGCTTCGGTTCCCAGTGCGATTGAAGAAACTAATGTCTGAGTAACCGGATGTAGGTTTTTGAAAAGGTTCCTTGAAGTAATTAAATGAATGAGTGATGCCGTCAGCCAGATGACTTGACCTTGTTGTACCCATTGGGAAAAATATTTGTCTAAAATTACCTACAAATCCTGTAACACAAAGAGGGCAACATACATCACAAGGTGACTTGCAAATCTACCAAATTAATTTAAGTATCTTTTTGAGCATACACACTTTTAACTACACAATAGAATTATCCAAAGTATTACTATAATGTCACAGTCTTGTACAGATTGTGCTCATCAGTGTTCGAATTTAAAGGTGAAATGAACATGGAGGAGGAAAAGGGAAACTCCAGCATGTGTTACGAAGTGTACAGGCAAGCTATTTTGAGGAACAGCCTCATACATCTTTGACACATGGCAAAAACCCTAAAAAAGTTATTTAACTTTTATACTTTGACAATGTTGTGGTTAAGGTTTCCATTTTTGCTGTCATCTCCTGCAATTTGTTCTGAGGGAACATTTCTCTTCTAGACAACTTTAGCAGGAAAATGCTCTTGCATTTTCATGGGAAAGTGCAATATTCTGGATTATTAAACTGTTCCAGAGAAGGGTTTCATAGCATCACAGAGACACATAGTATCAAACATCTACATACTGTATCCCATCCTTCTGCTAATGCCTTACTATTCCCTGTGCTATGCAGTGTGTTGTAAGCCATGCTTATTTGACCTAAGGGACCGGGCTTGCCATAGTATCAACTGAGCATTTTTTCCCAGTGTTCCATCTCCATTTTCTTCTGCTTTATGTTATTGAACATAAAGTTGCCCCTCCTGGGTGGAGACCTTTGCCCAGATCAGCTCATTCCCATGTCATTAACACATGCTTGTTGTAAAAACCTTTTCCACCCTTAAAAAACAGTATGCTTGAACTGACAAAAACACCAAGTCCACCTGGAACTAGCTCTGTTGATTGAGTGAAAGCACAGGGAGAAGCCTGTGTGCCTGCTGTGGGGAAGCATGGCAGGGTCTGCAAGCCATGGCAGGGCAGAGCTGGGCAGAACCAACAATGGAGCACTGCCAACCTCCTCCCATGGGGCAGAAACACTGATTTCCACTTTCTGTTGACTTGTAAAAGTCCAAGTAAACCACAGATTGTCTACATGTTCAGTATCAAAGTCATTGCTTTGTCCAGAAGAAATCATTCTTTTAAATGTTAATTTCAGTGGAGAAAAATATAAATAATATACTCTGATTCAAGCCAGATGTGGTTTCTTGTCTTGACCAATGAACCAAAAAACTGGTTCATCCAGTACTTCTATTTAAACTCTTACTACTTGAGAGAGTTGGCTTATTCCCCAGCTTCCCAGTCATTTCCCTGTGATCAGTATTTCTTCCTTTATTCAGTCCTTTATTGCATGTGGCTGAAGACAGATGAGATGGGAACACTATGGATCTGACCCAAGATTTCGACTATTTATTGCATATCAGACAAACAAGGCTCTCAGAAATTTCAATTTTGAAAAAACCTCAATTTTGAGAAAACTTTCAATTTTGAAAAAAAATGCAACTCAAACTGTTGCTGTCTGAAAAGGTATAATTAATGTGCCAATGAGATGGGAAACTTTCTCTGACAGCTTTATTTGATATTGATTGAATAATGCATATCTTAGGGCACATAAAATTTATTTTACTAATTAGTGAAAATGATGACTAAATTGATGCAATTTAAAGCATACCAACACATCGGTCTCTTGTCTCAGAAAATAAAGTCTTTGGAAGCTGAGGTACGTTCAGCAGAGCTTTGTTTTATGTTTTTTGCTTTTTCTGAAGATCTGTTTTTCTCATAGACTGACAGTCAGGAGGGACAGGCACATTTAGCTTGGATTCATACACGCTGGTGTGAAGCCTCCTGGATTCATACCAGTGTTCCCACAAAGTTCAAAGGTAACATGTCACTTGGTTCTGTATTATTAAAATATTAAAAAAGAGTTTTTCACTCCCTGCTGATGTCTAGGCAGGACTGGGAGGGATGGGAAGCTCTCAGCAGAGACAGAGAGAGAAAGAAGGCCTTGTCCTTTTGGCAGTGAGCTGCATCCCTGGAAGACAAAGTGGAAGGAGGGGCATCTTTGCAGTCCTTGTGCTGCTTCAGAGCCATGATTTGATTCTCTGGATGTTGAATGATAAGGGAATGATTCTAGCAAAAATAGGTGAAATCTGTGGCAATTATCATTTGCTCTGGAGACTGCTATGAGATCATCAGAAATGCTGAGTGTTGTGTCTGGAGATCTGGGCTACAGGGGACAAAAAATATCTGGCTTTATTGGGAAACCTAATAAAGGATTAATATGTGGGAGGCGAAGAGAGGAGGGAGATGAAGAGTGTAAGGATGGTATTTTGTCATTTCAATCTTGTCTTTGTTTTATTTATTTTCTAATACCAAAGGGACTTACTGTCTCAGCTCTTCCCTGGGACACAACATGACCTCCCTGGATATTTAGCCTGTGGAAGAATGAGGAGAGTGAAAGGACACTGACTTCCACATGCAATGTTGCTTTGTCATCCCAGGAGATCCCGCATCAATAGGGAAAAAAGACTTTCTCCTTTCCTTCCAAATGACCCTGGGAGTGTAAGCACACTGGCTGGGACCCTGGGAAGCCACCCAGCAGCTGGGACCTGGGAAGCCACCCAGCAGCTGCAACCCTGACCTTGGGGCTCCCCTATTTTCAAGACCTTTGTTTCTAGCCAGAGCATAGGGATGGGGGTGTTGCAGGGGGGTCATCGGTTCCACAGGGTGGCTGTGGGATGCCCAGGGGTCCCTTCTGTAGGAAGCCACTGGGGCTGCTGGGTACAGGTTACCTGGGCTGTCAGCGAGTGTGACAAATGATACTGGCTGCTCCAGGGAGATAAGATGCATATAAAAGGCTGAGTTTTCAGCAGCATTTCCTTGGCTTTCCAAGTGAAATCCCTGGGCCTTCTTGTTCGTCATAAGCTGCAAACAGATGAGGCACAATGTTTTGCTGTATTTCAAGTAGTAACACTGCGGTATTGCTTTTGGGTTAAGAAAGAAAGAATGTGATCCGGAAACGTACAGCAATAAATCACAGTGAAGAAAGGCAACGTCTGTGTAGTGGCAATGGGCTCACGGGCAGGTCAGTGGTCAATTAAAAATAATAATAATAATTAGATTTTATGAAAAATATATGCTACTGTGGAAGGGAAGGGAGAGAAACATAGGAGTCTTGTCCTTGCTTCAAGAAGGACCTGTGAGTGCAGGTAGCATTAGCTGACTAATGGCAGCTGGTCCTGCTGCGGGCACAGCTGGGGCTTGGGGGAGCCGTAGGGGTTGCAGGAGGCTGTCAGCACCTGTAGCTGGGGCCACAGCAAGCTTGCTCCAGCCAGGGTGTAGTGGAAAAGACAGCAGAGGCACCAAATTAAGTTGGTACTGTGCCATTCAGCCAACTTCTCACACGCCAAAAGGCAGCAGCATCCATTAGGCAGCATCCTGCTGACCCTGTTTCTTGCTCTCCTGAGTCCTTTGAATTTTGTTTGGGGGTGGTTATAGCCAACAGGGATCAGCATTTGGACCGGTATGTACCAGCATGTTCAGATTGGCAGAGAGACTGTGCTGCAGGCACCCAGCAGTACTGCCAGGTGTGAGGCAGAGCAGTGGCTGAGAGCGCTCGTCTGGTACCTCCTCAGGTAACCCAAAGTGAGAAGATGCAGGGTTGTAAATGCTCCTGTTCCATCAGTGCTGAAGGAGCTTTGGGTGTAATTGCTCTCTTTATAAAGCAGAGCAGCACTGGCTTGAACAGCTTGTTCTTTTGGTCTGTTTCGGGAGAATCAACATATATAACTGCTTCCTCCCACATTGCAGCCGTCATCGCTCTTGCATTAAAAATGGCTCCCCATTTAGCTGTTATCCAGAGGGAGGATCTGCAGGCTTGTGTTGGTTGAGGATTTAGCTGAGACACCAGAATATCAAGCTCTAGCAACTAAATGGCATTGAAAACCTGCTTCAAGATCCTTCTGTTGCCAGTGTGTGGGAAAAGCCATGGCTCTGGAATAGGGGATGAAATGGTCACCATTGTAAGAGGAGCTTAAGTTTGTCCTTTGCCTCCCTCAGCTTCTCATGGCACAGTCACAAGCAGGGGACCAAACCCAGCTGGGTCTTCTTCTCTGGTTAACTAGATGGTGTGTCCTGCTATGTGCAAGAGGAGTCCTGGTATGGTAAAGGCGAAACAAGAATTAACCGAACAGAAGAATTATTTGGAAAAAATGTTGGGCATTCAATGCAGTGCATTGGGGTAAGTCTAGGCCAGCTTGGTTCATCAGTGGTCCAGTTCAGAAGTGACAGACCCTCACTCTCTTGTTGGTAATGTATAGAGTGAGTGGAACTTTCCTTCCCTCAGGTGAGGCATGCACAACCCCACAGTATCTACCACCCCATCACTCACACACCCCTTCTCATTTTTCATACCAAGTAGCTATCTAGGCTAAAACCACATTTTTTTTCTTTTCCAGTTCTGGGTCTACTGAGTTCTGACACACCCCAGGAAATGAAAGTTAGACAGGCAAAGGTAAGGACAAAATCAGATGAGTTTCCTGACACTTCTGACACCTGGTTTGGTGCCTCTGCAGCAGAGATTGCAGCTCCTGTCTGCCAGACATGAAGCTGGACCCTGGCAGGACCAGCCTTCTCCTTGCTGAAGACTCAGGGATGAGACTGGGCAATGATTGGGATTTATAAGGGTCTCTATCAATGTAGGAAGCTCCAATGTTCCTTTTGCCTTACAAATAAGCATTGCAGAAGATAAGCTGCTTCCCTAGTCCTTTAGTAGACATGGGCAGATGAGCTGGTGCTCCTGTGGAGAGTGGTAACAGAAGTTCAATTTGAAGACTGCTTCTGTTGCTACCTTCTTGCTGCAGTTGGCCACATCTGTATGAACAAGTGGTCTTTTCACATGATTTTGTCCTGCGACGGATTTTCCACATCTTCTCTGAACATGTGTGTGCCTGAGGGCTGCGTGCACCAGGCTGCTTCATCTTGTGACCAACTGCAGCAACTCCTGTTCAGTTGATGTCACTTTTGTGGGGTTGTCTGCCAGCCACACTGTTCACCCAGTGAAGATCGAAGTAACTGAGCTACCACCTTAAAATACTAAGCTGAAATAGCCTCCTCAGTAGTACATCTCATATTAGTAAAGTGGAATATTACTTTATGGTTTAGATTAACAGTCTCCCACCTCCCTTTTCCTAAAGTTATAGCTGACAAATAAGTGAAAGATCACAAAACATCTCCCTTGAACTTTCCATCTGACCCTGCTGCTTGTTAGCAGCTGGCAGGGTTGGGAAAGCGAGGAGGCTGGGGGCCCCGGCTGATGGCATGTGCGTGGCTGGGGATGTGGTGTCTCGCATGCCTTCCCTCACCCTGCGGTATGCCGCAAGCTGGACCATGTCAATGCTAGCTTGCAGCATGCCACAGCCATAAAGCAGGTGCGTGAGATGCTTTTCACTCAGGCGGCGGGCATGCCACATGCCATACCCCTCACTCCCTGCTTGCGGTAGCAGTTCCCCTCTGCTGCAGCCTCCCTTGTGTGGAGCCCCAGAGGCTTGTGAGTGGCACAAAAGTATACATAGCTATAGGAAGATCTGTAATGAGGCACAACTCCAGGTCAACTCTTTACCGTGTTATATTTTAAAATCTGAATTTTGAAATGGAATTAAAACTTCATCGCAATAATTTGGAAATGTACTGCAATAATTGTGGCATATCTTCATGATTCTTGTAAGAACAAACTAAAATTTAACTGGTAGGGAAAAAAGTCAGGAGATACAAATACTCTGGAAAAAGGCCAAAGCAATTCCTAGAGAGGGCAATCTGCAAAATTATGTGAACAGGAAGAAATAAAGCATCAAACATAACTTATGACTTGAACTACCCCAGCTCTGGAGCCAATAATATTGGGGTGTCACTGTGGGTGAAAAGGAGGAGAAAGAGAGATTAAAAGGTGAAGAAAAGATGCAGTGAAACAAAACACTGTGGGTTTTTGTCAGTACTGTTTTCTCCCCCTCATTCCTTGGGATAGTCATTAAATAAACTTTGGCTCTGCAGAAAATTCAGGGCTCTTTAGTGTTAAAAGCTCTTAGCAGACCCCTTTTTTTCTGATATGTAGCTCTACATTATCTATTTAAAAAGGGACTTCCCTAAGAAGCATCATGTCAAAGTTAGAGTCAAGGGGACAATTACCAGTGAATAATTTATTCAGCACATTTTGCTTCATGTTCTGTTTCCAGATTGCCTAGGAGTCAATTGTGATTCCTTTGAATATATTGGAGTTTACTCCCAAAAGGTTTTAAAGGTATTATTTTTAGACTGGATTAATGACTGAATATGATACTTGCTATTTGATCTCTGTTGGCCAGTTATTATTAGAGTCAGGCAACTATTCACAGTTGAAGTAGACACAACTTATTTAAAAAATGAAGTCTAATTTCTGTTTGAAAATTATTCCCAGTGAAGTCAGGTTTCTTGTGGGTTCATTTGTGTTTTACCTTCTATGAGCCATATATGCAAACGCACAATCAGAAGGGGCCTCCAGAGAACGGTAAGTATGAATATTTCATACTCATTTCTTATTTCAGCAGTACAGCACTGTGTCAGCTTCCTGATCAGATGATGAGCATCACATATAGTCTGTTTACATTCATGAATTATCAGCTAATATTAATAAACCTTCAATTAATTTACAATTCAGACAATAAACAGAAGGCCACTTTCAGTGCGAACTCTCCTGCAAACATTTACTGACTGCTATTCATCAACATCTTTTGAACATCCCCATGAATATGATTCATTTATTTACATATTTTCAACCATTCTCATGAAAGGAAAGAGGGATACCAAACCAGTGAATCACAAGGTTTTGCACACAAATGCCTCTGGTCCTTAGCAGTGCATGCCATTGTGATATGATATATAGCTGCAGTTGGCCATATAGCTAATGAGATGTTGCTCCCGATCCCTAGCTAGTCAGTAATACCATCATCTTATTTGGGAAGATGCAGAGGATGGTTTCTACCTGCAGATGCTGGGGTCTTCCCCACGTTTGCTGCAGGGCCTTCTTGTGCCCAGGGTAAGCCTTTCATGGGGTCTTTAATTCCTGCTCCTAAACTGAGGACTGGGCATTGAGCTGGGAGAAGATCCATGTCAGCTCCAACCCATTGCCTTCTGGTAAGTCTGTGGTCTCATGTGAGGTTGTTGAAACCTTCTTTTTCCTCCTTGTTCTCAGCTTTTCTGTTAGTCACATTAGCACAGGCTGTTTCAGAGGTAAACATTTTCTCTGAAATACCTTGTATTATGTTTCTGAGAAAAGACAAAGCATATTTGGAAAAAAGTCACTGGAGCTGTCAGAGCAGTGGTAAAGCTGGCAGAAATAAATGTTTTGGTTGTGCAGTGCCCAGAATATCAAGGAGAGAGTTTTCTGTTGAAAGGAGTAAGTGGATGCTTGTAAAAAAGGCAGACCCATGAAAGTATAAAGTCTCTACAAACTTTATACCGGATGTCAGCTCACTTCAGGATGTAACTCAAAGTGGTGCACATGCTGTAATAGACCCAGTGCTTTCAGCCTCAGGACACTGTGGCTGCTGTTGCTCTGCCCATGAACAGAGAAACTGCTGCTGGGGGGTGTTCTCTACCTGACATGTCTAACGTTTGACACTGCTAAACATTTCAGAGAGGCGCCTCACGCGCCTTGTCCATATGGCCAAGCTTGGCCCAGTCATTGGGATGGCTAGAGGGAATACCCTGTCACTGAAGACAAATAGTTGGCTTATCCTGAGATGGGAAAGCAGAGGCAAATTCTTGCTGGCAGTGGTTTAGCAGGTAATTTCACCAAGTATCAATGTTTCCAGAAGTTCTGATTTAAGAAATGTGTTGGGAGGTTTTATCTGCCAAATCCCCATGAAAACAAGTCACTGCCATTACTTGCAGTGGAGCAGTACCAGGAGTTTGTCCACGTCATGTGTCTTCAGCAGCAGCTGAGGGGTGGGTGGTGGCAGTCGGTGTACCCACCCATGATTTCACCACCTGAGCCTTGCAGGCAGGTGAATAAGTAGGAATGTGCAACTAAACATATATTCATATTTCCCTATGTCTTCTGTTTACAAAGAAGCCCAGCAAGCTGCTGTCAGTCAAGCCTCCAGCCAATGCCTCATTTATTAGTGTGATTGTTTGCAAAAGGAGTTGAATTTCGTATGAAATCCAAACAACATTTCATGCTGAGTTCAGTAAACATAAATCAAACTTCCATTTGCCTTTGTCTCCCTCTGGGTGCTGATGCTTTATATAGGCTACAGCTACAACAGCTTTGTTAAGAGGCTTAGGTGCTATTAATGCCATTACCACCCTTGCAGACATGGCAGTTTGCTATCTCTTATTTAAGTTTAGTGACATTTTTACATCTGTCATACTTCTTTTCCTCTGATAATTAGCGGGTGAAAATGAGAGAGCTTCACCTCACTGTCCTCTGAAGAAAGTCACAAATTTTGTGGTAGCTCAGTTTTACAAACTGTATGACACAAGAACATTTCTAATGAATGCTGTTATTTCACTTAGAACAAAAAACCATGCCTATTCAAAAATTACTCCAGAAAGGCAAGCAGAATGATAAGCTAAATGAAGCTTTGATAGAAGCAGGTACCTTGCCACAATGGCAAAGCTTTTTAGTCGCTTCTGTTGAAATAGTACTTCTGTTGAAGAATTAGGTCTGTTTAAGTAAGTACAAGTACACTAATTTCTGAGGCTAAGCTGCGCTTAGCAACAATAAGATGCCTACTCCAGCCTAGTGCACATGAGCACAGCAGCAGTGAACATGAGGGTAAGTGGCAGACTTTTCAGGATGGAAACTGCAGAGAACAATTTCTAATGAAAGCACAGACTGACAACCTTTCAAGGGTGCTCCCATTTTAATGAAACTCTCCTTCTTGTGACCAGAATGCAGTTATTCAAATAGTTTAAGCCAGGCTGAAGTTTCAGCCAAGGAAGGCCCATGGTTTAGTCTGCAGAGGTGATGTTAGGTGCTGACGGGTCCTGTGTGGCCATCTGTGATGCCCCGGTCCCTTGACCTGGCCTTGAGCTCCTGCTGGAACCACCGAGGGTGGGACAACAGGAGCAGAGGGATGTGCATTTGTGGTGCTGGCTGATTCCCTACTGCAGTTGCACCTGGGCGTTATACCAAAAGGCTTGAATTCAGCTGAAGCTTTGTCAAAATACTAATTAGTACTTCTGGGTGATTTCTTTTAACTTTTGCCCCAGCCCCACTATCCTGCTACCTTGTTCTCCATGGCAAAGAGCAAGGAGAAGGGGTTGTGGGCTGAGAGCTGGGGTCAGATAGCCAGCCCCTGAGGTGCCGGCTGGCCCTCTGGCTTGTGAGTGCACTGTTTGTCCCAAACTGCCTCAAGCCATTGTGACACCAAAATTATTCATTGGAAGACTTTGCCTTGAGGGAACTGCAAGCTCTGTTTCTTTAATGATTTTAACGGTCAGAATTGTGCCAGGTCAAGCCATTTAACTGTGTATTTAATTAGTCATCTGTATGCATGCAACTTAAAGGCGTTCAGCTGTGCTATTTTACAGGGATTAACTAAGTGGGCAGTAAATCATCTATGCCAGCAATAAAAGTATTTATAGCAGTACTCCTTTTTTTTTTTTTCCCCTCTTTTTTTTTTTTCTTTTTTTCACTAGTATCACTGCACTGTTTGTACTGGTAGAGGTCTGCATAGGAATAGTTCTGCTCTAAGAGATGGGAGAAACACAGTTTGTTTTTTTTGACTGACATGAACTAGAAACAACAGTGGGCAACACAGAAGGATCTGAAATGTAAAGTTTGCAGCCAGAAAACCCCAAAAGTTATTGCCAGGTGCAGGCTTGCTGTGTTAATAAACACACAAGCAGCCTGGCCTTGTGGAAGCTCGTAATTTAAAAAGGAACAGGAGAAGAAATATGACCTAAACTGGTAGGTAGTAGTTCTCTGGCTTGGATAAATCTTAAGAGTATTTGGCTGCTAACAGTTTACAAGTTTGCACTGGCAAAATATTGCCTGGAATCAGAGCAGTTAGCCTTCTGGTCTTGCTTGCGCTGCAAGTGAACAAACCATTTTCTACGTACGTGCCATCGAAATGCTGCAAGGAATTATGGGATCATGATCCTGCATAGAAAAAACGTGTGTTTTGAAGCGGGGAAATTCTTTTGCACCTACATCATATGGAGAGTCCCTCCTAAACAGAAGCAATGTGCTTGTTGTTAGTTTTGCGCAAATATTTTCTATGCTGCCTTTCACAATAAATCTTTGGGAGAACACTGGCAGTTTATAACGAGCACTGACCTGTGAAACAGAGGAAAATAGATATTGTTAAAAACCTTGGCTTGCTTGCTCAGAGGTCATGTGGCAGGGCCAGGTAACTTTTGAAGTGGTGCAGGGGGAGTTGTTTGAGCGGTAAAAGCCGCAATAACAACACAACTGACCTGAGCATGTAAGCCTCTTTGCACTACTTGGCATGTTTAGCCCAATAAATAACATCACAAGACATCCATTCTCATTGTGTTGTTATTCCAGCGTGACCCAGATGGGTGGCCAAAGACTCTCCACATGTGTGGTTTGCTCTCGGAGAAAACAGGCAATGGGGTCAGGTGCTATTGAACCATTGCTGTTCACCACAGCCCTGCCACTCTTGGCGTGGGTGAAAGCAAACAGCAGGAGACATCACCGCTTTTTAAGCAGTTCCCAGCCTCTAAATTTCCCCCTCTTCTTTCAGTCAGATCAAGTGCTCGCTTGCCATCTTCCCTCTTGTTTTTCTGCTATTCCCGCTACAGACACCCAGACAAACATGTCCTACTGTCCGCAAGCATAGTATGTAGCCTGAGTCTTTGTAGCTTAGCTTCTGCTCAGACATCTCTTCCCACGTGCCCTCTGTGAGTGCTGTGCCTTCAGGAAGGGCCCGCGGGGACTGAGGGCTGTGGACAGGGTGCAAACCTGCAAGAGGTGCTGCAAAATGCTGCTGGCTTCCTTAGCTGCTGAGAGCTTGAGATGACCGACTGCTCTGGCAGGAGGGACAGGGTCCCAGACTTGCGCTGTTGCAGGAGGCAGCTGTATCCAGGGCTCGTGCAAGTCTGATGGGAAGGGGCTGGGCCATTGCTTCTGCCCTTCAGTTATGAACTCTCCAAAAATATTCAGCTATAGGTAGGATAACACACATGACAAATTCAGGTCGTGTTTGGCAAATACTTCTATCCAAACAGATAATCCTGAGTAGGCAGTGAGGAATTTTTGAAAGTGTGATTTTATTTTTTTTTACTGTATGGAAAAAAGCAAAACAGGCCTTCAGGAGCAGCTTTTCCCATTTTGAACCAAAAATATGTTTGATTGAACAAGCTGTTTTCTTTGTCCTGAAATGAATGGAACTATTCATTACAGGTAGAGCACAAACAGCTGCTGGTCAGCCCCAGAAGATTGTCTCACGAGGATGGGCATCTGCCTGTGAGCAATGCCTTTTACCCATTGCTCTCCTGCTCTTCAGCTTCTGCTCTGGTTCTGTTTGAACAATTTGGTCCCCCCTTCCCAGCTGAACCATTTTTCATTGTGTTTGCTCTTCCTCCCTATAAAATTAATCAGCAACATATCTGCTGCTCTTCTAAGTGGAGGAGTGCCCTCTCCCTCACCATCTGCAGTCACCTGGCTCAGCCTCTGCCTCAGGGCATCTCCCTGAAGGAGGTGTGGGTGGATGGGGAGCACATAGTTGCTGGCCAGGAGGAGTACACCAGCCTTTACTTCTCTGTTGTCAGCCAAATGTGATAGGAAAATGCTCTTTGACAGGTTCATTGACATGCTGCTTTACTAGTTGCTCCAAGACACCTGCTTTACTAGTCATCCCCTGCCCAAACAGCTGGTCCTTTGGAAATGTAGGACTTTTTCCTCTGGTCAGTGCTGAGTGGGCTTTTTTTTGTCCTTCTGCACAACTGCACAGGATCAAACCAGAAAGGATAAGAGTTTTCCATTTCCCCTACAGCCCCTGGAAACCCTTGCTGGCTTTTGCTGCCAGCCCCTGCAGGAGCTCTGTTTGCTCTTCCTGCAACTGCAATTACCAGTGCTCCCCATGGCAGCTCTCCCACCCTGGTACATTCCTTTTTGTTATGCTAATAGACTTATAACCAGCTCCAGCTTCTGGGACTGGAATACACCCCTTTTGATTCTCTAATCTACTTCTCTCTGCACATTAGGGCAGAGGGTGGTTTGCCAAGGGCCTGGCAGAACGTGTTTAGCTGACTGATTCTAGTTGTTCCTATTAGATCCTGGCATGCTTCTGAGATTTGTCACTTCCACACAAATCACACTCGTAATCCAGGGGTTTAGCAAAGTTCGGATGGATTTGGATTCTACTACATCTTTTTTACGGGAGATGATAATGCTCTCTGATGAAAGATCTCTGGATGGAAAGTCTCTGTGCTAAGTAGAGGCATGAGAAGAACATCCTTTTGGCCCAACAGTTCCTCTTTTTTCAGTTTAAAGATGGGTGCCTGTGTTGAGATGGCAGTGTGAGTGCATTGAGGCTCTAAATTGTACTTGATACCTTGGGGGTGAAGATGTGATTTATGGTTGCTGTAGAGGCATGCACAAACATGAACTTAACTTAGATCCTACATTCCACAGTGTGGCCCTCATGGAGCTGATCATTCAAATTACATTCCCAGGGAGCTGTGCTTCCTGGTGGAAACCCTTTGAAGTGTTCAATCCTTGTGACTGTCTTTCCTCAGAACAAACCATGAGTATTTTCATAAGTCTTGAACACGACTATATGATTAAAATTGTTTCAAGCTGATGTTACAGACATATTCCTCTTCCATTGTAAAGTTGGTTGGTGTCTGGAGTGCCAGTCTTTAGTATTTGTACCAGTCTTTAGCATTTGTACCTTTGTACCATTTCACGACTGCTTCCATCCTCCCCGCTCCTAGCAGGAGGAGCACTTGGGTTTATGCCATTGTGTCTAAAGGTCACATAATAACCAGTTCGCTGTATGAAGTTTGGACTGCAATATCACATGAGGGATATTATGCCCATGCCACATCTAAGCAAAGCACATATCCTACCATAAACACCTATAAAAGAGGGAAAATGTAGACCAGCATGCAGGACAATCAGGGAATTGTGGTGTGAAACACCACAGAGAGAGAGGGGTTGGGCAGCTATTCAGATATAAGTGTTTTTAAATTCTTCTTCTAAAGTCAAGGCTTCATCCTTCCTTAAAAACTTCACCTTCCATGATGATTGCCGATGGGGCCGTGGTTTGAACCTCACTGAGAAACCATTTGGGGATGCGAAAGTTGAAAGGGAATGGGGTGTCTAACTTTGAAGGCATTAACATCAATGAAAATGCATATGCAATTACTTTTTGTGTGTCAGAAATCAAGGGTAAGGTCTGTGGTAGCTACTGTAAACAGCTGCACACCAGAGCATCACATGTGAACACATGGGAGGGAGGTGGGCTGGATTTTGGTATCACGAGCCAGGATGAAATGCCATGGATAGCATGGGATTTCTTCTGGAAGACAGACTGCTTCTGCCTCTGCGCAGACTGCCAGGCTTTCTCTGGAGTTTAGTTTGTTTAACCTCTTTGACAGTAAATAAGACTTGGAAGATATCAAGTTCTGGGATAATACCAGCTTTAACTTGGTACAAAGTGGGACACCTTTCAGTGAGTCAATATGGAGCACATAACCAGCCAAAGCCACCAAGCAGGTCTTTCCAGCCACCTCTCATGGTATGAGCACCAATGTTGAGCTTAACTGGTTCTCAGGGGGACATGATATTTTTTGCCTGTAGGAAATTCTTCCTTTATTTCTGTCTAAAAAGAAAATGTGGGCAATGCTACCCTCTGAAATCTGCAGCAAGAAGACTTTTAAGCTGTCATCCCCATTTCTCTGTAGCTCCCCAGTAAAAATTCATGTAAATTACATTTACTGTGCTTGATAGCTTAAGAAGAAACTATTATTGCCAGGGAATTAGATGCATCTTGTGTTTGGAAATTTGCTTTGCTGCTGTTGTTATTCTTGTATTGGTCCTAACTTGCCTCTGAGAAGGCAGCTTCTCCCTGCTCTTCCCTTAATACCGTGGGGATCCGCACACTCCCAACTGCTACAGCACTTTGTGCAGCCGGGAAAGCAAAATATCTGCCTGACAGACTATCGGCAGTACAAGGATTTCTCACTAGGCATCCTGCCCCCATTATTTTTACTTTAACAGCACATCAATTAAAGGAAAAAAAAAAAAAGTGTGCACAAAAAGGAGCCAGTGAAAACAGCTGTAAAATGGTCCCAATATGTGATGAGAAATCAAGGAGTGTTTGTGCCCCTGGCCTTAGTAACTCCCTAATAAGTATTAGTGTAATGAGGCTGGGAGTAAGTTCGGTTTTGAGAGACTCCTTTGAGCCGTGGAGAAACTTTTGCCAGAGCAGTCCTGCTACAACGTGCAAATCAGGTTTTCAAAAGTGATGTGCCCTGCTGGGCTCTGCCAGGCACTCGGTTTTCCAGCGCTGCTTCCCACCCTGTCAGGGGTGAGGCTGGTGCAACACAACAAGGCACAGAGATCCCTGCCCCTCCCTGCCCTGCCCCATTGCCCTGTCGCCCTCCACGGCCCTGTTTGGTGTTACTAGTGATGGAAATCTCTGTGGTAATCATTCACTTGATTTGTGCATGTAATCAGTTACTTCAGTCGGCAAGAATGAGACGTCCATGTGCATGTGGTGGGTATAATCACCATACTAATTAGCATACCGATTGCAGATGGTTTTCTGTTGTTGCTTACATCATACCTTGTAATTTTTTAGACAATGCAAAAGTCAGGCTACACTGCAGATGAGGTCTAGGTTTGTAGCAGACCTCTCCTTTTGAAAATAAAAGCATCAGCAGTCCCCAAATTTTAAAAGGGGGTAGTTGCATCAGGGAGGGGAAACTGACTCAAGAGTCTTCAGAAAACTAACAGCAAGAAGGAAATGCAAACCATGCTTTTATCTGATCTTCTGAGGAGTCTGACCTCCACTGCCTCGTGTAAAGCAGCCCTGATGAATGTATGCTGCCTGGGTAGTCCTGACTAAGCTACTTCCAGTACAAGTGAGAGGTGATTAGAGCAGTAAAATGCCCACTCCTGTAATTTTTTTTTAATGATACTGTGGGGGACACCAGCAACCCTATAGTGCAAGGACTAAGCGAACAGAGGTTCCCTTTATTTCTGTCAGGAAATATGCAAAGTCATAATCACATAGAATTCTGCACATTAGCCACTTTTCTTTTACAATAAAGCATCTCTTCAAGAAAGAAAAAAATGGAGAATATGGAATAAGCCATCATGACCTCATAAGCCATTATAGCTAAGAAATACACTTAATTCCCTTCTGTGATAAATCTGGAATTGATCTTCCATTTATGCCCTTTTTAACAGCAGCAGCATGGTTACAACTTCAGAGCCATTAAATGATAACTGTAGGGATGGTCATTTTGTTGTTGCTACTGCACTTAATTTGGTGAGAAGCCAAACTTCACTTTCCATTTCTCCCTTCCTAGCACCCTGCCCTGCACATCAGATACAGAGCAGCTAACCACCGCATCTTGCCTGGTGGCAGCTGGCACCTGTGTTTTGGACCAGCTTTAACCATAAACTGCATGTCCCTCTGTGCTGGGGAGATACATTAGATGGGAAAGAAAGAGGATAAAGATGTGGCAGCTTTCCATGCTTGAGAGTGCCCATTTGCTGCAGGGGTGGGGAGCGGTGCTGCTTCCCCAGTGCAGGAGAAAACCCTTCCCACGGCTCATCCAGGCACTGGCTGCAACGGAGACAAGGGGATACTGTGATCAAACTTTCAGTGAGCCCACCGTGCACAGGTAGCTGGTGTGACTTGCCCAGCATCCCTCCCAGCTGCTGCACTTTCAGGGGATGTCTGGAAACCACCCAAGCATCTCATCCAAACACCTGCAACTAGGCCCAGCATTGGCGGGGCTTGGCTTTTTGAAGCCCTGTGTTAGTGATACTGTGTCAATAAACCAAGGTGGCATGGCACCAGGAATACAGATTATGGTGTAATTTGCAAGCCATACCTTCATATCAGAGCAGGAGAGCTGAGTACCCTTCCTCCTGACCCTCCCTGCAGCAGGCAGGCTGAAGGTGTACAGGACTGGCACGCTCAGTGCGAGGACAGCTCTTCCTTTCCTCTCAGGTGTAGGGCATTACAGGCAGATATGCTACATGAGCACCCAAATCCAGGCACTGAACAGGATTGCATCGCCCCATGCACCATCCAAGTGCAGATGAAGCCACAATTAGACCATACACAGGGTGGGGACCTACAGAGAAGTACTGCTAGGGACACTGGCAAGGGCTTGAGGGAGTAATGGTGTGGCACAGCCAGTTTGTGCAGCTGCAGCAGCTGTAAAGTGGGGTTAAAGAGCTCAGTTTTGTTTTTAGCATTGCAGAGGAAAACTTCAGTGAAGGTTTAAAGGATAAAAAGTGAGCTTTACCTATATTTATGGGGTGTTCCTGCCCAGGTGAAGTGCAGCAGGAAGGAAAGCATGTAAATGCCTCTTTGAACCCTTACAGGGCAGGTAATTAAGGCAAGCATTACTGACACCGCAGAGGTCAGTGCACCTGTACTGAATAGGTAGTGATGAGACTGGGAGGAAGAATAAACCACTCTCCCAGGCTGATGCAATGAGAGCTGCTTTAACCCTTACTGTTGGTACAAACTTCCTGCTGCTAGTAGTATCTGCCTTGCAGAGTATCACAGGGTTCCTTGTTACCCCTCAATGTGACGTTAAAGAGAGCCTGAGATAATGACACAGGTCAAAAAAGGTGGGTTTGTTTAAACAGTATTTTCACAGGCAATATACTATTTCAATATACATCTAACAAACAGGAACCTGTGTAAAGGTGCCTGACTAAACTCAGCTTTCCTCCTCTGCATTTGAAATAAATGATTACACCGGCAATATTACAAATCAGAAGGAACAACCAGGCACATTGGAACTTGAACACTGGAGCAAAATCTTGGCATTGCTACAGTCAAGTCATGCACTGACCATGCTGAGGCTGGGATTTTTTGCAAGTCTCTGATGAATAAATGGGACAAATGCAATTTTCAGCCTTTACTCAGACTGACATGAGTCATTTAAAGATTCCAGTGGCACTTCTGAAGCACGCTTAGTTGGAACTCAGACGAATAAAGTGCTGATGTAGCCAATTAATGAAATACAGCCTTAATTTTACTTGTGGGTTGAAATCAGTGCAATCATTAACCTGTTTGAAGTGCTTTGCTGAGTTAGGAGCTAAGACTTTGCAAAAAGATGAATGTAGATTGAATTCCAATAGCATTTTGCATAAACTTGATAAAGCTTTGAAAAGTAGCTTTTCTAGTCAACATTAGTGTCCACAGTCTTGTGGAATAAAAGTAACATTTGGAATAGTTGCATAAGTCACTCTCGAGTATTGGGAGGGCGTTCTTTAACATGCTTGCTTTCATTAATGAATGCAGCCACTTGTGGGTTGAAATCTAGGAAAGTGCTAAACAGAGCACAGCAACAGTACTAAACAATGCAGAAAAGAAAATAAAGACAACAAACTGCAGGGGACTCTTAAGTATCTTCTGAATATAATAGCCAAGATACGGATTTTGTTCTGGACACCCTGATTACTATGTCCTACTCTCGGGTAAGATGGCATAGGACCTTTTAAAAAGCACTTTCTCTTGCAGAGCCTTAACAGCATAGCTCCTCCTAGTCATTTGCTGCTTCAGTATTGACTTGGAAGAATACTATATACTAAATCACCAAAACTATTTTCTGGAACAGCTTGCTTTTATTTTGGTGATCTTCTATCCAAGTAATAGCACAGACCAACTTTTTATGACAACAGCCTGATCTTTCTGTTCAGTTTTGTTCCTAATATACTTGTAGTTTTGCCATCAGAGCAGATTAATTTTCACTCCCAGTTCACTGGCAGAGGCATCCCATTACACCACACATAAAATTCTGTTTGTGCGTGTCTGTGGGAGAGCACACGTGAGGGTGTGCACAGCTGAGCTATTAAGAGATTGGCCCACTTGCCTACTTTTTTATTTTAAGGAAGAATAAGCCATCTTTAATTTGTGCTCAATTTCTCCCTCAAGCTGTTGTGCAAGCTAACAGCTGCCTTTGGTCTAAAAACCCCTGTACCTGTTTTCAATCTCTTTCCACGGACACCACATGCTCCTTGTGCTGCTGAGACATTGCCTCACATTGCGACCTGTGTGCAGTGAGGTGGCCATGGGAAGAGGAGGCAGGAGTGTGGGGATGCTGCCAGCAACAGAAAACTCCAGCAGAATATGGCCTCAGCACTGGTGGGCAAGATCAGTAGCAGCTAGTGATGCATCTGCCACCTTATAACAGGATACTCTAATGGACGGGATAAGAGAGCTGCAGATCCTTTGCAACAACTCTCTATTTCACTGAATGATTAGAGTATTAAAGTCGGCAGAAGCCAGCAACAAAATTGCTCCATATACAATACCTCTAAAATAGGCCGTATGAGGCTTCAGACTTTAATTCTGTATGTTTTATTCCCTATTCTGATTGGGTAGGAGAAATCTGATTTCTCCTTTTCCTGATTTTGGATACTTATGTACCTTTTTTCAAGTGGATTAACCCCATTCTCCATCTGGAGGCCTGAGATTGCACCACATTTTCTTTGCTTTTACAGTCAGCTGGAAAATCTCCAGCCCTGAATGGGGCTCTATGCCCTTGGCTTTGACATTTGATTCCTAGTCTCCACTAATAATCAGGGTTAATTCCTTTGCTTGTCTTAGTGATTTGTGGGCTTTGAATTGCCCTAATTTATACAATGTTTCTGTCTCTGCACTGCCCCCCCAGTCCTATGGCTGGCATTCCAGCAGCATCTTGCTCTGTTGGAAATGTGAGAAGCACATCCTAAAATAGGTACCTCTCTGATTTGCTTTTGTCTCCCATGTGGAGGATGAGAGTGTGCAGTGTGTAGGTACACCAGTTACCTGGTTTTATGTCTTCTCTTCCTCCAGAGCTCAGCCCCTCTTATCTTCCCACCTCAAACTGGACTTCATCTTTCCCCGTGAAAACCAGACAGATATACTGGCATAATCTTTCACTCTGTATATGGCTTCCTTTTCATAGAATCATAGAATACTTTGGGTTTGGAACTGATCTTTAAAGTTCTAGTCCAACCCCCATGCAATGAACAGGGACATTTTCAACTAGACCAGGTCACTCAAAGCCCTGTCCAACCTGACCTTGAATGTTTCCAGGGATGGGGCATCTACCACCTCTCTGGGAAACCTGTTCCAGTGCCCCACCACCCATGTAAAAGATTTCTTCCTTACATCTAGTCTTATCTACCCTCCTTTAGTTTGAAAACATTATCCCTAGCCCTTTCGCAACAGGCCCTGCTGAAAAGTTTGTCCCCAGTTTTCTTATAAGCCCTCTTGAAGTGTTTAAAGTCTGCAACAAGGTCTTGCCAGAGCCTTCTCTTCTCCAGGCAGAATAACCCCAAAGCTCTCAGCCTGTCTTCATAGGAGAGGGGCTCCAGCCCTCTGATCATTTCTGCAGCCATCCTCTGGTCCTGCTGCAGTCTTTCCTGTACTGAGGGCCTTCAGCGCCCTCACAGCTGCCCTGTACAGTTGGGAAAGTGGGAAAAAAACCAAAATTGGCACGAATAAGTGGCAACCCAAAGTTTTATTAAGCCCTGAACCACCCTCTTCCCCTCAAATCTCCTTCGTGTATGAAAAGAAACACCCATCCCAGCACAAGCGCCTTGGAATGGAGCAGGCATTGCCATGCTAGGCATAAAGATGAAATCAAAAGGTTAAATGATATGAGTGTGAGAGTGCAAGAGATATTAAGGTAAATAATAGCTACAAATTACTTCAGTCTCTTAGGAGCAAGAGGCAGTGTGTGTTGCCCCTGCCAAGAAAACCATTTAAGAAGCAAAGCAAAGGGAGAAGGGAGCTGTATCATGGTGAACTGAGGATGATGATACGGAAAGTCATCTTTCAGGGCTCTTTTACAGGAGATTAGATGACTGATACCAGCTGATGTATTGTGGAGCTACTTGAAAAATGGAATGGGTGTTAGATCCTCCAGATCTCCTCTAGCAGTTTCCACTGGGACAAGACATTACTCATTCAGCAACCCCAGAATAAATGAAGTAGGTGATACACTGAAAGAAATAGAAATTCTCATATTCACTGGTCCTACCCTGTCTCTGTAACAGGACCCCAGAACAGCTGTAAACTATTTTAACATCCTGTTATTCTGACAGCACACTCTCAAGGCTATGTTCTTGTAAATGAGGATCAGGTGCATGATTTTCTTCTGAGGAGACGACAGTGGGGCATACCTGCAGCGGTGGGGTACAGTGGACAATCTTGCAGGCCAGGATAGCTTATCTATGGGGAAACCACCAAAATTTCACTTGTATTACGCTTTGTGCAGCCGAATGCATGCGACCAAGCCAACATTCTTTCTATGAAGAAGGTAGCTGTTGCGTTTGCTAGAAGAGGTGATCAAAAGCACCATCATTTCCTCAGCTTCTCAGTGAGCTTTTGATAAGATCCCAGTCAAGGATACATGGAAACAAATAACTGACCATGTGACAAAATAGAAAGTTCTTTGCCAATTAATATCTGGGTAAACAACGAGAAAAGGAAAGATCCCAGGGTTTGGTACTGTTTGTGGTGAAGTATGTTAACTGGGGGATGACACAGGGAGGTGTGGATATTTGGAGCTTATGAGATTTAACACCTTTATGCTGAAAAAGGAGCAATTCTTTCAGTTTGTCTTATACCTGTGAGCAATCATATACTTCACTGAAGATGGTAGATACCATATCTAAGGATTAATGAGAGAAGAGTTCAATTCACCCTCAAGTTAAACAACGATTGATCTCATAGGTGCTACCCACAGAATCAAGGTGGTATCGGGTGAAGGAAAAGACCAAGGGGCAGTAAGTGTTTTTTGAGCAGTTTCTGCCAGTGAGAGACTTAGATAGGTGAGCAGGGAAGTGCCCCATGGCACTGGGGGAAGCAGGTCAGTGCCTTGTAAGAAAAGTCATATTGTGCTAGAGAATGTCTTGACTAAAACATCAATTTCTCCTTGTAGAAGCAATCTGCAGCACCCAGAATTGAGGTTAAGCGTTTGGGCTAATAGCTTTGCAATATCCTACTGAGCTAGGAGAATTAAAAATGGTGACCTGCAGAAGCTGGCTGGGAACTTTAGGTAGCTTTAAACAGTAAGAGTACTATACTACAATATTTTTTTCTCCTTCACTTTCACCTCTTAATTTCCAGCTTCCAAGTTGTTGCTGTGCTGGTCTGGAATAGCCTGTCAGCAGGTATATAGAGGGAATTCATTGCCCCTTCGATCTATGAAAGAGCTTGTATAGTGCCATTGCCTGTGGTGGAAGAGGACCATATTCTGCAAGACAGAAAGGTTTTTCTGAGCCTTTGGTCCTATATAAAACTCCCTAGAAATATAGCCTTTGGAAAACTGGGCAGTGGCTAAAAAATTCTAGTTTGAATGGGAAGCAGTACATCAGGCTATCTCCCTGATGTTCACAGCCTAGGCCAGGGCAGTGGCTGAGCACTGAGCACACTTTACTTGAGGGAAGGGAACTGACCAAACAAGGTATTATTAGTGCATTTGGAATAGGTTTCACATTTAATAGCAAGACTTACATATGTTTTCTATGAACTTTAACTGGGAGAAGGGATGGATGAATGCCTTGCCATAGATGAGTTCAGCAAGTCCCATCATGGTTTAAATATGCAAGGATGTTTTGGAATAGGCAAAAAACCCCAGCTGTCAAACCACAGGTATGTGTGGAAGGGCTACTCTGCCCAAAGGCAAAATTCTCATTTTTTTGCTCTGACCATTCACAGTGCATTTATGTGACTGTTTATTTGGCTATTTAATCAGTAATGGAGCACCTCCCTCATGCAACACACAGTACTTCTGCAACTGCCTGGGAGCCAGAGACCCTTTCCCAACAGGCAAGCGCTGTCAGGAGACCTGGGGCAGTTTAAAAAATGTCATATGTCCTTTCAGTCAGACACTCCTATCTTTCAGCTACACAGGCTGAAAAGAGCAGAAGTTGTCCCCAGGGATGCAGCTTGCTCTTTCTCATCTCTCCTCTAATATAAACATTTTAATCCTGTACTCAATAGATCAAAATGGAGTGGTCTCTGGGTAACTGTAGAAGAATTATTACCGCTTAACTGCTTAAAGCACAAATTATCTGAAGTGTCTCTGTTTTTTAGTCATTGGAGAACAGGCTTTTATAAAGCAGAAGAGAACTTTTGCCTGAAGTTCACTGTTTTTGAGTGTGACTGTGAAAAAGTTCAGTTCATTTTCCTCTCCAATTTCTGGTTGATGGTACTCCAAGCTTTCATACTGTTCTAGATACTGAACTATCTATTTCTACCACTTAATGAATTAAACTCCCCAAACATCTTGAGAAAAGCATCAGAACTGTTAGATTTACTGTTTTCCTTTGTCATCAGGTATTTGGTATTTTCTGTTTTATAAGTCAGAGCTCTGAGCTCTTGACATGTGTAAGGAAGAAAATGCAGCTAAAGCCAGAAAGCAGCAGCAGTCCTGTCAAAGAGCTCTTGTTCCTGCAATTCCTTGCTTATTTTCTGGTGCTTGGATAGATGCTGGAGGCCTGAAGGCTGGTTTTACCAGATCAGCCCAAGGTCAGCTGATACAAGAAGGCTGCTTAAGCAGTGCTGTAACATTTACGCTTGCTTAATATCGTAGATTATAAATAGCATCATGCCCTGTGATCAGCCTAACATACAGCTGGGAAGTCCCTAGAAGCTTATATTTAAGATCTCTAAAAACTTCTGCTGCAGAAATCCTAAATTATTGCCTCTGTGGTCAGGGGGAGAGAAGTTCACTGAGCCTCTACAGCTGTTTTGGGATGGGCTGCTCCTGACAAGTCCTACCTCACAGGCATGGCAGCCTCTCTCCTGACAGGGCATTGCATCCATCCCACTGCACTCTCTGAAATGCATGTCTCCTGCTCTGGTGTTTTTCTAAGACGACTTACAAATCAAACTACGGTAGTGTTTCTAACTGGCTAGCCGGCCATAGCTTGGGATGCAAATTTGCGGCAGGGAGACCTAGTGACACATTTGTCTTGCTGGGGTGAATATGCATGTAGCTGGCTTTGGGCTCCAAACTTTGCCTTGCTGTGTCCTTTCTCCTCCCTTGCTCATGGAATGCAAGGGGCTCCTGGGCAGGGGCATGGGGTAGGTGTCCCTCAGCTTGGGGAGTCCTGGCCTTTTTCCAGATCCATGTGGGTATTTGTGAAGGGAAAAAGAGCCTGCTCTGGCCCTATGACATGGCTGTTCCTGGGACCTGAAGCCCCTGGCCCAGCCCTGGCCCACATGGATCCTGCACAAATGCATTTTCCAGACCCATAGGTCACAATCCCATCACTCACTGGCATTCCATTGATGAGCTTTGGATAATTCAAACAAAGACATCTTTTATGAGTGTTAATATTCAGCAGAAAGCAAGCCATGCATGCAGATGCATTTTGGCCAGGCTCTCCCACCTTGCCCTGGTCCAGGCTCTCTACCTTGCTGGCAGCACACTCAGCCAGCCACCCTGCCTGCAAGCAGCAAGGCCTGCGAAGATGTGCACTGGCTACATCCCATCAGATATTGCTCCACATGGATTAGAAAACTCAGGAAGACTCAGACAAGTGGCCCACACCTGCCTGAAACCCCTTAATTGACTGTGTGCCTTTTCTCCAGCAAGCACTATCCCGGGGCATGCCCCAAAGTGTAGCCTGTGTCAGGGCTGTTCCTAGAGAGGGTTTGAATTGGACCACTCTGTTTTGCAGAGAAGAGCGTTTGTGAGCTCTGCTGTGAGGATCAGAGAATGACTGATTTTATTTATTTTATTTCTTTGTTTGTTTATTTATTTATTTTATTTATTTATTAATAGGGGCATAGCTGTAGGGACTGGAAGAGCCCCATGACAACCTTTCAAAACAGGCTGCCTGTGTCTGGGAAGGGGCAATTTGTGCAGGCAATAAGGGAGTCTTTGTGAACTACAGATCTTGGGAGTTTTACAGAGAGAGAAAGACGTAGGCAGATCCCACTGCTGTTACTGTGGGAGCAAGGAGTGCAGCATGGGTGGATTATCTGGAGGAGACCAGGTGGAATTTTCCTAAGATTTAGGCAGAGTAATGTGCTGGGACAGCAAATGACTCGAGGCAAATGATTTGTTGTGGTAAGTACCATAAAGCCAAGAAAACAGATGTCCTGGCTGGACTGAGAACAGAAAAACACATTGTATTTAGTAGATTTATCAATAGAACAATGAATATTTCTTTCAGATTGTTGTAAGGTGCGGGTTTCTTTAATGTCCTAAAACTTTATACCTAGATAAAGCATGAAATCCTCCAGTAATATTTATCAAAGTCCTTTCCAGACTGAAACATTAACAGCATGAAAAACAAGACTTTACAACTTAAAAGAATCATAGAACCATAGAATCATTTAGTTTGGAAAAGACCTCTGAGATCAAGTCTGACCATTAAGCCAGGACTGCCAAGTCCATCACTAAACCATGTCCATAAGCACCAAATCTACATGTTTTTTGAACTCCTCCAGGGATGGTGATTTTACCACCTCCTTGGGCAGCCTTTCCATGAGAATTTTTCCTAATATCCAATCTAAACTTCCCCTGGTGTAACTTGAAGCCATTTCCTCTTCTCCTGTCACATGTTATCTGCGAGTAGAGACTGACCTGCACCTGCCTACAGCCTCCTTTCGGGTACTCGTAGAGAGTGGTAAGATCCCACCTAAGTTTCCTCTTCTCCAGAGTAGACAATCCCAGTTCCCTCAGCCCCTCCTCCTAAGACTTGTTCTCTAGACACTTCCCCAGCCCTGTTGCCCTTCCCTGGACACGCTGCAGCCCCTCTACATCCCTCCTGCAGTGAGGGGCCCAAACCTGAACACAGGGTTCGAGGTGCAGCCTCACCAGTGCCCAGTGCAGGGGGACAGTCCCTTCCCTTGCCCTGCTGGCCACACTGCTCCTGACACAAGCCAGGGTGCTGCTGGCCTCCTTGGCCACCTGGGCACACTGCTGGCTCATGCCCAGCCGGCTGCCGACCAGCACCCCCAGGCCCTTTCCCACCAGGCCCTTTCCAGCCGCTCTGCCCCAGCCTGTAGCGCTGTGTGGGGCTGGTGTGACCCAGGTGCAGGACCCGGCACGGAGCCTTCTTGAACCTCATCCAGCTGGCCTCGGCCCATTGGTCCGGCATGTCCAGACCCCTCTGCAGAGCCTCCTGCCCTCCCGCAGATCAACGCTGCTGCCCAGCTTGGTGCCATCTGCAAGCTTACTGAGGGTGCACTCGATCCCCTCATCCAGAGCGCCGATAAAGATACTGAACAGAGCTGGCCCCAGTAGTGAGCCCTGGGGAACACCACTGGTGAATGGCCACCAGCTGGATGTAACTGCATTCCCCACCACTCTTTGGGCACGGCCATCCAGCCAGCTTTTTACCCTGCGCAAAGCACATCCATCCAGGCCATGAGCAGCCAGTTTCCCCAGGAGAATGCTGTGGGAGCTGGTGTCAAAGGCTTTACTAATGTCCAGGCAGACAACATCCACAGCCTTTGCCTCATCCACTGGGTGGGTCATCTTGTCGTAGAAGTAGATCAAGTTGGCCAAAGAGGACCTGCCTTTCATAACCCCCTGCTGGCTGGGCCTGATCCCCCGGCTGTCCTGCACATGCCACATGATGGCACTCAGGATTATCTGCTCCATAACCTTCCCTGGCACTGAGGCCAGGCTGACAGGGCTGTAGTTTCCCAGATCTTCCTGCCCTTCTTGTAGATGGGTATCACACTGGCTGGGGCCAGACTCTTCCGGGACCTCTCAAGTTTGCCAGGACTGTTGGTAAATGATGGAGAGCGGCTTGGCGAGCTCCTCTGCCAGCTCCCTCAGTACCCTGGGGTGGGTCCCATCTGGTCCCATAGACTTGTGGATGTGTAAGTTGAGCATCAGGTCACTGACTTTCCTCCTGGACTGTGGGGACTTCGTTCTGCTCCTCCTCACCGCTGTCTTCCAGCACAGGGGGCTGGGTACCCTGAGGGCAGCTGGTCTTGCTGTTAAAGACTGAGGCAAAGGCAGCATGAAGCACCTCAGCCTTTTCCCCATCCTTTGTGGCAGTGTTACCCCCAACATCCAATAAAGGGTGGAGATTATCCTGGGCCCTCCTTTTGTTTCTGATGTATCTGTAAAAATGTTTTTTGCTATCTTTTACAGCAGTGGACAGCCTGAGTTCTGGCTGGGCTTTCACCTCTCTAATCTTCCTGCATAACCTCACGACATCCTTACAGTCCTGCAGAGTTGCCTGTTGCTTCTTCCAAAGGTGCTAAACTCTCCTTTTTCCCCGAGTTCTAGCCAAAGCTCTGTTCAGCCAGGCTGGTCTTCCCCACCAGCTCATCTTTCAGCACACGGGAGCAGCCTGCTCCTGCACCTTTAAGAGTTCCTTCCTGAAGAACGCCCAGCCTTCCTGGACCCCTTGGCCCTTCAGAACGGTCCTCCAAGGGACACTGTCAACCAGGCTCTTAAAGAGGCAAAGTTGGCCCTCTGGAATTTCAGGGTAGCCATTCGGCTGACCTCGCTCCTGACTTCTCCAATCATCCCATCATCTCATGATCTCTATGCCCAAGGTGTCCTCCAACACCATATACTGTATTACCTGGTACTGTGCAGCTGATTCATACCCATACGTTGCCATTGATACCAGTGAGTTTGAATGGATCTGAGTCAATTGAGTATAAGGTCAGGTGATTTTGTATTGATGTAGAAAGCAAAGGGCTAAATTTGAAGTTAATATCGACTGGAGCAAGTGCCTCTTTTCCAGTGTTGTATGTGTAAAAGTGCCATATGCCTAGGGAAGGTATGTAATGCATGTGTTAATGTTTTTACTCCAAAGCCTGATAGGGCTGCCTGTACATGTGGACATAGTCTGGCCCAGCAAGCTTACAGCCTCACCAAAGGTTATAAGGTGCCACCTGCCCTCTGCTAAACACCACCTTATTGGCACAAGAGGATTTTATGAAGAGGTAGCTGAGGGTTTCCTCCAAGCTCCACAGAGCAAGGCAGGGGCTCACAGGGGCAAGCAAAGCTATGTGGATGTGATCTAGGTCTCCTGCAGGTGCCCAGCAAGGGGTTTGCTTGGCTCCCACCACAGGAAGGGTTGGTGAAAATCTTTGTGGGGACATTCAGATCTGGTTTCTTCTGGGAAGTGTTCAAGCAAGCACTGGTTACAAACCAAATGCCATTTACCCACAGAAAACTAGAGAAATATCCTTTAAACAGTGTTTTCCCAAAGGACTGTCTCTGCTATTGGCATCCCTCAAAATACCTGGAAGGCTGTATTTCTGGGGGAGCATCACATGCTTAAATCCTTCATTCCAGAATCCTGTCTACTACAGTAGTGTCCAGCTCTTCAGTCGGGGTACAGATCTCTCCCAGATGGCCCACAGGAGACTTTCTGCAGCCCTTGGAAACTACCAGGCACTCTCAGAGTGGTGGAAGACTAGAGGGTTTGGTCCTACATCTGAAGCTTTTGAGGAAGTTTCCTAGAGCAATACGCCATTGTGAAATGCCCTGTGGGATCCACTTAGACTGTGTCTATTGCTGGTGTGCTTACCTCTTGCTGCCCAAACCCTAGGGAAAGAAGCACCCACCCACACACTTATAAGTAACAAGCAGCCACAAAGCTCCTCGTTTTGTGAGCATTATTGCTGCCACATGTTCTAATGAGAGTACAAGAAGGAAACACAAGCCTATGAAGCCTGGTTTTGTCTTGAGTAGATAGTTACTTTAATTGCCCAGCACATACTGACTCCAGTCCTCTCTGCTTGGCGCATGCTGATCCATTACTGCTAAGTGGCATGTCTGCCTGAAAGTGGGCATGATAGCTGTGCTCTCTCACTGGCCAGAAACTGGAGTCAAATCAGTATAGCAATAGTAATCTTAAAATAGTAAAAATAAAAAGAAGAAATGCAGGTGATCAAGTTTTTTGGGGGGCCGGTGGGGGAGGTAACATCAGCTAAAAAGGCTGTGCATTAATCACTCTCCATAATACTCCTGAAAGTATCTTACCAAAGCATTAATTTTAATCTTTGCAAGTTGAACAATTGCTGCAGGGTGCATTTAACTTTTCACCTCCAATGGAACAACCCATTCCCAGAGTTAAAGGTCTTCTTGTTTATCCTTTCTGTTGAATGTCACTCTGTTTCATCTGTGCAGTGCATTGAGCTGTACTGGAACAAACCCCCTCACTGTTAGTATCATAAGTTGTTTTTTTACTTGAACGGGAATCTTTGCCCCTTTCTTGACTCAACGTGTTTTATGAATCTCACCCCCTCGACAGAGCATTCAGGCTTCAACAAAGGAGCTGCAGCTCTATTTCATCCTCACCAAACAAGGGCAACTTATTTAAATGCCTTCCATGTCCTGGAGTAGGTTGTCATTGTGACTGCCTAAAGACATGTCAAATTGGGTTAACTGCTGTCTCGTTATTATTGTAAATTGCACTGTCTGGTAATCAGACTGGTTGAGATAAGCCAGTCTGCTGAACAGGCAAAACACTGGGAAATCCCACTTTGGGACAGATTATAGCAAAGCAGGGCATTGTTTCAAATGAAAGTCTCCAGATGGGATATTGGCAACTGTAGGGGATGTGACTGGCAATACCCAAGATGGTCTGATCATCAGCATCATATGACATTGTTTTCTGTCTGTATCAAAGGCTCCCAAATGTGACTGAGATTCCCCCTCCTGTGAAGTGAGTGTTTCCACCAGTGTTTGGAAGATTAGGATCTGCCAATGGCAAGCCACTTTAATTCCTTTGCAGACAGATCAAAGCACAGAGACCATGCAAAAGCCCAAGTTCCAGTGGCCCAAAATAGCACACAGATTTTGGGCTAGGATTAGCAATGCTCAGGCTGCTCATTACAGCTAATGTGTTTGGGGAGCTGATCCTTATTTCTCTTTTCTCCATCATCCCTTTTTTTGTGGCTGAATATTCCAGAGTGCTTTGCTGCCATATTAGATGCTTAGGTAAGGGACCAGGTTTCCAGGAAAGCTCATTCAAGGCTGTATAGTGCCTGCCACATGCCTCTGAAAATCCTTCTAGAGTATGTGGGCCACAAAATGTGGGGCAGCACATATGGAGAGTGGCAACTTGAGGGGAATTTTCAGTAAAGAGGATGTGAGAACCTGGACCTACATCTTCCATTCCTGTTTAGAAGAATATTCTGTCAATGGCAAGATGGGGCATCACTTCCAAAAAAGCAACACTTCACAGCAACCAAAAAAGACATCCTGATCTGCAAACCCATGTAATTTCTTTGTGCTTAGGGAAGAAAAAACTTTTCCCAGTAGGACTCAATATTGCGGAAATTATTTCTGTCAGCTGCACTGCAACTCATTATGTCCTCTACAGTGAGTAGGAAAAAGATGGAGAGCAGCAACAGACCCTTCTCCTGGCCTTGCCTTGCCCACAGACACCTCCTCAGATGCTGTAGGATCGAGTAGGTGGACGAAGTTCAGGCCCCTCTTTTGTTCAGTAGACCTCACCAGGTGGTCTTCTGTTGCCTTTGAGGCCTGCTTGGTTACAGCCTGCCCAGACCCTTGAGAAAACCTAAACCCCAAATGTTTAGTAGTTTTACCACTGTGCTCAATGACCTGTCTGCTCCTGAAAAAGTTGATCTAACAGAGGACAGGCCAGATGGACTGCAGTGGGATGGTACATCTATGCCCCATGTGTGCAGAGTTCTTCCCTTCTGATGCCCTCCATCCTGTGTGTGACAAATATAAGATGCCTGGAGTAGCCTGCGAAGGTGGTGGAGAACTACTTAGTGCCCCTGGTGGCCACGGCTTCCCAACCATCAGCCATACAGGTGGTCAGTGCCGCTGGCATACCTCTGCATTAGTTTCCATCTTCATATGTCTCAGCTGTCTGAGGCAGCTGCTAGTCCTGATGTCCAGAAAGCCCCCTTCATGCTAGTGTCCCTGCATCTGATTTCCCCTGTGCAATTACTCTGCTGCAGTTTGACACTTGTGGTCACAAAGATCTGAACTGCCTGCCTCCTAAGGACATCAAGTTTTGGTTGCTAAAATACCTCTGGACTAGTTGCAAACAAGAAAAATTTCTAGTTGGTAGCCAAGGACTTCTTTTCATACAAGACATTACTGTGCAAGATTAAACTCCCACCTGCTCCGCTAAAGCAGGAGGGTTCCAGCCCTTTGCATTTCTTACACATCAGACCCAATGATGAACGCAGAGTATTTTGGCATATGAACTCCTGTGAGCGGGAATGTTCTTGCTGCTCCCTGGGACCAATGGTTTGGCAAGGAATAGATACAGATTGTTGCCCTCAGGGAAGAGGGGATTTTCCTCTCCTGTCTTTATTTAGAAAGAAGCACAAAAAAATTTTGAAGATGTATGTGGAGATAAAATGCAGAGTAAATGAGAGAGAGAAAGACGGAGGCTGGGAGAAGGCCGTGTTTCACTGGGAAGCTGAAACAGTCAGAAGAGAGGGATGGCTGGCAGTACGGTTGGGTGTGCACATGGATGTACATGCTTGTTACACACATAATTTCTCTGCTTTCTTTCCACTTATACATAAATAAGTCAGAGATTTTGCTTGTGCTATGTGAAGATATCAGGCCTGCTGTCTTGTTGCCATCTAGCTGGTGTGAACTTTACTGTGGTAACATAGACGTAAGGTGGGTTGATTGTGGTATCTTCCTGAGCATGTATGGCCAACGTGGTGTGCCTGCCACTAAGCGTCACTGCTGCCAGCATGGTGAAGGGTGCTGGATGGGCAGCGACTTCCATGGTGGTGTCTGAAATTGGGGAAGATTAGTTACTTCCTCAGCTTGAAAATATGAGCTTAATCCTAAGGTGTTGTTAATTAGCTGGTGTAAGGGAGCTGCATTCAGACTGTGCAGTGTAACAGGGTGGAGTGGAAGAGTGCACACAAATAACATGAACGCTTCCTTCTGCACCCATCTGGGTTGTTCTCTGCGTGGGGCTGGACCCTCAGGTCACTCAGCAGCAACCCGGGAAGAAATGTCCCCAAGCAACATGCAAGCAGTACCTTGCAAGCCTGAAAAAGTGATTTCTCACACTGAATGTACAAGCTTCAGTCTGCTGGACAGACCCTTTCTATCTAGTCACTAGGGGGTATGTTGCTTCTTTGTGTGAACACACCAGTCACATACTATTAATAGCTGTTACATATGTTTCCACCAAGAGAATAATATACCCCTACGGAAATGAGAAATGGCCCTGAAATCTTTTCACTGCATCACTACTGGAACTTCCAGAAGCCCAGAAGTCCCTCCAGGCTTGGGAAAAATGTCATACGTAGGTACACTGTAAGTCCTAAGAACAGGACTCAGTAGGGGGGCTCAAGATTCAGAGTTCAGAGGTTTTTTGCTTGATGTGATGCCTGTGCCAATTTGCCCCACTGCAATGGCTGAAGTCTGTGACAGGAGGTTTAAGCTGGAGTCTTTTTGACTTTACAGTGCATCTGGAAGGGTGCACCAAAACACCTTCAAAATATGGAAGCCTCAGCCCTCCACAGCGGTGAACTCAGTAGGTATTTGTCCAGAAGCTGTGCAAATACAATGCCATTTATTTATAAAAGTAGCAACATTTCTAGAATAAGGTCATCCAGAGGATCTTAAATCAGTTTACTCCTCTTTGGTGGATGTCCATCTCCCTATTCAAGTCAATACTTCATATGTAAAAGCAGTGATTTGCTAGCCAGGAGGCAAAGTAATAGTCCAAATTCCCTAACGAGGCTAAATTGTAGTTAATGCAGGATGCTTTTTTCCTTTCCCTCCTCTCCCTGTCCCCTCAGCAAGGTTGGCAGTTCAGCCTCAGGACCTAGAGCAGAGGGGCAGAGGAAACCTGCTGGCTCTTTCCACTGAACACGACACTGAAAAAGGCAATCTAAACCAAAGTCAAACAAAATGCACAAGCAAGTGGATGGTTAGCTATTTTCCTTCAAGATCTCCAGGCTGATGTGCACCCACCTGCCAGTGGTACCTCCACACAGCATAAAGCAGTGACCATTGGCCAGGTCAAGGTCTCAAACTCTGCGGAGTCCTGTTAGCTCCAGTGTGGCACCATGTAGGCGTGTCTGTGCTACTGATCTTACCTGAACTACGTGCAGCCTTGTCAGTCACCTCTGCTTTCCCCCACCACAGCTCACAGCTCTGAGGTGGGAGCTGGCACAGCACCACCTTGATCTCTGTGTCCCTTGGCTATGGCATGGCCTGATGCCATCTCTCATGGAACCACTGCAACTCCAGGCATGCACTCAGCTAGGGTGGAGGAAAGTTTTATACTGGTTTTGCCCCCTCCTCCATGTCAGTTAGTGGTGGGACCTCTCCCATTTTGATATGATACCTATTCCCTATTTAGAACAGAACATGTTTTCAGTTTTTGGTGTTTATTTTTTTCTCCAAAGCCTCCCTGGATATGCAGTGAAGGAGGCTCCCAAATTCATTAAGGAAACGTTTGTTTGTTGGCCCTATGGTGCAAACTAAAGGCTCAAAATCTGTAAACAAAACATCAGATTTATGAGAATTTTCAAGTCAGCCTCATGATTCTGACTCACAAGGTCTAGATATTTGGGGCTGACAATGTGTGTAAGCTTCTTTCTGTGCCCTCAACCCCTTGCCTTTCACTCTCCAGCCCCATTTTAAAAGCTGCATCAGGAATTCACCACTTGGGCTCTCTGGTGTTACTGCAGCCATGATTAGCTGATTTTAAGGGGGGGTAGTTGTCTGGGTACAAATTTCCATGGCTATTTTTAAGCTGCATGAACTGCCAATAAACTAATAGCTGGTGATTTCTGAGTTGCTGATTTGTCTGCATGTTCATAAGTAGGAATGCAAACTGGCTCAATTTTTCCAATTCCATTTTGCCTGTTCTTATCCTCTGATGTGGACTAGGGGCCCTGCTATAACTCAATTTAATTTGAAACAGCCAGCCCATTAGGGCTGCCCGAAAAGCTGACTACTGAGTCAATTATGTTCAGAACATTTTAAAATGCTATTCCATCCTGGTACTAACCCTCACTATGGCTTTGTGCCACCCACTAGCAAGATGCAGCAGGCAACAAGAGAAAACTTAATGCGTTTTTTTAACGTGCAGTGTGCTCCCTGAGGGAATTTAGGTCAGATCCTGACCTTAACAGAATCTGATCTGATCCATAGGTTTTCATGGCATCATTCTGAAATGATTTGCCTGCAGAGGAATGAAAAAATTTATTTTGGATATGGACTTCAGCCCTAGAAGTGACTTTCTTGTTCACAGAAGGTGCAATTCACCGCAGCACAGGAGGTCTGTGCAACTGCACTGGACCGTGAGGAATGGCTTGAGAGGCAGCAAGCCAGTAGTCTTTCTGTGCACAAGGCAAACTAAACAAAAGAATAATTGTGAAAGTAATGAGGAAAATATTTTTTAAATTGACAGATGTCCATGTTACGTGAACATATTCTATCTCACCCAGCCCTTGATGTTGCTAAGAAGAATCTTTAAAACACATTTCTAGCTAAAATCTTTTTCACTTCTGCAAAAGACAATATCAATGAAACCATTGTGGAAAGAAAAAAAAATCCAAACCCATGAAATTAATGGCAAGGCAGTATTTTTTCACACAGTATATGAGCAGAACTCATTGGTATGGGATGTTTTATGGCCCAGATGCATAAAAGGTGAAAGAAACCCAAAACACCGGATAAGATGGGAGAAGGTTTCACCAAGAGCCATTGAAGCTGATGGCCTGGGTGTGACCTCTGGCTGAGGAAATCATCAAACCACTGGTGGCTGAACTGTGGGTAGAAATCCCAACAAGGATCATGTTTTCCTTTAGCAGCTGCCAATAGCCACTGGCAGACAGATTACTGGGGTAGATGGACCTCTATTGTAAGTGTGGATACTTTATATTCTCCTGAGAAAAAGAAGGAGATTCAGATGGAAAGGTGGTGTCACTTTATGCCTTGTGGCAAACTTTAATAGTATCAGAGCTAACTAATTTATCTTTAAATTATTATGTCTGTTTTTGAATATTTAAAATGAATTTTCAGAACCAAAATATCAATGATTTTTAGAATCCCATAAAAATACATTTAGCTCTCTAACATCAAAATCCAGGAGCACATTCATGGTTATGTTTCTTAAACAGTCTGGAATATGTTTTTCCTGTGAAAGAATATATTTTAAATTAAATTTTTTCATTAAGGAAACAACTATTCTAACTTTTAGGGCTTTGGCCCTAAAGCCACCAAATGCCCAGGTAGTCTTACTCCATAGTTATGCCACATCACAACATCTTTGGGGAGAGCTCTTGCAGATCAGTGTGGATCTAAACATTAGCTCAGACTCTGTGTTATCCTGGTTAGTACCATAAAGAAGAATATTCCTTCTCTCTCCTTCTAATGACCTAACTAGACAGATTTTCCATGGACCCAAAATGGCACACTCCTATTTGGCTTCCCTGGGAATTAGACCTCTGTAAAGACTTACAGGGGTGAGGTCTTAGACTTAAATGGCTTTTTACTGGCAGAAGTGATTTTCCTAAGTGATTTTTAGTCTGATACAATTCCTTCCAAGGGATGGGGAGGATCCCTTTAGGTTTTGGCATGGTTAAAGCTCCCTTTAGCGTGAATCTATAGGAGAGATTTCCAAAGCTAAATGGTATATTATACCATAGTCTCATTGGCAGGTGAATAAAAGAGAGTTAGGTTGGCATCCTTTTCTGTTTTTCAATAATCTCTGCTGAACTTAATTACCTGTAAATTATACAACCCCAGGGCAGGTTGGACAATAGAGAGGAAAGCAAGTTAATAAACACACACTTCTCTGTTAGCAATCACAATAGTGATCAAGCGGCCTGATTAATTTTGACTTGGCATCAGGCAGCAGCTGGCATTTTAAATTCTCCAGCTTGTTTTCATCACGTCTCTGTGACTCAGACCTACTGCATAGCCTTTCCATTCAGCTGTCGACAATAAGAACTAAATAATCCTTCTTCAGCGCTGGGGAGGGCAAAGAACGGGCAGTGCGTGCCGTGCTCAGTGCTGCGTGGAGAGGATGGGGGAAGGATCCTTTCTTAATGGTGCTGGGCAGTGGCATGGTTGTCACTGCTGACAGGGAGTGGGGCACAGCATGGGACAGTGGCTGATGCGCTGGCCTCTTGTTGCTGTCAAAATACCAGCCAGGTCTCATCTCCTCATGGGCTCCGCCGAACACTAGTGGGGAATATGACCACCGCCCCTATCATAAATTCCCTCCATTCCCCTGTGCCCATTCCCCAGTGACTCAGAACTGTGAATTTGCCACAGTATTTCTGGCTTACCATAAAACATGAAAAAGTACATTGATCTTATCTCTGGGTCTGAAATATATCCGTTCAGAAGAACAGAGCATTACCCGTTCACAGAAACCATGAGGGCTGGAAACTCATGCCTTCTCTTCCTGGAGAGCTGGGAGCCTTCCTGCCTTCTCCCTTGATTAATGTAAGGCGTTTATTCCAAGTCCTTGATGGGTGTGGACCCTAGACTTGCACTACCACAGTTTATAGGAAGGCTGGTTTATATCACTTCTAGAGCTCTTGAATTTCCCCAGATCTCTCCTCCTCCCTCATGTCTCTACTAAGAACCCCTTAGTACTGAAGCAGCGTAGCTTTGGGTGAACATAAAGATATATGGTGAATATTCATGCTGATATGTAATTTTCCTGAAGGTGTGGTATAAACACAGTCCTTGTTGGCCTGTGGTGGTGTGACTGTAGTTCTGGCCGTCACTTGGCCAGAGCAGTGAATCACCCAGCCAGTGCATGCTGATGAGCTCTGTGCGCTGCAGGCCTTTGCTTTCCTCTGTGTGGTCTCCTCTGGTGTGGTCTGCCAGCCTCAGTTCTGTGCTCCTCTAAAAGATGCCTCTTTCTGAGCCTTCAGCCTTGCCTTGATGCTGCAGGAAGGCACTAGGCACTGGAGGAGTTCGGGGCAAAAAGAACAAAAAAAATAAATCACTGCTTCAGAGTAGGCAGTGATGAGGTGAGTGCTCAGGTCTACCTCAGCAGACCAATCCAGTGGTTTGCAGCTGGAAAATAAGCCTTTGCCTCCCCCCTGCACACCACCTGTGGAGGTGGTTGTGTTGGAGTTTGCAGGTGCTTGTCTGTGATACCTCTCATGTGGGGGCCTGTGCTCAGGGGAGGGAGTTTGGCTTTTAACTCCGTGAAGCACCCCAGCCCTTACATCAAGAGGAGCACCATCTTTCATTTTTTTCAGTGTCTCCCAAGATCAGCAGTCCAGATGCAAAGCTGGGCAATGAAGCCAGGGAGCTGGCTGGTGGCATGCCCAGACACTGCAATGGATGGGGTTGACTCCAGCATGGTCAGCTGCTGTTAGCCCACCATGCGCTGCCTCTCTCAGTTTTCTGCTTGAGTCATGTACACCAGCAGCAATTTGGCACTGTTTCTGCTCCCAGTGGTGGCCACGGGCTGAGTGTGGTCCCCCCACACCTGCAGCACCCTGGGCAGGTGGCTGCCCTTGGCTGGGAGAAGTGGCATTCTCAAATATCTGGTTTCCTTTCAGGGTGGGCCCCTTTCCATTGGTATGAGGGCACTGTGCCCTTGACAAACATTTATTTAAAACTGCATTTAAACAAACCAGCCCTGCAAAGTTCTCCATGGCTGGCTAGTGCCTGGCTCCTGTCCAACAAACACGGTGGGACAAAAGCCGTGTTGACAGGCTTCTTCCTTTACATCCTTGAAGATCTCATACCCTTGACAAATGAGCTCCTTGCAGCAGATGGTAGAGAAAAGGACGACGATACAGTGTGAGGAAGGGTGGAGTGGATAGCCAGAGATGCAAACAGGGGTCTTGGGGAGGAATACATGTGCACTATTGAAATAGTGATCGGACTGTTTATGGAAAAGAGCTATGGAAACCCAGCATGAATGTAGAGAGCCAGATGCTCGGCCTCCCATTACTCCACGCCAGCCCGAGAGTACAGGACAGCTGGAGTGCCAGTGTTGCAGGGAGCCTGCCCGGACCTGAGGGCTGATGCATGCACAGACTGTGCTAAGTGCCTTCACCCTCTAGTGTCGTTGACCACAGTTTGCCCAAACAAAGATCGAATGTCCTGAATCATTGCAGAGTACTGCACTGCCACTGATGACTTTATCCTTATGGTTTATTGTAGGTAGCACTGCACTCAGCTACTGAGTTGATGTCAAGCTGAATTCAGTGGGCTGCCTCACTTTTGCAGGAGCGTAGGTATGTTGGTAGTTCTGATTAGGAAGTGATGAAGAGTTGGTCTAGCATCCCTAACCGATGAGTGGGCTGCTTCACAAGGCAAGGGGCTGGTCCTATTCTTCAGTGTGTTTTTGTCCTACTGGGGGTTCTTTTCTATAGTTCCACCTTCTGTATAAACATGACAGTACTAAGCCGTCATAAATATGACTAAAGGATGCCAAAATCGTGCAGTTTGCTTTGAAATTACCACAACAAAAATCAGTCTCCTTTATTTACTTTTTAGAAAAAGTGGGTTTCTAAAAAATTTCAGGCATTCTGAGCGCATGCTTGGAACCTTTTTTCTCCTTTCCCATCCTTCCTTTTCTAAGAAATGTAGAGATACACAGATATCTTTATTTCTGACTACAGTATACATTGCTTTTCTCAATATACCGAAATACTGCAAAGACCTGTGGCCAGATTGGGAGACATAGGAATGCCAACTTTTTTAAACTGTGTTTTGAGGGGTACCGCCAAGTGTCCTTAAGGCCACCAAGTGTCTTTGAGACCAGACACCACGTCCTTCCAGAATACAAGCCGAAACCTTGACCTTATGTGCAGCCAGAGGCCAATGTCTGAAGTATGCAGATAGCTACTCTGAGGTGAGCAGAAGCCTGCAGCTGGAAGGACACCTGGGTATTACCCCACCTTGGTACTCTTCTTTCCAGGCAGAGGATCGTCAGGCTGCTGTGGAATTCCTCAGGTGTTTTTGTTTGGTTTCAAAGATGGGTGTAGGTCTACCCATTTCGTCTAAATAAAGCAAAGTCTTAAAGTCATAAAGGTCAGCTAGTTTGAAAAACTCAGTAGAGAGGTGATGGGGTGGGAGAGCAGGCACTATGCCTAAGCCAAGAATAATTTATCCAGCATTTCAGGCCCTTTCTAACTAAGAGGAAGGTGAGTGAATGTGCTCTAGGGGAGTTTTGCAGGGAGTGTGCCTGGTTTTCACAGTGGTCTAGCACCAAGAAGACACATACTCTTCCTGCTTGAGTTGAGGCACCGTGACCTTAGCAGGCACAGAGTAGAGGTGGAGGCAGTGTGACACAGAGCTCTTTCCTGGAAGTGGGTCTGAGGACAGCTATAAACTATATGGTGTGATATGTTGCTTCAAAATAAACGCAGAGCATGTGTGTAAAGTTACAGAGAGGTGTTGAAAAGCAAATGCCAACATCTGTGCCCTAAAGAAAGTGTCATTTGTCGGCGGAGACCTTGCAAACTATTCCCTCATGTGCAATCACTGAGCTGGGATCTGGAGTCACCGCAAGATGATATACATGTGTATAATACAAGAAGTGATCTCTCAGTGCCTCAGTGACCTCAGGGCCCCAGCTGACAGTCTGTGCTGCCAGGAGGGAGGCTGGAGGTTGCCTGGGGCTCTGCATAGCCAGCTGATCTTCCCAGGTACATTGTGCAAAGGCAATGGGAATTACTCACATGCTTAGAATTAAGCAGTGTGCTTTGTCCTGTGGTAGATTAGGGTCTATGTGCTCTATTTACAGAAGAGTTTCAGAAACAGCTTGCAAAAATGTTCTGTGCGGTCTCCAGGTGCTCCTACTTATGCATATTGTCTGGATAACTGTATGTGCAGATACCTGGACCTTCTGCATAGACAACAGATAAATTTTATCCAGGTGCCAGCTTAAAATGGGCCTTCAGGTAGAATTATATCTGGTTTCCTAGACCCTGCTTTCCTTATGTAGTGAGCCTACTTCCATATTTCTGAAGTAATAGCATGATGGAAAAAAAATGTGGGTGTTTGGAAAGCTTAAAGGATTGAAAAGTTTGTGGCCACACGTGGCTGATGGTTCTGGTTGAACTCAGTGCCTGGCTGGGCTTCACTGGGCTGAAGGAGTGCTCGCTTTGCTGGGTGGACACCTCTACCCTTGGGATGCAGTCAGGGAAGATGGTTGGTACTTTACACTGTGGCTGAGTGGTGGAAATGGCTGTGTCTGCCTATGGGTATGTCTGCCCTGGCTCCCCACCGATGAGCATAGGTGGCCCTGTTTTGGATGCTCTGTTTGTCCCAGGCAATTGCAAAAGGTACAGGGCTGGGGCTGAGCCCACCCTCCTGTTCTGGGGATTTCTGAGGCCTCAGTTTCATTAGCCACGAGAGGAAAAAGCGTGTTATCTCCTCACATGACACACAGCAATTGGGTTAATTTGAAAAACGTTCAAACCTTTATCTTATCTCATCTTGCAGCTCCTTCTGCCCATATTTTTTTGTCTGCTTGTGCAGACACACTAGAATTAAAACAGAGAAATAATTGACTAGTGTAATAGCATGGGGCTTCCTTAAACCCAGGTGGCTGAGAGCTAAGGATGAAGCTCTGTCTTTGAGGTATTTGTGGTTTTGCCTAGATAAAGTGGCAGAGGGGCCACTTTGGATCGGATGGGCCAAGACTTCATCACAGGGCATTTCACAGTGCACATCAGTTTTGTGCCATTTGTTCCTCTCTGTGGTACAAGTTGGAGATCTGGTCCATTCTCTCCAGGAATATCACTGAGGAAGAAAGAAAGGGAAAAAGCAAAGGTGAAGACATGGCCAAACTAAAGTCACTCCACTGGGTTTGAAATGTCCACAGCTCTGCAAGGGGTGCCAACATGGTCCCCTGCAGCGGCATGGGACACAGCAAGACAGGAGCTGAGGACATCGGCCTCACCAGACATGAACTGTTCTTCTCCACATGGCTTGGAAACACTGAGGTCCAATGAAGTGTAACCCCTCTGGCTCTCAACGCAACTTGGATTGGCCCTGTGGAGCCAAATTCACATAACGCTTTGAGTTTTCAGATTGCCAGCACTGAGGTTACTTGAAAATAATTTTCCTTTAAAAGACAGCAGTGCAGCTAGTGACTTTTTCCTTTCTTCAGAACAGCATACTGAGTTACTAATTTTAAGTGCAAATATTTATTATGCATTGCTAATTGGGGTTTGGGTCAAAGAAAGGAAATGTGAAAGGCAATGAAAGCCTGTGTTCAGCAAGTGCAAAGCCACTCATTTTGCACAGCTGAAGATGATGTCTAGATCTTGAGAGGAGTTTAAGACAACAAACTGTTAAAATAAATAATCTCATCCCTCTTGTACTGAGTTCAGTTGCAATACTTCTTGTATTTTTCATCCTGGAACTTATCTGTAGGGTCAACATGGTTTTATCTTGCAGTATAGGCAAGCTCTTTTACTCTTTAATGAGTAGGCAGAGACAAATACTAAGAAAGCAAGCTGGCCTTTTGAAGAGATTATTACAAATGGGTCTGGAGTCTTGTGGGAGTAACACAGTAGATGCAAATTACAAAAGAAAAGCCCTTGCAAATCAGAAGCAGCTAGTTATTTCTTCTGCATTTACATGTAAGTGGATTCATTGTGCCACATGCACACAGTGAAATAAATGAATTACAGACCAGCACCACAAAACCTGTAGAGGAATGAAGCTGGGTTAATTAACATTGATAATATACAGCTGTGGGTTGGCTTCAGGGGCAGCGGGTTTGCAGATGTAGATAAGGTGCAGCTGTGGCTGTTAACGGGTTGAGAGCCAGTGAAGGGAGAGCAGCCGAGGTAGAGAGGAAGAAGCAAGAGATGAGAGAGCACATGCCCTGGATGAGGAGAAGGCAGCAGAGGGACTGGCATGAAGAGTGTGTTGGTATGAGATGGTAAAAGACCTTGTTGCAGCTTGATAGTCTGGAGAGTGCTGCGATAATTGGTGCCCTGTGTAAGGCTGATTGAGTTGGACTCAGGCTACAACAAAAACCTTCTAATTTTCAGTTCTTTTTAAATTGTTAACCTTTTATAATTTTATTTCCTGAAGTATCAAGTACTTTTTAAGTCTCATAATGAGTATAAGCTTTGATAAAATAATCAGCACTTCCAGAAGTTGTCGCTGTTTTGAATACTCCACTTTTAGGCATCCAGAGTCAGATTTTCACAGGTAACTCTATCCTGTATTTTGGAGATGAGTCTGAGATTGCTGGTTTGGACCTGAGATGCACATAGTCATGGACATTAGCAAACTTTGAGACAGAGTAGATGGGAAAAAGGGGAATGTTAGGATCCCACTATCTGTTGGCACAGGCATAGGTGCTCTTCTGTCTGATTTGGTACACCCAACAGCAGTTTGCTGCATTACTGGCCTGAGAGAGAAAGTGGTCACCAGGTTCCTCTTGGAAGGGCTGTGCCACAGGATTAGTTGGGGTCCCAGCCAGCCCTGTTCCATGTCCAGCAATGTGGGGCACCTGGAGTGAGAGGTGAGGAACATCTTGGGCTTAAACATGCTCCCTGGTGCACTTGCCTAAGGAGAGCACAGGCATTTAGACAGAGATCTAAATTTGGACATGTAGAGTCATTCTAGGCTCTAGGTATTGTCTCATTTATATTTTTGGCTATTGAATCTGTCTGGGATTTTCTTTGTTTTATCATGTTGCTTCATCATCAGTGCCTTCATCCTGCTGAGAGCTGTTGGGTAATGAGGAAGGGATGGCCAGACTGACCACAGTGATGGCACTTCAGTTCTAATTCAAGTCCCAGAAGATGGTCTCTGTTGGCACCTGAATGACACCAGTGTAGGTAATGTTAGTAGAGGAAGGCAAATTAACTGTTTACATAATTAAAGTAGTTATTAAACTCATTAATCCATGAATGCTTGAGAATTAACAGTGCCGCAAATGCAGAGAGAAGAGTATGCTGCTTCAAGGAATGGCTGGTTGCTCAAGGCTGTCAACTTCCTTCACCCTGGTGCAGGGCTGGAGCAAATACCACCAGGGAGACAAAGCCAGTTCTGGATAGACCAGGCTGGAGCCAAGCAGGATCCAGGAAAGCCCCCCCACTTTGTTGATATCAAAATACTGGGAAGCAGAAGCTCACGCAAATGTGGCCCAGGTTTTTAAACTTCCTAAAATATTTTTTTGTGTTCTTTCCAGGAGTGAGGACATGGGGCCTCCATTTGCCATGTGTTTCAGTAGGAGTTAGGGACTAATTTTTTGTCTGGATATGAGAAGTAGATACCTAAATGCCCTCAATGTCTGTTTAAAATGAAATGTAATAATCTTAAACGTTTGACCAGATATTGAAACCAAAGGATAGACATTGATTTCAGTTGGATATCTGTGTCACAGTATTTGATGTCTTCTAAAGAATGAAACAACAGATTCTTAAGCAAAAAAAGAAGGAAAAAAAATCAAAGTGAAATAATGCCTGAATTCCTTTGGAATATTTTTATTTCAATGCCTCCAGTCATTTTCCAAGGCAAGCAGAAATTCTTTAAGAATTCCTTATTCTGACAAGGCTGGATTCTTCCCTCAGCTGAGCTGTGCTGCAAGCTGGAGAAAAAAAAAATAGAGGGGAAAAAAAAAAAAGAGTAAGAGGGGGTGTTTTAATGCTTTAGTGGACAAGTGGAAACTAGGTCAGCGTGAGATTGCTGGTCTGTTTTACAATGAACTGTGAAGTACTCCCGTCCTCCAGTGATGGTTGAGCATTACTGGAATTAGGATGCTCTGTGCTGAGAGAGATCCTGTCTCTCAAGAATTCCCTTTCACAGGAAAAGTAATTATTTTACCCATTGCTCTGCTATCTAGATAGTGCAATGAGATGTTTTAAGTAGCCATTTTGTACCCATGACCCATGGCCCTCACCTTTCTCAAGCCCTGAGAAAGCCCTAGTTGTCGTCTTTGCAAAAGCTTTGTGGGTAATTATTTGTTCTACAGCTTTGTTGTGTTATGTGGGCTGATATCAATCCAGAAGCAAAACTACACCTTATGAAATTTCAGCACCTTAGTCCTACCTTTTGCCCTTGTTCAACATCAAGACTCAAAAGGCTGGCATGTATTGTGAAATTAAGTTCTTAGTGTATTTTGTTTTGGGTATGCTAAGAACACCTTTAGATGAAATATTCTATTTGGAAAAGGCCCCTATGCATTATTTTGATGAGGCTAAGACATCTTGGTCTGACTTCTTTATTGTTTAACTTCTAGGTAAAGCCATAACACAACATAAAAACCATCATATATAACATAACATATAAAAGACATCACTAGTTTTCTATTGAAAATTGTAATTGGTGACCAAGTAATTTCTCTGTTGGCTTTTTTATTTCATTAGGTCTGTGTTTTCTGAAGGAAAAAAAAAAAACAAACCCAAGCCAAAACCTGGAAAATTTCCAGCCACTGTTACTGGAAACAATGTTCGTGCTGCTGTGTCCATCTCCTTTGAGGTCAGCAGGCTGGTTATTTATTGGCAGAGATGTATGACAATGAATATGCCCTTATGTAAGTCAGCAATTTCAGCTATTTCAAAATCGGCAAAGTTTATTTAGCATGGACATGAAATCTAAAGCTAACAGAAGCTAAACAGAATATAACCCTGCATAGGCTATGATGACTATGATAAACATTGCTAGCCTGTCTTGTCTGCAAAACCGGGTACAAAGGAGTTGCTACACAGGATGTACCTTAAATAGCACAGTGGCCTGGTGCAGTGGGGCACATCTTCCCAAGGAGCCAGTCACTGGTGGCCTTGGCAGCCCTGCGTGCTGGGCACCACTCAGCTGCACCCAGCCGCAGCAGGCAGCAAACCCTGCCCACCTTTCTGGCAGATTTTCAGGGCTCCCTCTCTGCTACAGTGGGAGACAGGGCTTATACGCTTTCCCTGGGTTTATGCTGAGTATCAGCAGTCTTTCTTAGCTCCAGGTCTTAAGGGCAAAGTGGTAGATTGCCAAGTTGTGCCCTGACAGTGAACTGCCGGGTTCAGCTGCCCTCGTGCCAGGTCCACATGCATGGACCAAGAGCCCTTTGCTGTTGACTATTTGGTTTAAACTGAAGCATAATTTAGACCTGTGAAATATTCTGCTAAAATGCTGCTTTAATCATAGTAGATTAAGGTGCCTGAGTAACAGGGAAACAATATATTTGCATCAGTTGCAACACAAGACTAAGAAATTAAAAGACCCCTCCCAGCAGAAATGCTCACTTTGAGGAAGATGTCATATCTGCTACTGAATCCCACCCTACGCTCTTCCTTAACCTCCTCCATATGCTGATAGTGTAGGTACTGTACAGTGACAGCAGTCCCCACTGGTGCAGTGCCAGTGCTGGCAGCAGCGTGAGCCCATGAGCCAGGGGGTGAGCAGCCCTCAGGACGCTGCCTTTTGGTCACGCTGAAAGTACCTAGCACCACCGATCTGAAGAAGGGCCCAGGGAGCCTGCAGTTATGAATGCATCTCTGTGCCCCAGCATCTCATCCCACAACTCAAACCTCACGCCAGCAACGTGTGAGGACACAAAGCCCATTCCCACCCAGCACCAGAGGCACAGAGCACAGCAGTAATACTGCTGTCATGTCCTGCACAGGGCTTGTGCAGGCTGTGGAGAAGACCAGTCCTGAGCTGGTATCAAGCTTGCAGGGACAAGCCACTCTTTCACAGGTGGGTTTTTTATTGGTTTTTTTTTTTTTTTTTTGAACAAACGTAGGTGGGTAAAACAAGTCTGTACCAGTTCAGAACTCCACAGCCCTGTGAAGGTGATTGATCTGAAGTAAGGGGCCAGCAAAACAGGTTTAGCACCTCAAACTCTGGGGCCAGTGACTGCTGGTTAGTCGTAGGCAGACACAATCACAAATGCCTTTACAGAACTCAGCATTTACAAGTATTTGGTTGCATATTCCCATCTGGCCACAAGGCATGAAGGCCGGTTATCTGTATATATATATATATATACACAAATAGATACACACCCACACACGTATATATATCTATATCTCTACACACACACACATGAAAGCCCTTTATCTAGGAGGAATCAACCTTTTGCTGGCTAATATGCCAATGTATTAGTTTCCCTGGCTGAGAGAAATGGAACTTTTCTTTTGAACTGAGAGCTACAACTGAAAGATGCTAAGAAAAGCAGGAATGCTTTTGTGTGCTAATGCTTCAGTCTTGTGCTGACAGCTTTATACCCAGGCCTGATGTCCCACTTGTTTGCCCAGGACTGTCTGGTCTTTCCCTTGTGCCTTGCAAGGCTGCTTCATGCTCGTAGGATGGAAACTCTCCTCCTAAATCGGTGTGTTGTGGTGTGGCAACAAGTGATCCTACCACATCAGTTTCTAAAATATGTCTGGAGGGATGTGTATGTGTTTATTTGGATTCACTACCCCACTTCAGTAACTCTCTAAAATTCCTTCCGCCTCTTCCTTGTTCCTATAGCCCAGGATAGGCTTCAGGGGCAAAATAAACAGGATTCTTATTAATTGAGGCTGAGTGTCAGGCTTTCATTGCAAGATTAGAAATAACTTACAAGAAAGGGTAATGTAAATAACAACACTCCAGTTAGAATCTACGTTGTTTTCTAGTGCCCAGGCTTTGCTATGTGAGAGGACCCAAACATGAAGCCCAGGGACAGGGATACAGCAGCAGCTGCGTGTTTGCCTCACTTTCTGGAGGTAAAGCTGGGTGAACTCTCTGTGCCGCGTCCCTGCAGGCTACATGTTAGCAGCTTGAAGCGCTGTGGACCATATTCTGATGTCACAGGGTCCCATGTACCACTCCTTACCTTTAAATAGCCACTTCCCTCTCTTCTCCTGAACTACCACTTTGCTACAAAATTCCACTTCATTTTCACACCCTGCAGTCACTGGCACTAGGGGTTTTATGTAAAAATGCAAATGTCATAGATGGCTCCATTAGAAGGTGGGCTCCTTGGGTGGTTAAGAACTCCAGTCTCTGTTGCATCTTCATTAGCTTGCTGTTTAGTTACTGCTGCCCAACATGAGCCATTTAATGCTGGCATCTGTTGGATCTACATACACACTTCATACTAAATAGTACCAATACTGTGTTACCAGCCTCCTAGAGAGACCATGCAAGGTGCATCAACAGTAGTGATGACTGACTTGGGGAAAATGATTTGTCTCTTATCCATCAGAAAATATTAAGAGCTTTGGTTTCACATCTGGTCAAAAAAGTTCAGAGTAAATAATCTTACACTGAAGAATTACACTGTGATCTGTTTAGATGAAATATTGGATGCAATTAGGTGAAATATGTCTATTTCAATAAGCTTGCATTTAGAAAAATGAAAATTAATTGTTTGGATTGATTTTTTACCTTATCAGGTCAAAATACAGTCACTTTTGATTTTATATTACTTAACTTTGAATTAACATGTACAAATTATTAAAGATTATGTTACATGGAATTCAAGTCTTGTCAAAGAAAGGCAACAATCTTGTTTGACATGATTATGGGTCTGGTTGACATAGGTAACTGTATTGATACAATAGCTGAAATCTTCAATGCATCTTGCATGACAATTTGATTAAAACACTTGAATTATGCAATTCATGGGGAATCATGCTAGATGGATTAATAATCATCTTATTGATGTGTCTCAAAATGCAGTTGTTACTGGGGAAGCTTCAAAGAGCATGCACAGGGCTGATTCTGGTGACATTCCTCATACATCTGTTATCATCATGAAGTGTTTTATAATCCGTGTACAGATATAATATTGTCACTGAGTCATCACCGAATTATGAAGATCAACAAATGGTCCAGGTATTGGCATTATAAGGAATATATTTGGATGCTTAACAGCACACTTAGATTGTTATTCTTGAAGGATGAATTAATCTTCTGGATTGAGGCTGGTATGTCTTCATGTTTGCAGGAGGTTTTTTTATAATAAATAGTGGTGTGAGTCTGCATCTAAAGCAACAGCATGACTGTGAACACATCTGAATCATATGAGAGGGCAAGGGACCTACCAAGGAAGTTTTAATTTCAGTGTGGTCAAACCACTTTGCATAAGAATGGTTGTCAGCCTCTCCGACAGGTACAGCTGAAGGGTCATCTCTAGATCATACTAGTTGTAGTATGGCCTGTAAATCTAGGTTCATGGTTGTACACTTTTATTTTTCTTTTACGAAAAAAAAGAAATAAAATGAACAGAAATTATCTTACTGTTTCATGGCATGTTTTTTGCTAAATGTAGTGTCAATTCCAGTGCATGTTGCCTCTGACTTGTACATTTACACCTGCATATTGTCAAGGGGCATGGAATGAAGTTCCAGTCCCTGGCTCTGTGAGGGCAGTAATCTAGGTCCCCCATCAGGTTCAATCCTGTGGTAAGAGTAATTGTAATGACCTACTTCTAACGGGGATAAAGTCATCACTGCGATTCTCAGTGGCATTTCAGTTTAATGAACTCATTCACACTTGTTCCTTCTACATCTCAGATTGCTCCCCTGAATATTTATGTATGGAAAATGTGTCATCCAAAAGAAGTGCTCCCTACTCTCCAAAGAACTGTTCTATAATTTCCAAAGGAATGATTAAGGAGTAGCAAACAGGTGATCTGTCTATTTTTACTTCTCCAGAGGTTCCTCATTAAAACCTGGATATTTGGGAAGAACAAATCCTACCTGTAAGTGAGCCACACACAGGACCTACACGTAGGAGCTCTATATAACAGACACATGCATGCACATAAATGCATTCCAGCTGCAGTCTCAGCTTTTTTCTCCTTTTTTTTTTTTTTTTTTTTTTTTTTTTTTGCAAGACCATCCTCTGCCTTTGGATATATAACTATACTTTCTACTTCCTTTGTTAAGAAACATAGATATGAGTGACTTCATTACTAAGTCACCACCTTTTAGGTAATGCTTTGAAAATCTGCTTTCATTAAGACAGCAACAGTACCATCACTACCAGTACCTTGGTCTTTTCTAATCTAGCCCCTGCCATCATAGAGCTTGACTAGTTTCGTAGTCACAGATATTTTCTTGGGAAGCTTGTGACCCAAAGCATTGTGTCTTCCAGTGACCTGGAAACTGAAAACATTTGTTTGGGATGATACAGTCGCCAGATGCAAAAAGCTGTTTCATTTCCTTTTAAGGTTTGGGCACTGCTGAAGAAGGTAGGGTTTGACCAGAATGTTCTCTGGTCTGTGCATGCCATTGACAGTGACAGAGGACAACACAAGTCTCAAGCTATTCTTTCTTTGTAATGAACCCTCAATTCATGCGGCTGGAGCCAACAAAGTACTGTCTACAGAAACAATAGTGTCTTGTTGCTTTCTCATGAAAAACTACTAACCAAGGAGCAGCATGAGGCAGTTGGAAGGAACTAATGAGATTTACACTGGCGAGCCTTGAAATATTCACCTCACGGGTGTCAACTCCTCAGCTTGGTGACCACAGCCTTTCCTGGCTTATGAAAACCTCTCTACTAATGAAATAAAATGGCAGGTCTTCCAAATTGCTTTTTATTTCAACACAAGATGTTAACTAGCAGCAGGAAGTTTTACAGTCAGTACAGTCATGTGTATCATATATACGTGTATTTACAGAGGTATCATGGAAGCCACATATTATTTTGAACTCCATCCCCAGCTGAAATTCAAGACAGATGTGCATTTCTTCGAAGAAAGTATAGCCAGGAGACTACAGTTTTGGGTAGTTTTGAAACATCTTTAAGAATCCAAGAGGACCCTCAGAAGAATAGATGGGGAGCTAGGAATTACAGTGGTAGTAGGACTAATGCATAGACCTAAGGTCAAGAGTACCTCAAGAAAAGGTCAAGTAGGAATCAACACACTACAGGAGTTTCAAAAAATAGCAGTTTGTGGCTCACCCTTCAAGTCTTTCTCTGAGGTTTTCTCACCGTAAATAATGAGACAACTCCCATATATAACTTGCTACACAAGACTTTGGAGATGTGAACATACACTGACAAGCACAAAACAATCCTTCCCTTTATGACAGAAATGTTTCTTGTGTGAGGTCACGATAATGTATATCCTTTGTTATTTTAGTCAGTCTGATCAGCTGTATTCCTGTCTTCATTAGGAACATGTATTATCACTGTCAAAGATGCTTGGAGGTTCTTTTTAAGTTTGCGGGACTGTATTATTTTTTAATGAGTACTTCTCATATTTGAAGTAAAAGAGCTGAATCCAGCAGTAAGCTGAAAGCAAGGAATACTTTTAAGAGGTTAGTCTTACATCAAAGGTACAGTACAACAGATGGATGTGAGCAGGGGAACTTGGCTTCTTGTTTCCTTATCTAAATTTATTACATATAATTTCTGTCTGCTATGCATATTCTTGTGTCTAAAGATGTGGACCAAACTCAGATGCTATGAAGTGTTCTACTATAAAGATGGAGAGGAAATGACACATGCATTTACTCAAGTTGCTTACAAAATCCTACAACTTTCTGTAACCTGTTCCTCATCCCTTGCTCATTATGGAACAGCATGGGAAAACCCTTTCATGCTCAGCCTGAGGGATGGGGACCACACACTGGACAACCTAAGAGACTGAAGGCATCCTACTGAGCAAAGAGGTGTTTCCTGGGATGACTCATTGGTGTCTTGCTGGTGCTGCTGGTGGTGCTAGAGTCCTCCTCGTTAGTGGTCTCTTTGCTATCTGGCTGGAGGACTATGCTGTGGTCAGTGGCAAGAAGGGTTCATGGAGAAAATCCTGGAGAATCAACCACTGGCTGTCAAGCATTTTGAAGGGGAGGTTGGGCACCTAACAGTTTGAGTTTAGGACAAGAAAGGCTAAGGAATTTGTAAAGGCAGCATCAGTGGGTGAACCCATAGCTCTGTCCTGCAAGTTGTTGTAAAGAAAAATTTGCTGCTGACCCACGGAGCTAGCATGTGTTACGTGTCCAGGGTAAACACAAGAACAATTGCCTGTGAGAAGGCGGCAACAGTACCCTTCACCCAGAGCTGTCATGCAGCTCAGTGCACTGACCGCTGTCACTTCCCTCCAGTTGTACAGCTGCTGCATAAGAGGAAACCAATAAAGCATCATCTCAAACATTTAGACACTCTGAGGTTGCACTCTGCCCACTCAGGATTCACACAGATCTCAGTCCTTGGGAGGAACAAGTTCATGTGCGTCAGCTGAGCCACAATAACGAACTATGTTGTCTTGCAGGATAAGAGGCAGTAATTTAAGCATCAGTGAAAAACATCTGATGCCATGCATTTGAAGCTAGAGGCGTGCATGATCACACTGTACTTCAGCTGATGCAGAAGAACTTCCTCAGCAGAGGAGCTTGGCTATACCTGAGGTCTCTCCCACCCAGTGGGTAACCCCATGACAGCAGCAGCCATCAAAAAGATCATAAATGAAAGACATCTGTTAAAGAACTGTCATTCTGTCACTGCCGCACCTCCATTTGGAGAGCGACATCGTACAGCAGGGAAAACAGAAAAGTTGGCCTTTGGGGGCACTGAGAGGTTTCCCATGTGGAGGATGCCACAGAAATGGGGTTCTCGGCTGCGGCTGGGAAGCAGAGAGCTGCTGGGGACATTTGTCTCCTGGTGCCACAGGGACCTCAGTGCAACCCCACAGCAATGCACATTTAATCCAGGAGAGTCCTTTCCTCATCTCTGCCTGCCACACAGAGGACCACCTGCATCCCCAGACACCTACCAGCATGCTGCTGAGTTTTGAAATGCTGACTTTCCCTGCCTCCTCCCCCAGGCCCTCTCTCATTTGGGGCTAAAGGGAAAGTCAGAAGGCCTTGATGATCCTGGCTCTTGTGAAACTCCTTTTGCCTGCTGCATGCTGGACACCCACCCCAGGCAGTCCAACCAGAAGGGAGCAGCAGCTTTAGTGTCCACTCACAAAGGCAGTTTTGCATTTATGAGCTTTCAGCTAGTCATGACTGTTGCTTCACTTGATAAAAATATTTGTAACTGTTGACTGTACTGGAGGACAGTCAAAAACTGTGAACTGCAGAGGGCCATCTTGTTCTCTCAGGTGTGTTGCTACATACAAGAGTATAGACAAGACCCTTAACTAGTCATGTTCTTTTTAAATATTTTTTTTTGCTAGAACATTGGTCCCAGAGTACCGTTACCAACTTTATTCCTTCCATACAATATTGAAACAAGAGATCTGCAATGTGCATGATAGATGACCTTCAAAACTCACAGAAAAGAAACCCACATGGTCACATTTGGGCTGGAGTTCCAGTCCACCCAACGCAGGCATTGTTCAGACCTTCTAGGTTTACACATGAAAGCAGAGCAGCCCTCTTGAAGTAACCTGACTGTTCCCATCTAGAAATAGAAATAAGTGCCTCAAAGGCTGTCCAGGGATGCCTTAGGCAAACACGTTCACCTTCTAAAGGTCAATTAGACATGTTTGTTCTGTCCTAACACTCTGTTCTTCTCTGGATTGTCCCTAATGAATGATGTTGGCTTAAGAATAGAACTGTCAGGAGAGTCATGATATTTAGGGAGGACCATTGTCACTGGAATGGTGGTAGTGTTTTTTCCCTCCTGTGTGTGATGCATTGTCTGGCCCCTAATGTTGTTGAGGTACCTTGCTCACACTGGAGGTGTCAAGCCCTCTGTACAGCAAACAGGATGTGGTTCCTCCTTCAGAAATGTCAAAGTCTAGTGGAGTGGAAAATGACTAGAAAATTTTCCACTAACTGTGATTTTGTGTATGCGTGTGAAGTTGCACAAGAAAAAGCCATTCTGATCTACAGAGGTCCCTTAACTACAAAATCACCACCCCTTGTAGAGGTTATTAGCAGATTATTGCTATTTTTTATTAAAAGAGAGTTAATGAGTAATGGCTACTATAACTTTCTTCATTGGGGCATTTACTTGGCTCTTTATAGTTTCATTAATTTCTTGTTTCATTAATTCTTTGGATTGAAGCTTGTGCTGGGCACCTTTTTTCTTTTCTGTATTGTTCTTTCTGCCAGCTTAGCAGTTATTTGTTAACTGTTTTTCATCAAGATGCCTAAATTCATCATACCACCTAGTTCCTGCTGAAGCTCATGCTACCTAGTTCCTGTTCTCATCCAGCAACTGAAATTCCTTTAGTAAGTTGTTTACTTCAGCTCTCAAAAACCATGATACCGGTCATTCAAACAGGTGATCTTCCTGAATGCAATTTCACCTTAATTTCTTCCCACATGATGTAATGAAGAGCAAAATTAACTCTTAACAGGTTTTAGTCTTCAATTCTACATACAGTACAACAGTTACAGCAAAGTACATTTATAAAGAGATTCCACAGCTATTAAAACTTCATGTAACTTGCCATAGACATTAAGGCTTAAATTCTGCAGTAGCAGATGAAAGAAGTTTCTAACAGTAGATTTAAGGGTTTTCTAGTGTCTTCTCTACTTTCCTCATTGGGTTGCTGTGAAGCAGAATTAGGCTGTATGGACACACGAACTGCACCTAAACTTCCTTGCTTTTCTTCTCAGTTCAGTTGTAACCCTACCCGTGAATTTTGCTTGGGGTCAAGACAATTTGAACATTTCTATGACCTTTTTCTGTCTGTAAGCGATACTGTTCTCAATACCTGATAAAGCTTGTATTTGGGGTTTTAGTTGAGAAGTTGCAAAGTAACAGTAAAACATTAAGAATGGGTCAAGCTGGCACCTAAACATAGTAATAGATGAAGTCTGTGGTTTGAAGACCTGTTTTGAACCCATTGCTAACTGGGGGCAGCTGGACAAGTTGATCAGTGCCTTATTCCCTTGTGATAATCTCTTGTCAAATAGTTTTAGTGTTGAGAGAAGGGTGAACAAAATTCCTCATTCATTTATTATTTAGTTCTAATGAGATTGGTAATTGGCATATACCTTATTTGAGAGGTAAAAGTTCAGCTTTGTTCCCTGGGTGCAACGTATTATTATCGTGCACATGTTGAGTCCAATAAGGAATAAAGTATAGGTACAGACCACAGAGTACAGTGAATCGGAGAGATAGCATATTGAAAAAAAATACTAGAATAACAAAGCTTACAGTTGGGAGTCAACCACTGACTGCCAGACAGTGTCAAGAAATAGTGGGCACTAAAATTTCAGCTTTATGGTTCAGCCTTTTAACCTGAGAGAACATTTTGGATGAGGTGTAAGAGGCATTTAGCCTCTTCTTATCATATCATATAGGACCTTCCTGAATCTGTTAAAAACATTTTCTCAGGAGGGAAGCAAAAAGATGGACAGGATTGCTCATGAGTTTTCTGTATATTGCCTTGTTATTGACTGATGGTTTCTACCTTTGGGAATGTGAGTATGTGCAAGTAGAGCAGGTAGGCATTTTGTATTTGTACTGTCTGAAATTGTTCTGAAAGAGAAAACCACTGAAATGAGTAGTTCTGTGACCATTTGTAACTGTTGTGGGAACAATTTCCATAGCATAATTTAGTGTTACATTGATTTCCACATCAGTCTGGGTAAATTTTACTTGTCAAATGTGTCTCCTTGTAATGTGGAAAATTATTCTGTAAAAAAATAGTTTGACTAATGGCTCTGTCTTCCTCCCATGTCACACTGGGCAGGACAGCCAACTGTTTCATGCTAGAATTTAATAAGTCCTGACTGCGGAGCCATCGTAGCTGCTGGAGACCCTGCTCTGTTGCAAGACATATTCCATCTCCCCAGAACACCAGCTAAATTTTCTTTCTTAATCACATGCTGCTGACAAAGGTTCATGAAACCCCAAGCGTGCTGTTTGATATTAAGGTAAAGACTGAGGTTCTGGCATGCACAAGGAATGACTGTGCTTTGGAAGACCCAGAGAGTAATGTAAGGAACGCTGTTTTCAAGCCAGACTTCTTACATGAAGCAATTGTTACAGCACTATTACATGATACTACAGGTGGGAAGTAAATGGTAGGGAAGAAATGGTGTTATAAAGGCACTACAGCTTCTGCGGCAGACTCCCTGCATCTAGGTTGCCCCATTACAGCCAGCAATTTGCATGCTCCAGGCAAGATGTGTGGTGTTGTGCTGTGGTTGTACTGGGTCTGGTGGGAGTGGAGTTAACTTTCTTCATAGCAGCCCACATCACATTTGTAGTTAAACCCGTGTTGACAGTGCACCAATGTGTTGACTATTGCTGAACAGTGCTCGCACAGTGCCAAGGCTTCCTCCCTCTCACCCCCCGCCCCGGTGAGCAGGCTTGGGGTGGGCGGGAGGCTGGGAGGGGGCACAGCCAGGAGAGACCAAACTGACCCAACTGACCAAAGAGATATTCCATATCATATGACATCATGCTGAGCAATAAATAGAGAGAGGAGGAAAGGGGGATGTTTGTGGTTAATGTTTTTGTCTTCCCCAGCAACCCCTACGCCTGCTGAGGCCCTGCTTTCTGGGAAGTGGCAGGACATCTCTCTGTCAGTGGGAAGTAGTGAGTGAATTCCTCTTTTTGCTTTGCTTGTGCACTTGGCTTTTGCTTTCCCTAATAAAAAGTCACTACCTTGATTCATGAGTCTCCTCACCTTCTATTTTCTCCCCATTTTGTGGGAGAGGGGAGTGAGAGAGCATCTGGGTGAGAGTCTGGCTGTTGGCCAGGGTGAACCCATTAAGGTGGTGATAGGTTTTCTTTACGTGTGGCTATTAATACATCAAGATCTCAATAGTCACCTTGCTTAACGTAACGTTGTATTAATGGAGCAGACAGCAAGTACTGAAATACATGGAAAATTACTTTCAGTTGTTTTGTTCAGGAGTTCAGCAGGCTTATTTAGCCCTGCAAAACTGTTCACACTTACGCATCAAAAATAGTTTATACATGATGATCCATTTTTTAATTCATTAATTTCAGAGAAGAGAAGCTAAACTTCAAATATGCAGCAAGAACAGATTGTTCAAGTTGTGAATATTGTATTTCAATTAAAATATTTCTTCTCCGTGTGGTAGTTACAATGTACTTATAATGGGGCTTCAGCTGAGGGGGAGAAAGAAAAGACTTCAGATTTTTCCTGCCCATACATACCTTATAGATTAAGCAGTTTGGTGATTATTTTTTTTTTTTTTTAACAGTAATTACAGTAGGTAGTGCTAGCTACACATGTGCCCAACTTCTCTACAGAGATTTATTGCCTGTCACCGACACCCACTCAGCTCACATTAACCATTATTTTGCCACTGCCCAACAAACCCACAGACCCCACGTGAGGACCCAACTGCTCACAAAACACTGCCAATAGCATAAAGCCATCAGACCACAGAAAATCCTTCTGGGTCCTAAGAAAAGCATCTTTTCATGTGATTTCCCTATTTGCAAGTACTTCAGTTGTAATTGACATTTCTAACATTTACAGAGATTGACTGATGGTTAGTGTGACTATCTGGTTCCCTCAGTATTCATGACACTAACACCAAAAATGTGTGACTGCCTGTGGAAAGTGAGTATGAAAGTCAAAGGTGACTGAATATACATGAGTTTTCAAACGTGAACAAGTTTTCAGACATTGCTCTTTTCCTCTCTGTGGGTTTGCAGTGCTGAGGAGAGAGGTCAATGAATGTGCTGACCTTGGAACTGCAGGAACAGCTTAACCAAGATTGATGGAAATTCGACTTCTTCTTAGAAACTTCTACATCCAAAATTTATTTTAATTTCTGTTCAGAAATACAAATATTCTTGAGTTTCCTCTGAAATGTGAATCCTAAATTAAATATTTTTGTCACAATATTTATTTTTTCTAAATTGTCCCTCTTTTAATTTTACATATGTGCTTTGTTGCATAACATGATGTACTACTGTCTTGTGAAGAAATACAGAAGCAATAAAAAAGGTTTTAAAATCTTCTGTTAACAAGATAATTGCATTCCAAACAAATTCTGTCTTGAAAATGTTATTTGAAAGATTATCAAATTTTGTTTCAAATTTTTTTCCTTCTGATGAATTTTGCTACACTTTAAGCATTTTATTTTAAAAAAAGACACTGTCAAATGGGAACATATCAGCCTCTGTTCAGTTGTTAATAAGTTCACTAGATGGTATGAAGATGGTATTCCAAATTTTTGTGATGAACTTATGGCCATGGGGTAATTCAGGTTGGTTTCTGCTCACTTAACATTTAATAAAATATTTACTTTCCTTGTCACTCAGAGAACAATTGGCATTTGGTATGGGAATGCTGTATTATAATTATTATTTTTATTAAAACAGCTACTTACATTTTATGAGAAGTCAACAAAGTGAACACACACACACTCGCAAATACAGTTCTTTTGACTTTGAGCTGTAGTGACTTGCATTTTGAGTTCTCACTGAGTTAGGCTGAATTACCTTCCATATGTCAAACTCCTAACTGTTAACCAGACAGTATTTTTTAGATGACGAGAGTTTTAGATGGAAATTGTTTAAAAAACATGCATTTTAAGCATGGTGCAGCAGTGAATTCCAATGAAAGAAAACTTCTTTTAGAATTATTTTAGGTGTTGCAATGCAAATGATATTACAAGTATTCTTCATGTAACAGCACCCTCACTTCAGCTATTGCCTGTGACAACGTTCTTTTTAAAAGTTTTTGTATGAAGAAGTTAAAAAAGTTCATCTGGGTGTTTACCCAATTTTTTTTGCCAATTGTTTGTAACTTAACACTGTAGAGCATGATTTTGGCTGCAAAGAGGATTGCAGCAAAATGCTACCAACTTCAATGAGCTAAAGACAACACCTACCAAGTCCTGTACATTAGAGCTGAACTGATATTGCTGTGACTTCAAAGCAGTCACTATTCAGCCAATAAAGGTACAGTAATGCAGTTATGAAGCAGAGCTTTGTAAAATAATGTATCCCTTCTCATGTTTCCTAACAAAATTGCTTATTCTTAAAAATCCACAAGATTTGTGTGCTGCAACTTTCATGGCTGAGTAATTTGTTTTTTCCTCTGTCTGCTTTGGTGTGGTTTGGGTGGATTTTTTTGTTGTTGATGGTGGTGATCTGGGTTAATTTTTGGTTGGTTGGCTGGGTTTCTTATCCAAGTTGCAATTTTTAGAAATAAATGGTTATAAAATGATACCTTCTTACCTGTCTGAATAGTGAGCTGGCAATTGTCTGTATCACCTTCTCACCTTCCTTATTTGAACAGCATACTGTCCATGCTCAGCTCTGAATCAAGCATCTCCCTGGCAACAGCAGAATTTCTAGTGGCAAATGAAGGACTCCTACAAATACGTTACCTTTTGGTGAGCGCTGGTTTGCTAAGCATTGCATGGCAATTGATTGCTAGGATATTCCACCCTACAAGAGTAATTGTATAGGTACTGACAAAGTTATTTTTTCCCAGCACTTAATGACCATGTAATAATACTTCAAAAACCTTAAGACTTGGCCATGACCTTAATAATTTGAGTGTAAACCCAAAGCCAGTTTAATGAGCTACTCCCAGTCTAACCTAAGTAATGAACACCCAGATGGAGGGCCTTACCCACAGATTGTTGATGTCTGTCTACTCCTATCAAAGGATGGTAGAGTAGGTTTGTTTTTTCTCTGCTGAACTATAAAGGCGTTCCACCTTTTAACATGAAGTGCTGTAGCACAGATACAAACAAATGTAAAAATGTTCTTATTATCCATTTTGCAGCAACTTATGCTCATTGGCTGGTCTCAGTTGTAGGTTTCCTACATTTTCTTGAAAACATACCTGACCAAACTGATTTCCCCTAAGGTGGCAAACCATTGAAGCATTGCCATTCACTTACATGGGCTTGGAACAAGATACCATGTTAGATTACCAATGGCTGGAAGCACCTCCTTCTTCCTTGTGATGTTGAAAATCTGGTGAGTCTTTAGGGAAAAGCTTGGGCAAAAAGTTGGTGAGACTGCTGAAGTGACAATGGTAGCTTAAAAACAAAGTTGAGTGCATCTCATAGAAAATCCATGAGTCCCCATTCTTCAGAGGTTACACACCAAGGTTAGCAACACATTTCCTGCAGGATTTCCCTACCCTACCATGCTGTTCTACCTGGACAGAACTTCTGTGGGACCCTGACTTTCATATGGATGTCAGCCTGTGTTTCCCTCACTACTGAAGTCCTGGCTGCCTTCATATCCTCAATGCCAAGGAATTCCATAAGAGTGAAGTGCAAAATTTAAAAAGAACAAGAAGGAGCAAATCAGACAGAAATCTGCAGCCCTTAACTGTTCCTAAGGTTATCTTTTGTAAAAATTAATAAATAAAACAGAGACAACCCCCTTCCAACCCACAACATGACACTCGGTTCTCTGGGCAGAGCAGGGGCAGACAGCCAAAGTGCAGCTTGTGCACTTTTCTGAAAGCACTTTGGAAAATAAATCCCTGTTTTGAGCTGAAGGAGCAAAATTGGACTCTTATTCTCAAAAGTAAAGTCCCTAGCATCAGCTGCAAGAGGTCTCCCCCAGATTCAAATGAAACAAGGTTTTTGCAAGTAAAAATTCTGAAGTCTCAAATAAATATAGGATTTCAGGAAAGAATTCAGTAACAAATAGTTCATAGGAATGTAAAGCTATAAATGGACCAACAGTTTTCTGATACCACACTTATTTAATTACAAAATGCAGAAGTGCAATAAAAGGCACAATTTGAATGTTAGCCCACATGGCACAATGTGCTTAAGATGACACCATGTTTGTAAACAGAACATTAGGTAGATCAGCACAGTACAAAGCAATTCAACTAGGGACAGCATGACCTTTAACTGCTTATGTTCAAAAGCAGCAGAAGGAACCTCACCTATAACGACCATTTAGCTATGTGTACTTTGTTGCTGTTTTCTAGCATTATCTAAATGAACATATTTTTTCTATATTGAAGATAAATTTGGAGGTCTGTAGCCTTTCAGCAGGGAAATTTCCCTTCCTCAGCTCAATGTTCTGAGTATTGTCAATGAGGTCATACATATGTTCTCAGTAATATAATGGTAGCTTCAGTTTAACCATCAAGATATTGATTTCACCCTTGGGAAACTACCAAGCTGGGCATCATTAAAATAGTATTTGCCACTTTGCAGTGATTGTACTAGAGAACAGCATTCCTGCCTTACTGTCCTTCCCATGGTGAAAGTTGTGTGTTAAGCGGTGCCTGCTGCAGGTCACAACAGCGTTGCATGCACTACCTCACCTTAGTATATTTGCAGTCAAAATTACAGCCTAGACCATGTTGTGGTTTCTTCCAGAAACAAAGGAAAAAGTAATTAAAAAAACCTACTGACTTTAAGAAAAACAGCTATCATTTATACATTATAACTAATGAGTACCATGTAATCAAGACCTTAGTTTTATCTCTTTTCTGTATGATAAAGTGCTATCACTTCTTCATATCGTGCTAGTAAATTGGGTCAATAATGACTCAGAAAATGCCACCTGCACTTCCTGCCAAGCACCTCAGTTATACTACCAGTCCTTTAACTGGAAATACAATTTTCCAGCTAGGCTTTCTTTTCAAAAAAAAGTTATTGTTCTTGCATTAGAATACCTTGTACTTGCTTTGTTTTAAAATGTAATGGTTGGCACATACAGTATGTGGTTCTGAATAATATCCTCCAGGTTAACAAATACAGCCAAGCGTGTAGTGCCAGAAAATGGTTTGTTGAGGGCAGGGGCCTGCTTTAGTTAACATGGGAGAAAGGCACCTCGCTGCGCAGCTCTAGTCTTCAGGTACAGCTGCTTGACTCTAGAGCAGCTCTCCATGCCGTGAGTGAGACAGCGAGAAGAATTTAGGTAGAGGATTTATTTACAGGAAAGTAAGGAGCAGGGATGGGAAGTGGTCCTGGGGAGGGTCTGTGGTAAGTGACACATTCAGTCAGGCTATGCTGACTACCTGGATTTCTGGGAATTTAAGCAAGTGCCTGGTTAATAATGCCTGGCTATTAGCCTAAATTAAGTAGTTAAGGAGTACACCCCAGCTGCACCCACAGATGTGGTGGGGGTCAATGAGTGCCCCTGGTCCCAGCACGAATGCAGCTGTGTCAGGGGGAAACCATGAACTCACTGGGTGGACTCACCAGAGAGCCTGAAAGGAAACATCTCTGTCCTCCTGGAAATCCCCAGCGGAACATGGTGCAGGGAAGGGGGGGGGGGGGGGGCGGGGCAGGAGGGGAGCAGTGCTTCTGCTCTCTCCAGGACAAGGTGATCATATATGTACATTGTCTTGGGGTCATTGTTAAAAGGAATATTTCCATCCCACTCCACATGCAAGTATGTTCAAAGCAGGAATAACTAATTTTATATTTTTTTTTCTAGTTAAGGCACTTCTAGCTTGCGAGGGACTGGAAACTAGATTTTCAAGGTGGATGAAGGGTACTAAAGAAGGCACTTCACTATGGGTTCCTCTGGACCTTGGTCCCTCCAGCCCTGCTGTGACTATTACCCATCCAGCATATTTATTTGCTCCTGAGCTTTGTCTTGTGAACCGGGTAATTCCTCCCAAGAGGAAGCCTAGAACTGGTGGATGGGGACTTCACTCCAGGACCTATTCCACAGAGCCAGCGAGGGTGTGGGCTGTGCAAGGGTTCACTGCTCAGTCCACCAGTCTCTCAACATTATCTACATAAGTCTTGAGCTCCCACATATACCATGCATGCATGACATACTGCTGCTTTCCTGAGACAAAAACACCATGCTCATGGGTTGTCAAGGCTCTGTCCCTAAATATATCTGTCTTATTTTGAATTGGTGCACTAAGAACAACTAGCATGTTTCAGGGGCACAGAGGGGCAAGCTGGGGCTGAAGACATCAAAGGCATTCCAGATGCCCTCTAGACTCCATCAGCCACACAGTTCTGACCGGATGGCATGGCAGCTTGGCACAAAAAGATACAACCACTGTGCTGAGTTGTGGCAGCTTGCAATTCAGAAATCAAATCCAGCCTTTTCCAAGGCCAGAGATGCCACCAAAAGGTCTGGTGAAACTTCATATCAATGTGCAAGACAGGACTGAGACTTTGGTGAGGAGGTCTTCATTGACCCACCTCTGCTTTACCATGTTCAGCACCCCTCTGGTCTGGGACTGGGGCTCTGTCTTGAGCCCAGTAAACCAGGAACCCCAGCTGCCATCTCCGTGTCCTCAGGTCTTAATGCTAAGTAAGTGGAACCAGAGGAAGTGCCACGTCACCACTGGCTATTCATCCCTCATGAGCCTGAGGAGATGGTGCTCCAGGGGGAGACCAAAGCTCTGGGACCAGGAGAGAGCTGACACTAGGTGAGTCAGTCTCAGGGGTTATTCGTTGCTAGGGCAGTTACACGTGCACGGGTGGCAGGAGGCACTTGCCTCCTGTCCAAGAGGCAGATCCATGGATGGTCCTTGTGACAGAGCTTGTGACAGACACTTTGCACTCTCTTACTGTAGCCCACTGGTTGGAACATGGATGTGGAACTTATCAGCAGCTCCTCCCCAAAAATGGGCAATCCTGACTGTGCAATGTGGACCATGTGGGTGCACGGACTCTGCAGAGTGGCATTGCAAACACCTATTACTTGTGTGACCACAATGGATTTTTTCCAGTCCTTAAGTCAATAGCTCCATTAGGTCTGACACCTTTTCTATGGAAGTGGCTATGAAGTGTCGTGATGTGGCTCCAAGGGGGCTCCCAGTTCCTAGCTAGGCACCTTAGAGGTGGCCTTCCATTTTTCTAGATTTTGCATCCTGGGGTGGCAAAATCACACGGTTAGTCCCAACAGTGACAGACAATGATGTCCATAACCCCAAACTTTCCCCATGCAAGGGAAGGACTGCCATAGGTTACAACTGAAAATAAGGTTGTTTAGCAAGTGGGGCTGTGTTGGGGAAAGCTGAAATTAAGTGTGGTGTGCAGATCTAGGAACCAGAGTTGCACCTATCTGGTGGTACCCCTCACCCAAGCCTGCCCCATCTCAGCTGGGCTCCCCCAGGCTGAGGCCATCCCAGTGAAGGGCTTCTGCCATCATGTGCGAAGAATTTGTGGGTGCAAGTGGGGCGGGAGCAGTCTGAGGGTCAGATTTGCTAGGCAGTAACGATGAAGGTGTGTTGCCTTGTTTTGGTGTGCTCTGTTGTGGCCCTGTGCAGAATGCAGCACAGACAATGAGGAGCGAAGCTGAAGGAGCAGCTGGTGAATGAATATGAATGGCCCTGGGACTGGGACTATGACAAGGTTTGTTCTGACTTTTGCTGCAGTCAGTCTGCTCCAGGGGTGCTGATCATGAAAAGCATGAGCATGAGTCATCCCTCACCAGCTGATCGGAGGCCCCAGGCTCCCTTCATGGATCATAAAGGCTGCATAGACACAGCCTAAATGTCTTTGTAAGCATCAGAACTCAACTGTCAGGCATCACTATTACTCACAACTTGTCTTTTGACAGGGTCAGTTCTTCTGAATCTGATTTCCCAATAAAAGCTTCTATATCTGTGCATTTGTTTTGCTGGTGGGTAGACATCCAAATGATAGTGCTGTCCAGGGAGAAACTCATGACTAAGTCTTACTGGAATTCACAAAATTTAAATCCTCCTACCGCCACTTTGAAGCTCTTTGTCCCATGCCTACCCTGAGCCTACTGAATGAAAAGGACATAAGGAAAGGGTCACCATATCACCTACTTTCATCTGCTGCTGAGCACCGCCTCAGCAAAACCCAAGAGCAGGGTGTGCTCACAGCTGGAGTGCCCTGGGGTCCAGGCTGGAGCACCCATCACAGTCATCACCTGTAGCTGGCTAGGTCGGTTGCTACCCAGACAAATATCCTCATCCCGGGATACTTTGAAAGAAAGGGTTTGCCGTCAAGATCTTGGCTTGTCCCCTTGCAAGACAGGAATGACACTTTCTCGACAAGAGTTATTTGAAAGAAGAGTTTAGACTGCTAAGATCAGGACAGTGTTAATGAGTTAATAAATCATCAGTTTCCCCTGAAAATCTTTAATCAAAAGCCTCTCCTTGCCAACTCTACTGTAGATCAACATCAGAACAATACTGTAAAATAACCCCTCCAAATTCATGTTTCTCCATTAAATATGGGTCTGACCGGTTCCCATTTTGTAACAGAAATACACACCAAGACTGCTCTAGATAGCATCTATTTGATTTATATCAGTCTGAACTGCTCTTTAAATCGGGGGAAAGGCCATGTTTTGTAGCATCGTTACAGGCAGGTAAAAGGGGAGGAGAGGCAGGGAGGAGAGGCAGGAGGTAGCTAAAAATGGCCTGCAGATTTACCATACTAAAAATACTGGAAGTGGCATTCTCATCTTCTGGATTCACTGGAGCAGAAGGGAAAGTCTCGGGGGCTAGCAGTTTGAGTGAAAAGGAATGAAGACTGTGGATTTTTTAACAAAGGGTTCCTTATTTCATCTGTTAATTAATAATTGATGTTACCTAGGTGTTAATAAAAGCAAACAAAAGACAAAACAGCTTTGTGAGGCTGATTTGAAATCCTGTCACTCCCACCTGTTCATACTGAGCTTTTTTTGCCTTACATAATCTCCCTTACCATTTCCTTCGCTCTTCACTCATCCTGGTCTCCCTAGTCTGCAGGGGTTTTTAGCCTGTATTTCCGATGAAAAAGAAATAGAAGATCCTAGGGGAAGGGACAGTCTTTTGCTATTCATTAGAGAAGACCCTTGCTCGGTTAGTGGGATGCAGATCTAGAAGCAGGATGTGTAGCCACTGCCAGTGGCAATGACATGAAGGGTAAGAAGAGCTGCCCTTGCCTCTGGGCTGGGGGTCTCTGTGTGGTGCTGTGCACCACTGCCATGTCTGTACTGCTGCAAGTGCCCACAGCAGATGCTATCACAAGGTCAGCCTCTCCTCACTGAGGTCTCTGTAAGTGCTGGCGTCACCTTGTCTTCGAGATGTTGTCTTTTGTTCTTACTTTACAGACACAGGTCTGAGCAGCTGTATCTGAGCCCTCACAGGGAGGGGTCTTACATGCGGGGGCTTCATAAAAACGTCCCTGCAATCTAAAGCAAAAGAAATGTTGCTATTCTCACTCCTACTCCTTCTCACTGTCAAAAGTCAGGCCTGTTGACAGGCAAAGGCAAGTGTAAATGACATAAACTTGTTAATTATTCGTTTGTTCACTTTTACTTTTGTTGGAAATACTTTTATAGTACTACATTTTTACTCTCAATAATGTTTGATGCCAAATCTGATATGGACCTATGGTATGACTTACGTAATTCATACTTCAACTTTATTCAGATAATGACATTAGTATTTCTCCTCTTCATTGCAACAGAATGTATTATACTTACATTTTCAAATGCTTAAATGGACTTCCACTTCTCCCTTGAAAACCTGTTTAAAGTGAGGTTAGAGCTTTTGCTAGGACATTAACTTTCAATCTAAACCTGCATCTAGGACAAACCACGTCCTTTTCAAGCTGAACATTAATTAGCTCCTCTCTTTCCAGGTACACTCAACCTGGAATCTTCTTGGTCTCCGGCAGTGAAAAAATGCCGAGTGAATAAAACTGTGTCTGAGATGGGTCTCATACCCAGCTCTTCAATGGTTAAGTAAAGGTAGCTCTTAAGTCATGCTGACTTCATCCCTTCAGGGTTTTTCCATCCCCTCAGACACGTGGTACACTCTGTCTTTCCTTTTTCTGATGCAATGCAGCCTTCATTATTGAAACACTCCAATGCCGATTTACTAATTAGCCTTTATTACCAGAATTGGTCTGACCTTATCTACCTTCAGTACTGTTCTTCCTGGCTCTGTTCCTCCAGAGCATTCTCATCTATTCCCATGTACAATGTACATTCAGGAGCTTGTCTGGGTTATGAGTCAGAAGATAAACCCGTCTCCCAGTCTGCAGCTGTAGTTGAAAGGCTCCTGAGGTTTAGCTGTAATCTCCAATATTCTTTACAGTAATTGTTATTTTCTTTACAGGGTAGATTGAGGTATCAATATCTAAAAGCAGTAGAGGTATCGTAATTTGCCTGGCATTTTTAATCCAGACTATTGACTACAGGAAAAATTACAGGCATAGAAGTGCATGTGCTGATTATCACAATGGTTTTTCCTCTGTTAAGCAGAGGGGAAGTGCCAAGAGTCTCCATCATAAGATGAACAGTCTCCAGAGGCTGGGTAAGATTTGTTCCATCAGGTACTTCTTGCTCTGACAAAGATGATGGAGGATGATGGGAAGCTGTTGTCCTACCTTCTCCTTCTTGAGCGGCTGTGCCAACAGTGCCATGGCATAAATAATCAAAATAACATGAGCTTAAACAAAACAGAAACCAACTTAGAAAACTTCTCAGTTGGAGTAGGCAGTTGCACACCGCAGTCTCCCACAAACGAGCCTATCTGCTCGTTTTTTTTGTCTCCTCTGTCCAGCCTTCGGTAGCGTGTAGGAAGCCTGCTCAAGCGGGCTGGTTCACAAGAAACCAGCAAGATTACACCAGATTACAATCAAATTTAGCTGAAAGGCTAAAGCTGAAAGGACTGTTGTCAGAAGCTACGGAGTTCAGCCCAACAATAAAATGGATGCTATCACAGAGTTGTGTGTGGAGTACATGAAAGATACTGGTACTTGGGGTTTCATACTGGCAAAAGAGCTGAAGTATTTCTGAAAGGCTCTGTTGAGTTGCTGATTCCATAGAACTTGTCTCATTCCTTGAGACTTCTGAACCTGCTGCCTTCAGTGGAGCAGCAGCACCCTACAACAAGCTCTTCAAGCCCTAAGCACCAGGAATTATATCTTGTTAAATAGCTGTTCATATCCTGCACCTTAGGAATGTCACACCACACATGCATGGCAGTGTGGCAGCCTTAACATTTTGCTACCCAGATGAAACGTAGGAGGAATTCCCTGTGTTACATGAATGTGACTACATCACTCTAACCATAACATGATTTGTACTGGTTTTTTTTATTATGTTTAACATATTTTTAAGCACCATGCATAGCACTTCTAGCAGAACACTGTGGATGGATAAATGTGTTGTGTAATATTGTTTCCCGCATTTGTAACATTGTACAGACAGCTGGTACATGGACTATACTGTAGGCAAAAAGGCAAAACTGTTACCTTGTGAAACATTGTTAAATTATTGACAGTGTAGAACTGCCCATTTATGAGCAGGTTGGAGCATATTGTAGTTTTTGGAATAACACTTGCAATTTTCCCTGTAGATTTTGTCCTAAGAGAAGATGGTGCAGTCATTATTCATTCTCTTGATAAAGCTATAGCAATTTGGCACTTAGTCCCTCAGTTGAGGGAGAAGAAGGGGACTGTGGTCTTTATTCAGGCACAGCCATTTTTCAAGAAAATACAGCTGACAATGACAGAGGACTTCCCAATAGAGTACACAAATCAGGGACAGAAAAAGACAAAAAACCACCAAACTGCTCCCAACAGTGCAAGCAACCCTCCTCAAAGGAAGAAAATGGTTGTTGTGGTAACGGCCAATTTCCTGATCCCAAGCAGATGCTCTTGAAAAGGGATGAATTTACCAGTTCTTTTGGCAAAGCTATTTTCTTTTGACTGTGCTGGAACAACTAGAAGATTGCAAGAGGCTGGTTAAAAAAGAAAGTAAAATTAAGGGCTAGCTATAATATTAGTTAGCATGGTGGGAAAGGCCTTCACCTGCATCAGCAGCATCCAGCAGTGGCAGACTAGGAGGCTCCATCCAAAATCCTAGACATGCCCAAAAAGGGTACTCAGCTCCCCAGAGACATAAAACAATCTTTTCAGTGTGAGTACTGACAAAAGAGACTGATCAAATCACAATGCATGCAGAAGGACTGACTAAAGCAAGGAGCAGCTCATAAAAGCTAAAGCAGTTTGGGCTGGATTCATAATCAGGATGAAAAGCAATGGCATTTGAAGGAAAATAACCCAAGGAGCCACGTAACTCCAGCAAGACTAACAGTCTTTGGCAAGGCTAATGGCAATCTTCCTTTCGAAGACAGAGGAAAATTGGGATAGGCAAAGGGGCTGCTGCCAGAAAATGTGGTTGTATAAACAGGGAAAACATGCCCAAATACAGAGGAGACAAACTACAGAGAAAATACTTTGAATGTCATGATGAAAAAAGTGTACAAACAAGGGACTCAAAGGAGCAAAATCACAGAAACAAGCAGGCATCCAGAGTGAATACTTGCACATACACGCGCTCAGCACAGCACAAAACAGCAAAGGAAACCACCAACCACAAAACATAAAAATGAACAGAAGATATCTGTAAAGCTATCAGATGCTAGAGAAGGGCTGAAGCCATGAAAAACTAGAAGACAAAGGCCAAACAGACACTGGGACATGTCTCTGTATTTGTGTCACAAAGGAACCCTGAGCCTTTTGCAAGGAAATAAAGTGAAATTGCAGCAAAAGAAAGCAAATTAAAATCATATGATGGCACACTCACAAAACCAGGAACACAGTGTAACTTCTTAAAAGCAGGGTACAGGAAAGGAGGAAGGCTGGATTTCAGGTAGAGAGCAAAGAGAACAAGGCCCCTGCTTTTATTAAAATATATGACCCTAACAACACTGAAGCCAGAAGAAATGTTCCTCCCATAGACAAACAGCAAACTGAAGGCATAGCAGGAGCAACTAAATCTTCTGTTCCATCAAGGCAGCCAGAGGGCTACTAAATTACCATTACATATTTTTTTTTGATGGACCAGGATGTCTTCTGGATTTGTTACATGTGCTAATAGATAAAACAGTTCGGCTATTATAGGAGCTGAGTCCCAGAAAATCAATTCCATTACAAGAGCAGAACAACTACCAATAGGAGCCACAAAGAGAATGGAAAAGGAGATCGTATTGTCACAGAAGCCAGGAGCTGGGTGAGTAACATACTTGCTTAAAACCAGGCAAGATATTTGCCAGAGACCCTTAGTACTTAAAGCACTAAAAAGAGCTCAACATCAAAGACCCGCATAAGGAGAAGTATAAAGTGACTTGACATCAGCAAAACATGTTAGCAAACAGTGCCAACAACAGATATTAATAAATGTCATCAGAGCTACTTCACCTTATTTGGGTTGTCATCAAGTTGATAGAAATAGCAAAGAATGACATTTGAGGTAAAAAATAAGGGCAAGACTTTCAGTGTTACCAGAAAGATGTACAAACAAGATTCTTAGGAAATTGCATCATAGTGGATGATGTTCTGGTGGCACAGATACGATGATAGCTTGGGGAAGGCTGCCGCAAATCATGCAGAAAGCCCCACTGTCTTCTGGAACTGTCTGGGGATGCAGGACTGCAGTTGGAAGTGCTGTCACATGCAGGAGTCCCCTGACCATGAAAGATCTGCCACCTGGCCTTAGGAAGGCAGGAGTAATAAAACACACATACACACTAAAGGGATTCAGTCAGTTTACAGACTATTAGCGTTAGTAAACCAGCTACACTTTCCCCTCCCACCCCTGAACCTTTAGATGTAAGTAGACTTTCATGATTGCTGTGACACAAATGTACTATATGGCTATTGCAACATGGCATCGCTATGCCATAGCTCAGACTGCCTACTCATCCCAAGATATTGGGATGTATACAGAAAGATGTGACAGAGGCTGCAGAAATGGCAGTAGGTGGCTTCTGTTTTGAAGGCCACATTGAAACAGGGACTTGCAGGACCAGTACATGTGAAAAGTACATAAGAAATACATCCAGCATGTCCAAGGGACACCTTCAAAAAGAAAGCAATCTTGAATTACTAGGTAGCTTTTTAAAAAGCCTTTACTGTCAGCTTCTGGAAGCTTTCGTCACATGCTACTGGTATTGCATAGATGGCATTTAAATGCACACTTCAGGAGACTGAGATGTACCTGGCTGGCTTCTTTTCCAAAGTGACATTGTAACACGAAGCATGACAGTTCACCAAAAACATGACATCATCAACTTCAAAGAAATACAGGCAACTGAATGACACAGAACACACCAATCAAGGTAGTTAGGAGGCATTTTCAAGGCAGAGGTTAGAAATAGTTTGAGGATGAGCTATATCATACAACAAATTGCAAGTGTTCAGGCCAGTCTTTCTGTCGGGGGCATAAACAATCAGAGTGAAGCATGATCTGACTCCAGTGACTGGTGAAATGGGATGATTGGACCATGACAACATCAGCAAAAGTTTTCGCCAGGACACATTTGAACTTTTCTGGAAGAAAATTTGGGAGAGCAGAGATGCCATAGACAGCTGACCATAAGACCTTGTGGTCACTTCTGATATGTGTGGGAAGATTCAAAGGCAATTAAAATAAAAGACTTTCCTAAGAGATCTGGCAGCATTGCAAGTGTAGAATATTTCACTGCAATCATCAAGTGTGCTTCCAATAAAAACTGCTGCTCAGATTCCTAGGACCAGAGACATGGACAATGTAGTCACAGCAACCGTAATGCAAGGAAGATGCAGCAGGCCTTCAGTCTCATGGTGTGGTTTCACAGGGGAATCCAGGTTACACAAAGCTTCATTCTAGTTACCTGTGTCTGGGAGGTCAGTTGTATCAGATCACCACTAGTGGAAGAGGGCTAGAAATGTTTTTTTCATGCCCAGCAGAGAGTTTTGTGATTACCATGATCTGCCACTTCTGCAGCAAAATTTACTGAATGCATTTGATGTTCATTGTGAAAACCATAGGAGAGAAACACATGTAAAAGAGGGAATTTGTAATCCAAAGATAGGGCTCCTATTCTTGACTGTGGTGGATGCAGCATTCAAGTTCTTTACCCAACAATGTGGAAGGATTTTTAGCTGTATGTATGTATGTAATGTATGCTGTATGTATGTAGCTAAAAAGCTCCATATTGCAGGAGAATATCTTTAACCAGAAACATAGTCTATGCTGAGATTACTTGGTTTTTCTCCTAAGTTTCTTTTCCTTAATTCTCCCTATTTCTGTGGGTTTTTGGCAGGGGGAAATGAGGGGAGGAAACAAGAATCTTTGTTAAGGATAGGCTGCAGAAAATCAATGGGAGCAGTGTCCATGGGTGAGTGGCAGGCCATATGATATTCCCTCAAGCACTCTCTCATCCTTGAATACTTCAGCTCAGGGGATATCTTGACTTAGATGTGCCTCTGCTTATTTGCTTTTTTTTCTGGATACTTGTACAGTGTCCCCTTGAGCCCCCGTTAACCTTCAGTAGTTACCGCTTTGTCATGCTCTTATTTTATGCTTGTACACTGAGCACAACCAGCTGCCTTAAGCTTTTGCTTGATTGCTCTGTGTGGGGAGTTATAAAACAGCCTCTTCAGTAAAGAAAATCCTTGAAGTGGCACAACGCTCATGGTCTGTAGCTACATAAATTTATAGAAAAGTCCTTCTTGAAGACAAGAAAAATAAAACACTCTAATTTTTCATTTTATCAGATCATTATACCAGCAGCATCACTTCCAATTTAGGTCCTATCCCCACTAAAGATACTTTTAAAACTTTATCTACAGAACAGAAGCATACATTCAACAGGATGTATAATTAAGTGACATTAATATCTTCCTTATGAACTTCTTCATCATTTTTCTCCTGGACGTGAGCTTCACACAGCATTTTTCTGAGAAGTTCTGAACACTAGCTGATGGGGAAGCATCTGCACCGACCACCACTCATCATCCATAAACATATAAAGCTCCTTCCTAAATCTGCCTATAGGAAGCTCTAATATCTCTTTCAGTTATATCCAGAGTGGGTCTGGGCTGAGCACGTCCAGCTGGCAGGGCATGCTCTTCTCCACGCTGCCCAACTTGCCACCACTTGTGCCTCTTCTCCCAGGAAAGGCTTGGGGACAAGGTTTTGACCAGAAGAGAGATAGGCCTGACATTAAGAGTTAAAAAGCCAGAACTGGCTGCCATTGCAGACAAGTGGTGTTGATCTCAGTTCATGACACAGAGATATTAATAACTAGACGGGGCAGATTTTTTTTCCTCAACCTGTGGGAATTTTTAAGCTTTCAGTATTTTTCTGTATCTCACGTCAAGGCAGAAAACGGAAACACTGAAAGCCAAGCCAGATCCTTTCCTGCTCCTTCACTCTGGATCCTCTTCAAAGTGTCTTTCAATTTCAAATGTATTTTCCCTTTCTTCTATTTTTGTCTTTGGGAAGAAGTCATATATCATCTCTGACCTGCTCTCCCTTTGCCACTGCCCTCCAGAAGGCACCCACTTGGCAGTAAGTGCCCACACTTCTGGCTGTGCCCTCTTACCACCTCTCTGTGAACAGCGGGGCCGAGCTGGTGTAGAGGTCCTCAGCACTCTCCTAGAACTGCTGCTATAGCACCTACCCAACATAACATAGTAAATGGTTAATATTTTTAATCTAAAAATTACTTAAGTGAGACGTTTCAAATGAGAAAAGTCTTTTCCAAACACTTCAAGGCATGAAGTTCTTCCACTGCATCTATTGCTATGGTCATTAAGTTTAGGTAAAGCTCTGTTTTAATGGCTGGCTGCCTCCCAGGTAAATTTCAGTGAAATACCAGGACCTACATTTATAAGAGAGAAACAGAAGCTGAGCTTTTGCACCCTACAGCACAACTGACTCTAGAGGGAACTGGCCTCATTTTCCAAAGCTCTAGTAGGACTCTAGTAGGTCCAAATGAGGCTCAGCACTTTTGAAAGTAAAACCTTGTTATTCAGGGACTCAAGCATAGATCCGGATCTAGCTTCAAACACAAATGTTTGTGTTCAGTGTGTCCCTAGGATAGAGTAGATCCTGTCACCTACAGACACCTACATGTACAGCCTTCACCAAGATGGCAATAGAAATAGCTAGGCTAGTATTGATTTTCATTGGATTGTGGCTATGTTGTGTAGGGATCTGTGCTGCTGTAAGCTGCTTTTCAGAGCACCTTTTGGATTTTTCTGGGTTCTGCTATGCCTGTCCTCTGTATTTATCTCTTTTCTTGACTTTCCTTGATTATTTTTCCAGTTGATTTGTTTAATTTTGAATCAACTTCATTTAATTTCATAATGCTCAGCATCTACTCAAGAAAAAGGGGCAAAACCGTTTCTTCTTGTTTTACTTCCATCACCAAAGCAGTGAGTATAGTGATGTCTGTTGTGGGCTTATACCTGATCTAGTAAAGCAAGATAATGTGTCCCACACAAAGAGGCAGAGCAATTTTATTCAAAAAATATGTGTCAAGCTTAACAGCTCCTGACATACCCTCTTTTTGCTCATAACTTTAATGACAAATTGTATATACATCTGCAATGAATACAAATACCTGACATCAATAAGGGATCTCATACCAACCAGGTGCAGGTGTGCATAAGTTAGCTGTGGTCAAATGGCATTCCCTTAATGAGTTGCCTTCCTTCTTCTTGCCCTTACAGTCCTCTGCATTTGAAGCAGATTGTAAGGGACCCCTTTTCCACAGAGATAGCCAACATGTCTTTGTCTTGAGTGCTTTTGTGCACGGTTACAACTACCCTGACTTTGTATTGCTGTGACATCTACAAACCTTGGTCAAGGCTCACCATACTGTTGTTCCTGGTCCAGATAAGCATAGTAACTCCACAGTGCCATACCTTATATCTTTCCTCTCATTATGTTTCTTTTAATGACAGGACACAGCAGGCTGGGCCATTCAGTCCAGTTAAGATGCCTAGGCTGTCCCTTCTCTTGTCCCAGCAATGGCATCAGTAATAGTCAGTTAATGTTGTTATTTGCAGGAGCTGGTAGTCTTTGTTTGTGCAGTGGGAACTACAGCACCAAGCAGGGAGCAACCATAGAGTAAAGGCAGTTCCCCCTTTGGGAGACTGCAGCATAGCAGAGAGAGGAGGGTTTGGGCAGATGGGAGAGTACAGAAAAGCAATAGGAGGGCACTGGCTACATTAATAGAGTATTCATGCCCACAACAGCACACAGGCAGTCTAACAGTGTCAGGTTGCCCAGTGCCTGACTACACAAAAATCAAGCAGCAGGTAGAGCAGACCAGAAGTCTGCTTAAATCCCTCTTTACAGATGCAGAGATGGGAGCAGCTGAGCAGGACTGGTATCCAGGGATGTGCTGAGCTCCCTGAGGCCCCAGGCACCTTGTCATCATGAACCCTGCTCAAAAAATATACAGAGAAAATAACCACAGTCCTAAAAAGTCTTCTGGCCTCCTGAGTGTGCAGCTACCAGGCATGCCCACTGCCCTAGAAAATTTTGTCAGTGACATCAGAAATAGCAGTTCCAAAAGAGACCTGATTCATTGACATTTGTTCTGTGAAATTTCACACTCATGCAATTTCAGGTAAATGAACACAGATGGAATCAACCTACTTCCACTTCAGGTAAATAGCATTTATTTATTTCCGATGCCCACAAAGCAGAATGACCCTGCTTTTTTGTTTAGCCCTGCAATGACAGGCCCCATCAGTTGATCCAGAAGCAAGCAGTGATTTTTACAAATCAACATGGATAAGTTTTCAAGCCAGCTCCATTTCTGCACGAATTCTAGCAGACTGAAACTGCAACATGTAATAGGCAAAAGGGGTGACAGCAAAGTAAAAAAGACAGTAACTGGAGACTCAGTAAAAACCTGTTAGACACAAAAGAGCTTTGTGTAGTGTTTCTGGTGCCTTGGCTTGGTGCTGTGTCTTAGCAGACAGCAGGGGAAAGGGCTTAGCCATGCATCCCTGGCTCTGGCCCAGATCAGCCCTTGATGTGAAGAAATCCCTGGAAGAATCTGTAGAGGAACAATGGCACAGGCATGGCAGTGGGGGCCCCTTGCCAGCCCTGATGCTGTGGCGGCTCCCAGCAGGGACACACAATACAAGTACCATAGATATACAACATGCTGTTTCACTAGACCGACGGGATGGGGCCAAGACAGATTAACACTCCTTCAGCATCACTCCACACTCTTCCAGCTCCTCCACTGCCTTCAGGATGGATGGTATTAGAATTCAGTGTTAGGGTACTGTGCATCTCCTGGCAATGTTGGGCTGTTACCACTTCAAACACAAAAGGGAGCTCCAGTGTTAGCAAGCAAGGCTGCTGGGCTGACTGCAGCAGTGCACACTTTCATCTCTCAGCTCAGCCTTCAGCAGAGTTTTAATTTATTTGCTCAGAACTATTTATATACCATTTTTAAACCTCATACATACAAGGTTTCAGGAATTTAACATGTTTTAAACCACTTCCACCTCCCCTTTTCATTCTGGTGTTGAAAGAACAGATACCTCGTATGCATTATTGAACACTGAAGATCGAGACAGAATTGAAAAACAGACAAGCTAAAGCTAAACAAAATATACTGGGCTGTGTATCTGTTATGCTCTTGGTCAGCTCAGAAAGACCTAACCAAAATTGCCCCATAATACCCAACTTGTGCTATGTACCATTTACAAATCAGAACCTAAGGAAGATCTTTGGCAATGTTTTGTCAGCAGATAAGCTGGCTAAATGTTAACCTTTTTTTGCAATCCCTAATCAGAGGTTTCCATTCATACGACTGCTGTGTACTCTGAACCTTGAGTTAATGTGTCTATGTTTACAGGAAAGCTTTGGTCACATCGCTTTGGGGCTCTGCAGACATTAAAATATGACCTCCTGCTGCCAGCTCAGGAGGCAACCTGCTGCTGCCTCTGCTTAGGTCACGTTAGTTAACAAGTTCATGTCAGGTCCCGTGTTTATCTTGTTAAACATGACTTGTGGTTTCCAAATGAAGCACACCATCCTGAAAGTAGACTTTTACAGACAGAGAAAGCACCATGATTTGGAAATTCACATTAGATGGACAAAAATATTTCCAAATCCCTGTACTGGAGTGAAGCAAACTTGAAAGAGATTGCTTGCCTGGGAAAGCAAACTCTGCCCATAGAACGCCTGCAAGCCCACAAGAGTCTTCTTCCATGAAAAAAATCAAAGAGAAAACTAGAAATTTTGGGGTTTCTGAATATAATATATCAGTGTGGTCTATTTTTAAAATGTAAATGAGAGAGAAATATTAGCTCAGTGTTGTAATTCATCAGTACCAAGTATTAAAAAAAGGAATAGAAGATGCATAATAGCAGCAGAAATGTTAGATTTGCACAGTGCAGGTTGAAATTTCATTTTGGTAATTCAGGATTGTTTTGTGATTTCTCAGTAGTGCAGAGCTGATGCAGTTAAACTGGTTGCAGGCCAGATGCAGAGTGCTAGGGTAAAATGTTCTTGCAGAGCAGTTCGGTGGCTCCCTGGTCTGACATGAAGCCCGTTCAGCAGAGGGAGGTGAGGAAGACCGGAGGATCTGAAGAGGAAAAAGCAGCTCATAATATTCTCTGTCTGTTCTGGCCTACCTGGATTGTGGGAGTGCTTTGTGGGCAGTGCTGGGCCAGCGTCCTGTGCACAACAGAGCCATGTTCCCTCTTTCCCTCAAAAATTCTGCAGCTCCGGGACTTGCTGAGCTGCAGCAATAACATGGGGCAAGTCTTACACTCAGTATCCTGGGTATTGGGGCTCTGACCCTCTGTGTTTAAGTGTGCTGCTGCTGCAGACTTAGCCTGTCTCTTCTGTGTCCTGACAACCTAGTTTTGAAATGCTTTTCCTGAAGTTGTGCTTAGACATTTTATTTTCCAGACAAGAAATATAGTTAGGTCACAATTCAGTAAACCATCCCTTTCCCACACAACACTTCATCACAGACTTAACTGTAACTTTAGCACTGACCTGAAGGAGATGTGGGAACATACTCAGTTTGCTGTCCATGCTAAAATATTTTCCTGAGCAAGGACTGGCAAAAGGATCAATCCTGAGCTGAACTGGGGCCTTGCCAGATTTTATTTTTTAGAGCCCAGCTGGTTTTTCCTGTTTTTTAGCTTAAAAAAACCCAAACAACAGCATTGCAAGAATTTATTTTACAACATGAAAAAAGTTCTATTTTTTATACTCTGCCATAACTCAATAACAATTGAAGGGATAAAGCTTACTAAAATAATTTATTTCTAGTCAGAAAGCAGAGATGAACATTTTAAGCTCAAAAAGTGAATGTTTTTCTGACTCACAAAAGGTGAGAGCTCAGGGCGATAACTGAGACTGCCTTGTGGTCTTACTGCAGCCTTCATGCAAAAGTTCCTGGGTAAATTAGTTGTTCTTACATGCAATCTATGGCAGTAAACCTTTTGTAGAGGTCCTTACAGTACTGCAAATCAGTTCTGTGAATGTAAGATCATCAACACAGGGATTATATTTATTCTTCCAGTCGTACAGCTCCAGGCGTGCTCTGACATTAAACCACAAAGGGACAATAGCACAGTACAGGATCAAACAGCCCCACCTTAAAAATGCGACACCAGTGATTACATTAGCTTTGGATTTGGGCACAGATAAAGATACGTTTTCTGGTTGCCTTACAGCTGTGGCCAGGATGAGCTCTCCAACAGCTCTCAGTAACCACAGCTCTTGCCTGAGGATCTAAATTTTAGACTCATGCAATGAAAAGCAGTAATGCAGAAACCTCCCCTCTCTCTCCACATGCTTCATGTGTGCACCATGCCATTGAGGCACAGTGTTTGCTGCATGTTGGTAATAAGCTGATTCTGTGTGGACCTATTTCAGGTATGAATCATGATGGAACAAACTCAGCCCTGTGGGGTGCAGGAGGGAGCAGAGCCTTGGAGCAGAGTCTGCTGCTGCCCTGCTCAGCTGCCTTTCTGGCCCTAACATGCCACCTCTGCTGAGATTTTTCCCAGATGTACTGTAGTCCTTCAGTGTCCCCCCTCCTGTCATGGCCCTACTAAAACTAGCTCTCTCCTGAGCATTCTTCCCATCTGGACCTCTAGGAAGCCTTCCTTCAGCCTGTATCATCTCACCAAGGTGGGTCGGCTTCTCTCTGGGGTCTTTCTGTGCTCATTTAAGAGAGTGGGAAAATAATTTCCTGTTAAGAAATGATATACAGCTTTACTTGTAAATCCCCTGTGAATCACTACCCTCATGAACAGATTTATTTTACCATGTTTGATGTCAGATACAATCTAAATTATATTTACATGTGTCCTAGGCTTCTGCTGTGCAAAGGATTTCCAACATACTGAAACAAAGCCTGATAACTGCTTAGGACTAAGCAGTATTATCTGATTTTTTTTTTAGTGTCTCAGGAATAGTAATCATACATTACTTTGCAGTAAAGCCATTATATAGTGACCCATCTGTGGAAGATTTCCCATGAACCTAGTGGTGAAGGGACAACCTGGTTTAGCTGCCTATCACTTCCACATGAAGCAGAAAAGCATGACTACATTGCCCAAAACTGCCTTTCCAAGAAGGCTGGTGAAAAGGAGAAGCCTGTGGATGGAGGCTGGTTTGTCTGAAAAACATTTAGTATGTATAAGCTGCAACCTTATAAATATCTGTAACTGTTTAGATTTACCCCTGTGGTCACTGAGGGATAGCAGAAGCATATCGTGTCATGTGCAATTACAGACTTCATCCCTCTCCACGTGGGAGGAGGCAGAACAGCTTTCATTAAACATCTTTTTATCCCAGACTAAGAACTGTACACAACTGATCAATAAACTGGAAAAGAAAATATATCTTTTATTTGAATTAATGAAAACTCAAACTCAAGTATCAGCACAAAGGGTCAGACTGTTATGTTCTTAGGGGCAGAGAACAGCACTAAATGCAGTTTGGTGGAAGCAAATAGCAGATGCAAAGGAGCTAAGGGGTTAGCCAGTGTCAGTAAAGTACCACAGACAAAGTCACAAGAAAAAGAAAGAGAGAAAGAAGGACAAGTGAAAGGGAGAAGTCTGATAAAGTACTGCCAAGGTTGTATGGAACTGGGTGGGTTTTCCTCTGCAGAGCTGTGTAAGAAACATTTCCTGATTTTCAGTGCCTTGGTACACTGATCCCCTTCTCTCAACAGATTTTCACAAAGATGTAACTTTTAAGATGAACCTGTCTGAAGCTACACGATATGTTGCTATATGCATTTGTTATATGCATGCATGTTATATACAGCTATAAAGTGTACACTACAGAGTATATAATACATGTTATCTGCTTTACAGTAGCCAGAATGAGCTCTAGAAAAACAGCAGTGTTGCTTTCAGACTTCCAATCAGCTGGCCAAGCCAATAAAAGGTAATGAATTTCTTCATGCCCTTGCAGCATGGGCAGGTTGACTTACCTCTGACTTGTGCCTCCTGCATGGTAACCATTGGTGATGATGTAAAGAGCCGCATTGTGAGCTGTTCTTTGAGTTGGCTGTACTTCCAGGTGATCACAAGATTTTGGTTGGTTTGTTTCAGGGAGTATTTTTTGTTTTGCAATTTCTTTCTTTTGACTTGTAGGTATGATTTATAGCTTGCTTTGTTTTTATGCAAGAGCAATTATTCATTTCCTTTCTGCATGAAAACTTTTCACCTTCTCTTTTGTGGCTGCTTTCCTCTTCAGGATTGCTGTTTCAGATTAAAGAGGTCCTAGCAATAACAGTTAAAACTGTCAGTTGCTGTCAGCAGTTAGAAGACACGGGACACTAGGGGTAGATGCAAGCTGCAGTGCTGATGGGGGAAAATTGCTGAATAAACCAGCCAAGATCCCCTACTTGCTGCTATGTGAGCCAGACACCCATACAGGGGCAGTGAGGACTGTCTGGTTTATCCCTCCCTGGATGTGTATCTTCCCATGGAGAAAGCCTTAGAGAGATTATTTGCAGGACTTGATATGCCTTCATCTGTTTGAGGAGGTGTTCTCTTAAACCAAAAGAAGATGTTAACACAGGCCCTCAGTACACAAAGTAAATGATACTAATCTCCTCTGTGCTTATTTTACACCAAACCGGCTGCCTTCATTTTGTATGTCGAGGACGACATGCTCCTTTCCTACACAGCTCAGTATGCACTGCCAGCAAGTGCCAGCATTGCCCCTGAAGGTGACCGATTCCTCGAGAAGTTTTTTGAAACCGAGTCCCACAAGCTTCCTTCTTTGCCACAAAGTATAAAGTCTGGTTTATCTTCATGACCACGCACAACTGCCTCTAACACAATTAACCTCCTAGCAGGCAGCCCCAGCTTTTAACTGTGTAGCCGTATCTGAAGTGTGAGCCACACTTACAGCTCTGCTGCTGAAAGGTGGGGTTTGAAGGTCAGCGTGTCACCCTGCATTACAGCGTACACAACCCAGTACATACTCCTTCCCAAGACAAAGTCCTCAAGCGAAAACAGCCAGCAAGAGACCTAAAAAGATAGATCTGGGACATGCAGTTGAAGCTGAGTTTGTCTCTAATAGGTCCAGAAGCATGCCCTGTGCTTGTAAGCCTAAGGAAAGCATTTATGGACACCAAAGTTTAGGGTGATAGACTTGAGGACTTGGTAAACGTGGTTGGTTAATGGTTAAGTTAATCACAGCCGTGCAGAATGAATCTTCACATTCATGCACTGCAGCTCACTGTTCTGCTGTTTGCACTGCACTTTGCAAAACTTGCATCCACAGTGTTTCTCCATATTAGCAGGAATTTTCCTGTTTCCACGGATGAGGAAATTGCATCACAGAGAGGTCAAATGATTTTCCCTCAGTCATACAAAGTTGGAAACAGACCACAGGAACACCTAATCCATCTTCCTGGCTCGAATCTTCAGATGGCTGAAGAAAACCAGTGAAAAACTTTTTCAATAGTAGGTGGTAATTGCTCCACCACAGGGAAGATTGTAAGGCCATTGTGCATGGTGTTTCCAATGACTAAGGACACCATTTAAAGAGGTTAATAAAATGTGAAATCGTTATGGAATGATTTTTCCAGTCTCTGTTCTTGTTGGTGCTGGCATTAGCACTGTGATTCTCTGTGCCTTTCTGGTAACCATGCTATTTTTCTCCCTCTTCTTACTCTAAGGACTTCTCCCACAGGGTTTGTAGATAGATTTTGCTATTTTAGATAAATGAATTTGTGAGGGGTCTTAGAGAATAAATGCAGTGATTAAATCTTATTCCCTATATATGTGCTTCCAGAATCTGCTGTAAGTCAGCATGGTAGTGTGCTAACTCCTGACAAAGACCAAGATTTGACTAATGAAGTTCTTTGATAAACTTTGAGGGAGACTGCAACAGAATATGGTATCATCTTTCTTTCCTTAAGTGCTCAATTTGTTTCAGATTTGAAATAGAGAAGGTGGGGGGAATAAAGAAAAAAATCCCAAACCCATGACCTAAATAAGGAAATAATGAGAAATGGGTAGAGCAAAGAAAGTTTTTAATAATGCAGGGATCCAGTTCTTCAAGTAGAAAGAAATTTAATTGATTTAATAATATTTAAACTAAGAAATCTTCTGTAGGAAACATTTCAGATAATTAATTAATTTTTTTCAAAAAACAAACATGACCAGAGATGTGTGTGATGGAAAACTGGAAGTATTCAAACACAGGACAGTAAGGGATGCATAGTAGGCTCCTGGTTATTTTCTGGGCCAGTGCTTCCTATTGTGTCCTGGATCCAGCTTCTTTCTAATTCTGTTGCCAGCTGTGCTAGGAGTGAGCATGCTGGGTCAAGGGGGCTATGGAGGTGACAGAAGCAGTCCAGCCTTCAGGGAAGTATCAGCATATGGAATGGCACCAGGGAGCCAGATCACTTTCTGGAGGAAAGCATCACCTCCCAGACAGAGAGGACACAAGGAATGCTGCAGGGACATGTTGGTGTTTTCCTTGGATGAGCTGGCCAGAACTGTGCTAAATGTGTATCTGTGAGGTGATAGATACCTAATTTTCACAGTGAAGAAAGATCGCTTTAGGTCTTGTAAACTGACCTCCTGCCTTTTATTTGATCTTTGGGTTTTCTCTTTTTTCCCCACTCTTAGTTTTTCTCCCCTTCTCTATTATTTCTGAGAGACAGAGAGAGCAGTGCCATTTCAGGTTCCGAAACTCCAGTCTTCGAAACTCATAGCAGCTCCCCTGGACTCCTAAGGGAACAATATTAGGGCAGTTATCTTGTACTCAGTGGAAGCAGATTATGGAGCCAGGTTACAGTCTGGGAAGCTGCAAGCAGCTTTCTGGCTTGATGCATACAGCTATGCCTGATTGCTCCCCAAATGCTGTGGAAATCTCCCTGCACACTTAGCTATTCAGATCAGAAGCGGGCAAGGAATGAGAGAATGACAAAAGGATCACTGTTCCTCCTCCTTCCACCACAAAGAGGGGATGTTCATTTCCAGGATGTGTATGTGGTCCAGAGGGTAGACTTACCCTGCAGAAGAGGCCATAGCAAAAGTCATCAAGGCTAATTTGGCTGTGAGAGGTTGCAGTCTGAGAATTCACTGGCATGTGAAGCAACAGTAATGGCCCTTCCATTTCTGGGATGTGCTTTTTTCTTTATGTTTTGTTTTCATTTCTCATTGAGTGTGCTAAGAAGGAAAACATTTGAACATGGCTCAGTTGTAAATAATACCTTTTATTCATACATACACACATGAGCCTTGGTGGTTTCTGCAGTGTAAGAAAAAGAAACTTGGTCAAGGCCCCAAGCTAGTGAAGGCAGTGCAATACCATAGCTTTGTACCATTGGGACAATTGGTGGAAAATGATCAGAAGAAAGTATAATTTTCCTGGAGGAAGGGTTTTCTTTCCTCTTACAACTTCCTGTAGGTTCTTCTAGTCTTGAGACTATAAGGGAAAAGATTTTAAGGAAGCATAAAAGAAATAACTCATTTGTCAAATATAATGCATTTTTTTTGGTAACCACTGTATTCAGGAGCCTTCTTTGCTTGCTGAAATTTTCTTCTGTGTTCAGCTATTTGGGGGGATGAAGTCTTCTGCATTTCCCTGAACTTTGTGCTTCACCACCCTGTGGCACATCCACTGCATGGTTAGACAGTTAAGAACAGTTGGCACAAGTGGAATAAAAGCCTCTTGTGTCCTGCCATAGGATTGTTTGTGTTTGTCTGCTTCCAGATGTGGGGTATTAAGTGCATTTTGGGGTTGCCATTTGAAGCTAAGCACTCAGCACTTGCAACTTTTCAGCTGAATCTGGTGTTTATCTAAATGCTCAGTCTTTCGCTCAGGCAAAACAGCCTGGAGTACCCAGACAGTCAGCTGAATTGTAGCCTGTTCTGATGCTGCAGGAGCAAACTCCTTTGATGTAGAGGCATGTCATGAGGTTGTTTGCTTATACAGTGTTTGTTACTCAGGTATTTTTTATTATTTCCATTTGGTCTTTGCTCAGAGTTCACCTCCTTCCTGTTGTTTTGGTGTTAATCAAAAGAAATCTCTTTCAGAAGTTTCTTCTTGAATACCTTGAATGATTTCTGAACGGAGTGTCAGATCCCATGAGCAAGCACTGATGTTTTTCAATAGACTATAGGTAGATGCTAATGTGTAAGTGTTAATCAAACATGTTGCAATACCATGAGTTAATCACAGGGGCTTGCCTGGTGGTCAAAAGATTTAAAAGAAAAATACTTCTGTGATTATTTCATAATCCCATTAATCAGAATTGCTTTGCAGCCAAGCACAATTTATAGGATCAGTCAAGTCCAAAAATGTTCCCAGGAGATGCCAAGCCCTGGTTTAGAAGAACCAGTGAGCCATCTTCTTCATGGTAGTGTTGACAAACTCTGTCATTAATGGGGCTTGTAGGTATTCTTTATTAGCTATGGCTGGAATGGGTTTGACTTACATGTGGTGACTGATTTCTTGCAGCACTTCTCTGATGCCTAACTCTGTTAATGTGCTGAAATCTGGACGAAGGGGAAACATACCCTCTTGTGTGGTTGCTCCCACATGGAAAGGGCTTCTGCAGTGCCAGGGATGCCTGACACATATGTCTGCCAGTCCCTGACACTGCTTTCTGGAGAGACTGGGGAGCTCTGGAGGGCTGACAAGTGGATGTAGAGGTCAGGACAGTCTGGAGCGTGGGAAGGAATTTAGCTGCAGCAAAGGCAGAACTGATACATATCCTTGCCTTTGACACATCCGTGATGGAGGATTTGGGGAACATTTGGATGATGTCCGAATGTGATAAACTCTCTCATGCTTTCTGCTTCATTTTCCTTTTTCAAGTTTAAACCTGATTTTTTTCTGCAGGAGTATTTTTGGGACAGCTTGAATTCCAGTGATAGCAGTCCTTGCTGGTATTTAGCTATAACTTGTTATCAGCTTTTAGGTGCTCCAAGGAGGGGGCAACATTTGCACAAGGTGCACTTCAGCTGTGAAGCAATGAAGGGGTTTGTAGTAAGCTGAAGGTGGAAGAAGAAGTTAACACACAGAAAAGAAGGGTTACTCTGTTGTTACAAAGAGAGTAGTCTCTATCATAGAATGAATTTACATCCCTTCGTTCATTCTCCATTTAGTTTAAAATGTCCTAAATGTCTTTGTGCTTCTCTTCTTATTGAAAAATATATAAAGAAGAACAGCAAATGATTAAAAGAAGCCTGGTACACTAAATAAACAACACAAAAACAAACAATGACAAAAAAAGGAAAATTTAGCACACTGGATTTTTTTCTGTGATAAACCAAATTAATTCTTTAGTGTGATGCATTAATGTGTAAGGTTCTTAGCTTATCTGTTGTTGGGAGATTTTATTCTTCCTGCCCCAACATTAAGAATACCAGTCCTTCCTGAGCACCCAGAGGAAGAGTTACCTAGGGCGCTTTACTTGTCCTATTCTTAGACTGAAAAGAGTCACGCATAGACCCTGAGAGTTCAATGAAAATTTAACTGGTGGCAGGGCCACACACATTGCAAATAAGATTTGGATCTTACTTAGGCTTGATAGTATCCAAACAGAAAAGCTGAACAAGCACACTGATTGCAGTTAATGGGTTTGCGTTTCTTCTCATAAACACAGGCTTTAATACACCTTTCACTAAAAAGTGGCTTTCAAAGTAATGTCACTCATCCTCCTGTTCCTGTGCTTTTGTAGCAGTCTCTAGTCAGCTGCAGTAATGCAATAATTCATAGCTCATCTCTCTTGGGCCTGATCAAGCCTTTAGCATATACACTAAAGCTTCTAAAACACAATTCCTCTTGTACTTGATCCACATGTAGGTAGCCCTTTCCCATATCATCAGAAAGATTAGCTCAGTCCTCCTTGGGAGGATTTGCCTTTGGGCTGTTCATCCTGTGTCTTGTCTCCCTGCCACAGCACTTTGCTTCCTGCAGTGCAGGTGAGTTAAAGGTCATGTAGCTCAGTGACCCAGCGTAACCAGTGCCAAGTACTTCCCCCAGTAATCAATATCTGTCAATAAGGTGATGCACCTGTTGCCCTGTGAACAATAAAAGACTTGTTCATTCAGTATCACATATTTTAGACAGAAGACTTATTTAAAATTAATTAAAATGTAATAATTCTGTCACAAATTTCCATTCAGAAAGAGTGGTGTCCTAGGAGACTCGTGGACCCTAGCCAGAGCACATAACGAAGAAGAAAACCGAGACAACATCTTTGATAGGAAAGAGGATGACAAATCACAGAATTCAGTGGAAAGGTGGAGTAGTCTGAATGTTATCAGCAATTCAAAGGTGAAATATCCATAACTCTGAGTTGGAGATTAGAGAACTGCCCCGTTATTACAATGCATCACTACTTTTAAGAAGAGGAACGGTTTGATGAGGAGCTTCCAAGAAAAAATAAATTTACAAGCAAAATATCTCTCTGAAGGACTACAGGTGGCTTGGGCACATGGGTGAGGGTTTAGCATACACTGGGAAGAGGGAAAGATGACTGTTTTACACCAGGTTTAGCAGAGCCTGTGCTGTCGGAGCAGTGTTGAGGAGAGTAATGCAGTAAAACATGTAAAAGAGCCAATAACGACTTCTGTAGGCATGAGGTTTAGAAAACCAACATGAAATAAATATTTAGGCAGGAGAGGCAGTTTCTGGAAGGAAATCCCAGGTTCAGGAGGAGCATAAAAAGCACTGGAGAAAGACATGGCAAAGGCACATCTCCCTCAGCACTGGTACAGCAAGCAGTGAGCAAGTGTAGAGGAGCTCTGCCATGAACCCTGGATAAAGACCATTTTTGGCTCTGTCACCAGCCTGTGTGTGTGACAACAGCCAAATCATTTTACCTTTCCTGTAGTTTTTTTGTTCTTCCCACTATAGAAATGTCTCCTGCTCTGGTTCTAGCACAGGAGGGCCTTAGGTTTTCTGTGGCTTTCAGACACCATGGCAACAAAATATTACCTAACTGTAACAGAAATAATGGAAAGGAGGCTAGATCCATGTACAGGCCTGGAAAAGGAAGGTAATGACACAGAGGGAAAACACAAAATGTCGATAACCTTTACTGGGAAGGAGATGTTCTCATTGGCTTTGAAATCTTTGAGCCTCCTTCTCTTTATCCATCCCTTTTCCTCTTGTCATTCATCTTGTATTGTGCCTTCATTTTTATAGCTATCAGCTGATGTCCAGCAGCTAAAATCTACATGTCATTCCCAACCATAGCTTACACATTGCTACAAACTGCTTATCTAGCCCTGTTTCCATGGAAATGGAAGCTAGCAGCATGACAATAAAATAGGAGAAAATCAAGAGAGCAGTCTAATACCTTTATCTTACTTCTAGTTAGTAGTAGCAACAAGGCAAATCCTTTCTATCTACAGCCATTTCCAGTGATCAAAGTGGTCCAGCGAACTTCAGGATATCAAAGTGCTTTCCAAACTTAACTGTAGTTAGCTGCAAAACATCCCTGAGGTAAACAGTGCTCCCGTTTCATAACGGGCAAATAAGCTGCTTAGCCTTGAAGCTCCCTTGTGTTGTGAGTGAGTGGTTTAGGTCACTTAAGGAATCACCATCAAAGGTATTAGCAAAATAATTTTAATATGAACTTATGGAAGTGTGACAACAAAGTTCAGTGACAAGGTTCACTCTAATACTTAGTACATGGATGAAAGATACAAAGGAAAATCAAGTTAGAATTGTGCTAGAAGGATTTATGCAGAGAATAAAGATGCAAAAGGGTAAGGGAGGGCCTCCCATTATGTCGTGAGGTTCAGAGCAGACCCCCTTGCTTTCTAAACACGTGATAGAGCTTAGGTGAGACTAGGTCTGGTCTTAGTCTCAGACTTGGGCAATGGTTTATATCTAACATAGATCACAAGCTTTCAGTAGCATTTAATAATTTTCTAATCTAACATTTACAAAGTAAGTAAATAGGATTGAGTCTTGGAATTTCTCAGCAGGTGAGGGTTGAGCCTCGAGGAGTAAAAGATTTTGGCCCAGGCCCTTCATCAGCTTTCAGTGATGGTCTTCCAAACTTCACAAACTGAAGAGTTTGCAAGCTCTGAGAGGTGTCCTGCTCAGGAGATGCTGGTCACAGCCCGCTGTGGTCCAGGAGAGTTCAAAGGGTCTCACTTATGACCACTGTTTATAGGGTTATGAGATTATTTTCTTTAGTAATCTGTACATTTCTAACCTGGCCACAATCCAGGTCGGAATTCTCAAAACTCCAGTAGCAATGGTACTGTTCCACTTGCCTGCCTATGACCCAGGCAAGGAATGTTCCAAGGCTGTCAAGGGATGACTGATTCTCTTGTTCATCACCCTGGCCAGGCAACCGGAGTTCCTGGTACAGTCAGTGCTGTTCTCACTGTAGCCATACAAGAGTTCCTGGGGTGGTCAAGGGACACTCAACTGCCCAACTCATTGCAAAGAGGCCAAGGCCTAATGGGAATTCCTGAGATCACAGAGCGGCCCAGAGGAGGGGGGAAATGCACCACCACACCTTGCCAGGTACATAGAGTCCTTGTTTGAGACTGTGCCTTTTTGGCACTGCATAGTAGTGTCACATAGCATGTGACATGGCACGACCATGCTAATGTGTTCAGGAACAGACCCCAGGGCAGACCATCACATTACTTTCCCCCAAGAACAGTCTTCTTCCTAGGTGTAGAAGGAAATAAAACAGCCTTTCCTGGTTTTCTGGGATTACAGATTCTAATAAAATACATAAAAAATAAGAAAAAGTGAGTGTCTCCCTTTCATTTCCACTTCCATTCTCAGAGAAAAATGAAATCTGTGAAGAGCAAAGCCTTTCAAGCACCTTTAAAACAATTGCCTATACCGTATGTCTGACGTCAGTCCCATTTCCATGGAAACAGAGCAGGAAAAAAAGTGCAGTAGAATGGGGCAGAGGACAGTTATGCAAATGTATGTAATAGTTCTCACTAACAGACTCCAGTTTCAGGTTAGGTGCATTTTAAGCAGGGAAACATAAAATCTGGTAGATATCTGAAGGTGGATATCTCCCCAGTACAAATCTTCACCAGCTAGTCAGATCTCTTCTTTCTTAGCATTCATATCACAATAAACTTTATTGCATTGCTGTCTCTTCAGCTTGGTTGTTGGTGGCACCAAACTTTATCTTGTAGTCCTATGGAACAAATGTATTAGAACAGTGCAAAGAGTACAAATGAACACCACAGTCTTAAAACAAATCTCAGACACATGGAAAATAAGTCTGTGTATTTGTCTATCCATCCACCTTTGCATTATGTGTGCATTTCTGCACTTCCACTAGGCCATGCACATAGCACTGACTTCACATGCCAGCTGCCATGTGGTTCTCTTTGCTTTCTGGGGTGATACAAGCATTGTAATGAATGATAGTTTTTACTCTGGACAGTACTACAGCTTAACGGGAACACAACAATTTTCCTGTGGGTATTTGTTTTACTTGCCTTCAATGAAAACTTGTATGTGCATGAAGTCCGTGTGAGGCAGCAGGCTTGGGATGCAGGTTCCTGGAGCAGAAGACTTCCAAACTCCTCCTTTCTTTGATAGACAAATAAGATAAAGTGGCAACAATGGGTTCATACACACTTGTTTATTTTGTGTCACTGACAGACACGATGACAGAAAATTCCAGCGCAATCTGTAATACACAGCTGGAATACTTTAAATGAATCAAACTGACATTTGGAAACAAGGAAGGAAAAGGTTTCCAGAGCTTTTGGTTGTCATTAGGGTATGGAGGTGGTCTTGCATGTGCATAAGGAGACACTTCTGCGTGGATTGACTGTTGCAGAAGTCTGTATGGGCTCAGAAGTTTGCCTATGGACATAATTTTTGGATTAAATCTGTCAGGAAGCTTCCAATGACACCCTCCTAAATGAGGTACACCCTCCAGGAAAGCATTCGGTCTTGTAGAGAAGGAAGAGGGAGATGATGACCGTCAGGGCTTTACACAGTTAAACAGAGCTTGCTCTCAGGGAAGACTTTTTGAGCTAGAAGCCTGTGTGGCTTTAAACAAATATTTTATAAGATGCTGTAATTCTTCATTACAGCTGCTTCAGAGCTCCTTCAGACTCACCTCTGCTCTCACTATGGACCACTCAGTCAGAAAACAGGAAAAAATATCCTGAAGCCAGTAGCAGCTAGCTACTGAATGCTCTTCTTAAATTCCTGAAGGAGCTCAGGAAAGGACACTGAGGGATTTCAATGTGCAAAGGGGGGTCGCTGAGGACAAGAGAGGGGCAGAGACTCTCAGGGAAAGAATAACTGTTTAAAGGAGTCCTGCTGGCAGGAGGAGGAGGAGGAGGGAGCAGGTCACCGAGTATATAGTAAGTCTTGCAACATAGTCATTAGGAAAATGCAAATAAAGAGTAAATGAGGGGGAATTGTGGTCTGCTTAGGGATATTCTGGGAGCAGACAAATAGGCTGACTTAATTGGATAAGTTATTAACCGTGAATTATTCTTTCCACTTGGATGATTAGGAAGCCTGCTTATTCTTATAGCACGTCTTGTGTTTCCTTACAGATCTCACAGGTAAATGCAGAACTGATTACTTAGGTAAGGCATTTTGATAAAGGAACAAGGAAAACTAGTCAACTTCCCTGCAGAGGCTTCCTGCCCAAAGGCACTTGACACAGATCACATCACACAAAGAAATAGTTCAGGTGTGACTCTGAAACAACCACATGACTTGCACTGAACCTTTATTAGAAACCTTTTTAATTGTTTAAATGTACAGTTAAGAAGTCTGTACCTCATTCTGGCCTGAATAGAGCCAGTTCAATTCTCCTTGAACTTTGCTCAGAAAAGTCCGAGTTTAGACCAAGTAAAGCAGATATACTTTTATCGGGAAAGCTGTTTTGGAAAGGTTGATCTGAACTCTAGAGAGCTGTTAAGTGATGGTGTCCTTCCACACCAGCAAAGGAAAGCAGGAACTGCCTTACTGGATAATTTGTTTATCTTCAGATATTGCATGGAAAGAGAACTGCTGTCCTGTGAGAACCCTACCTTTCTGGTGCTAGGAAACAGTCAAGGCAAGCTTGGTCAGAAAAAAAGGCACAACAGTAAAATTCAGTTCCTCTTTGAACAGTTTGAGAAAGCTTTGCTTTTTGCCCCATCTAACTTTCCAGTAAAGTATGGTCACAGCAAATGTGACAGACTTTTTGCCCGTAAGCCGGGGCACTCAGAGCAGTTTGCTGGTTCTGAGAGAGAAAACGAGGATAAAGCTCTGCTTTTGGTCTGATTACCATGGTCACCTGCTCTGGGCCTGCTAGACCTGCCTGTAACTCTGTGAGCACACAACTCACCCAGAAACACCTCTTAAGATCAGACAGTGCTTGAGGCAATCCACATGGCCTTACAGCCTGCACAGCTCATGCTAGTCCTCCCTCCATTATCACAGCTCTGCTCCAGATGTGATTTGTTTGTTCCTGCAGCCTACATAGAATGGCTCATTCACTATGTAGGTCCCATCACCAACAGTGATAAATTTTGTATTTGCTTACCAGAATATTTTGGGTCTGGTACCAAAGATTCTTGACATATGAGAGATGAGGGTGGGTGATTGATGATAGCTCCTCTGCTTCCCAGCCTCTCCAGCGCTTGCTCTATGCCTGTCTTCCTGTTAAACACTTGTTTCATACACCAGGGATTCTTTTCAGGTCAATTGTCCCCCAGCTTCCTTAGGAGGAAGGTGCAGGTGTCCAGGCACTGCAGGGAGGAAGGCTGATGTCCACGCTCAGGAGCTCGCTTCCCACTTAGTCTTGCACAGATGCAATGCTTACCTTCAGATCTGGACTCTGCACTGTTTTAGGGGAATGTGAACTTCTTTGACATGCATGGCTCAGAGCCTGTCCTGCAGGGAAGAGTTGTCCTGCAGGGAAGAGTTGTCCTGCAGTGGGTCCGGTGGGTGCCCAGAGTAAGGTTGCTTCTGGCTCTCTAGGTCACCCTGAATTGTCGTGCCTTACACATGGCTTTGGGAGCCAGGGGCAGGCCTTTTGCTTAGAAGATTCTCAGACCCAAGCTCTGGCTTTCTTCCATGACCTGAAATTTGTATAGGAAAATGGCAAAGAAGGAATACAGTGGAGTGAGGTAAGGTATATCTGAAGGCATTTTTGGTTGACTCTTTTGCAAACTGTGTGGCTTGTTTTCTGGAAATCCTTTGGGTCTTTTGACAAAGGAGTTACCCACTTACAGAGACAGTCCTGCTCATCCCCGCATTTCAGAAGCAGTTTTTAGAGCTGTCTCTCTTGTCACCGACAGCAGCTCAGTTCTGACCCCTCCACACCACAATACCTCCAGATTTCTGTGGTGCAGTGTGAGGTGGTACTGCTAGGAGATGGCACCAACAATGCTTCAGGTAAGCGCCACTCAGGAAATCACAGCTAGCAGACACCAGGAAGAATAAGGGTGTGGGGCCATCCATCTCCTTAAAGAGATATAACTGCAGCCTTCTTGCTTTGCGTTTCCTGTTTATGAAGTTAGGAATGTAACCTTGCAGATACATTTCGATTTTGCAAATATTACCTTTTGCTTCCAAACATTCTTCAAGAATCTTATCAGCAATGCTGAATGGTTTTTGCATTGTGCTAAATTGCCAAAACAGCTATTTAGTTGGGCTGTGACTCAAAAGATCTGGCATCTGTTCAGTGCTCTGCTACTAAGTTCGTCTGTGGCCATAAGCAGATCCCTCCTTCTGGCTGTAACACAGAGGGGTGAATTATCAGCAAAGTGGGGGCATTTAATTATCTGATGTTTAGCTTGTTCAGGTGAAGGAATTGTCATGGCCACATAACATGTCTAGAAGGAAGGCAGTGAGTGAAGTCTGCCCTGTTTCAGTGTAGCACTGGAGAGCAGAGAAAAGGAAGAAGAAAGTTCCAGCCAGTCCTACAGCTACCTGGAGCCTCTGGATATGTTTTAGCATTTACCAGATCAGGAAGTTTTATCAGGCTAATATTTGAGTTTATACAAAAAACCCTATGCATGCGTGTATGTATTTATATATGTAGTTGTACAGTTATATAGTTGTAATTATAAATGTAGGTTAAAGTTGCATAGATAAAGTTATATAGTTTTTATATATAACTCTACACATACATAACCAGATTATCACACACATTTACAGTAAATATGGGGTTTTTCTGGTTTAAAGAAAGAGTGAAGACCACTCCCAGTGTAACAAGGGTCTCTCCTGAAAAAACACCAAACACAGAATCAGCTCAGGTCTATCTCTCTGCCCTTCTAAACATGGTAGAAATCAATCTATTCAAAAGATAGGGGCGAGACAGCAGATCAACAACATAGTCTTCATTGCCTTAAAAATCTAGGCCAGAAATCAAGCTAAGCATTTTCAAAGATTTCTGTAGTCCTCACACTCTACCACTTGAACAAGCAGAAATAATTTTTTTCAAGTGTCCTTACAGAAAAACTGTTTTATCTATTTGTTTATTTTTTTAAACTTTAATTTTACTGGATTGTTTGCTGTGTTTCTCAGACTTGCAACCCATTTTCTGCCCTTATCCTTTTCCTTGTTGAAAACAAGTTGTAAAATTGTAAAAGAGCCAGGCAGAACTCTGCATAGCCTCAGACTTAGGCTAGTGATACCTTGGATCAGCTCCTTCCTTAGCAGCTTTACTTTGGCCTACAACTAATTTTAAAATTAGGGTTGTCCATCTGGCTGATCAGTGACTGTACCCATCCGGTAAGCTGATTATGTCCAGCTCCCAAATGACTTCAAGTGTTTCCTTTTGTGTCGATGCATGCCTGTGCCCTGAGTCCCTCAACTGTCATTGACTCTATGCATGTGTCCTCAGTCCCTCAACTATTGTTGTATTCAACTGACCAGCCCACAGCATGGCCCCAAAACTGACATCTCAGTTTTGGAAAAACTGGCTGACACAGGACTCATCTTTAAAAGAACAACTCCTCAGTTGTTTTTCAGCCAACAGACAAAAAGGTTCTTGTTCCTTTCCTCCCATCACTGCAAAAGTCCACCAAAAAGTACTACAGAATTTGGGCACATGGAGAAACATCAAGAGAGATTTGGAAACCATGAAGAAAGTGAGAAAATGGCAAAAACACCAACTGTTTATATTATCCACCATTTAGTTTTGACTCAGAGTGTTTATTCCTTCTCATTAACTTAATTACAGAAGAATTTTGCATTATTATCTACATGGCATATGAAGCTTGCCTGTTCTGAAGAAGAATGTGGACACATTGGTGCTTACCACTCAGGAAGCTTCTCCAAAGTCTTGCTCAGACTCCCTATGAAAGGAATCAGAGCTGTTCCCTAAGCTGTCGAACCCCAGACTGCTAGCAAATCCTGACCAAACATTTTCAGCAGTGGTCACAGGGCTGACAATATATTTAGGGAACATTCTCACTAAATAGAGTTCCAGGACTGTTATTTCTCCACACTACAGAAGATTTTATGGGCAGGACTCCCAAATGTGGCCAAAGATCCAGGACTGACTTCTGCAGACAGACTGATTATGATCTCCAGGTACTCCTGAGCATTATCCTACCAGGGGCTCCAGTCTGACTCTAGTGATATTAGAGAAAATTGAAGGAATTCAGCACTGTGTATATGTAGGATTAGGCCCAAATAAAGTCTTCATTGTCTTTGGGTGGATCAGTTAATTTTGACTGCTTTCAGTCAGGAAAGCTGGGAAACATGTTGCTTTGGAAGAATTTTATAATTTCAAATAGCCTCTCAAAAGTTTACATATACATCAGATTTTTTTTTTTCTCAGAATCCATCAGTTTTGTGTAACATTTTTTGGGTGATCAGAGGTTGAGAGTACTTACAGCCATTTTTGACAGGTTCCCATTTCTTGTGACACCTGAGCTGCTGGAACCAGTGCAAAAGGTTCTTTTAAGTCCCACCCAGACCTGAGTTCCCTTCCTTTCCTCTCTCCACTCCACCTCTGTGCCCCCCATTATCAAATACAGTTTAATCTTGCAGGGCTTCTTGCTCAGCAGCCACATTTCCAGAAATAAGAGATAGCCTTTGCAGCCTCCTGACATGACCATTTACTAAACCCCACGTGCTGGCACTGCTGATATTCTAGGAGGTTGCTTACATGATGTGCAGGCACTGGCTTTTGGTCACATCTATACCCTGTTGTAGCAGCCTTTGTGCTCCTTGCCCTGCCTGTTTCTTTCCTTTCCTACTCCTTCACTAGCCTGTCTCAACTCCAGTGAGCACTGTCTGTCTAATGGCATAAAACATAACAGTTACAACTATTCACATAAAAGCACAATCTACTGTGGAACAGTATGACCATTGGAAAGCCCATGTGTCATATTTCTTTAGTTCTTTCTACTTTTTAAATTACTTTTGTAAGCTTAGAGGGACCAAGATGGCTTTTTTAATCTGGTTTTGCATCTTGTTGATCATAGATGCCTGTGTTCAACAATAACATAATAAGTTATAGCAATGTGGCAATGGTTTTGGACATAGTAGGAAACAACTAGTTAAGCTGTGCCAGCCTGAAATAAGCTTCATATTTTTTGTTAAACTTACCAGTAGTCTCTTATCCAAGTCATTAATTGATCTGAACCATCAGAATAAATGAATTATCAGATCTTGTGCACCTCTCAGTGTTTCAGTAGATGTCCTGTCAACTGCAGAAAATAATTTTTTTCCTGAAGGTATTCAGTTGTATAAATAACATATTAACTCATCAGCATGCAGGCAGGGATAAGGCAAAACATCCATGCAACGCTATTTTTGAAAGTATGTCTTTCTCCCATTCTTCTTGGATGTACCATTAGTCCTGGATCTGACAACTTTTTTTTTTTTTTTTTTTATCCAGTCAAAAAGGGAAGAGCAAACAATATTTTTGCATCTCTTCCATGCTCTGAATTACTTTGCTGTAACCCTGGTTCTCCTTTGTACAAGAAACCAGCTGCTCTGATTCTGCTTGTGAACACACATGAAGTTAGGAAAAAATCCAATGATCTTGAGATTCAGTTAAGGCCTCTCCCATTACGTTCTGGAGCTGGAGCCTCTTACTTCTTTAGCTAGGAGTGCTATGGGTGAAAAAATGCAAAATGAAAAACATTTTTTTAATTCTGCGTGTTATTGGGTGGATTTAGGTCCACAATGTTTCATGAAATCAAGAATATGAGATCATATTATATTGATAGAGATTGAGGAAGGGGAGGTAAGCATGGTTTAACTTGGTGAAACACCTTGAAAGGTCATAGTCGGTAGGTGGAATGACACTCAATGGACTCAGCATGCTGTTGAAGGTTATTTTTTGCAGTGCAGCCTTAGCTTAAATACACTCTCCCTGCTGCTGTAATCGGTATTGGTTGGCCACGGATTCTTCAAAGGAAATGAAACACTGTTCTCTCCTGAATTTCACGTTTATTAAAAGATTTCATCTTCTCCTGTGCAATGTTTGCATCACAACACAAATCATCAGCTTGCTTTGACCCTGACACCATTTTATAGGCTTAATAATAATAAATCTATGTCCTGAAATAGTTTCTGCAGATTACAGCAATCAATCAAAATTCAGGGAGCCTTAAACCATTAATGTCATCGGCAATGATCCAGCACCCTGGGAATCCATCTAAATCAGCCATTATTACTGAAAATGCTCCTTAAGAGCCTTAAGATAAAGGTAGTATTTGGGAGCATAAATTGCAGTTCTATTTTTATCAGCCATTGAGGGATGATTTTCATAGCAATTTTTTGTATCTGTTTTGAATAAGACAAAGCCAGAAAAATTCTTTCTTTTGCCTCATGCAGCTGTTTTGGTTATTGTAATAGAAAAATAGAAGCCAATACATAGCATATAGCTTTACTAGAGTGAAACTGAAGTATTTGTTATGTAAAGGAGTCGAGTTTTTGAAGGAAAAGGAAAGAGCTGCCATCACAAGCCCTTACTGCACTTTATGTTGAAATATTTCTAGTTCAAGGCAATGCTCCTGAGAGAAGCTATGCCCACTTTATTGGACTACAGATACCTACAGGTTTGGTAATTTCATACTTTAGAGTTTTGTGATGTGGAGAACAATGCAAGAGTTCAGGACAAAGCAATTTCTTTGCTGATAGATCTACAACTCTTTGTCTTGGGATTTTCTGTAGCCATCCATTAGCAGAGTACCTGAATGCCTATCAGGTAAAATCAATGGCAACAGTGAAATCTTGCAGAACTCAGTTTTTTCTTTTGTGGGTAGAAGTGTTTACTTTCTTGTTTGTGTGTAGATTTTTTAAATTAGTTTTCTTTTTCCTGTTTTAATTGCATTTGTATGTGCTTTTTTAATTTTATTTTTGCTTAGCTGGTTGGGTTGAAGGATGCTGGTGAGACAGAAGGGCCACGTGCTTTGGGGTAGGGCCTTTTGAAAGTGTCTAAACTATGTCCTACTTATTATTGTGCCTAATGTGCTCTGACAGCTTGTTCTCACCCAGCTGTGAGCATACAACACATCTCAAACACATCAATACAGGCTCTGTGATCAGCACTGTCCTGAGCACATCCGTCATGTTACAGAGATCAGAGCTCTGTCACTAGTGGGAATGGATTCAAGATGCCTTTGAAGACTGGATCTGGCCTCACATGTCTGCTAGAAGCTGGCTGATCCCCCAACAGCCTATACCTAATAGATAGTTCTGAGGGAGTTCAGCAGTCTCCATCTTAAAAATCGGTATCTTCAGCAGAGATCCAGCCACATAGCTACAAAATATGATCACAAACTTGAAGTTGGAGGAAAAATGTTTACGTTATGTTGCTACAGATAGGAATGTAAATCAGCTAATCATACTGTCCCTACCACAAGGCATCTCTGAAAAAGGAACAATCTTTTTTTCCAGTGGCCTAATTTATCCACTGGTGTAGCTACTGTTCTGTTGTTCATGCCTTGATTTTTCCCCAAAATAAAGCAAACATGAACTGCATGGATGATTTTGAATCTTAATACCTAAAAACCAAAAGAACACAGACAAACCCCTGCCTCAGAAAGCATGTTGTGTGAGACTCACTTAAAAACATCTTAAATTTTCATCTAATTGAAAAGAAATACATCTACAGACAGCTTTTCAGCCTCCCATTTCACACTGAAAGGTGGAATATGTAAGAGAATAATTTTTTGGTTCCCTACTTTTGAGAAGCACTCTAGCCTCACTTGGTGGCTCCCTGTTTTTGCAAGTGCTGTAATTCTCTGATAAGAGATTAGCTGCTGTTCTGCACTTGAAATATGACATTGGCATTGTTGTCTGATAATGGTTCAAATCAAGCTTCAGGTGTCTAGGGAAAAAGATTTCCCCATCTGACTCATTCCCAATGAGAAATCTCTAAACTTTGTCTGCATCACCACAGAGTTCTATACAATTCTGGTCCCACCAGAAGCATGCCAATTTCCCTTACTTGAAGCTGAATTACAGCCTGCGGAGTTTATGCAGTAGAGGGAGGCAGATGTAACAGGGAAACAAACAGGTATTGTTCTTTCTCATCTGTTCTGTGAGTTTATAGTAGCATAATTATGAAAATCATAACCTAAGGAGGACTCAGCTAAATCACCTGCTCTTGTTCTCCCCTTAACCTTGTATTTCCTAAAATTATACACTTGACCTTTTACATCTTTCAAATTTGATAGCAGTGTCTTTCAGAAACAGACAGGCAATTGTGACCTCAACAATGTCAAATAATTCTATCTACTATTAGGTTCCAGTCCTTCTCATTTAACTGATTTGCATTCGGGGCTGCAGCTCTCTCTGAGCTAGGTAGTTGTTAATGGGGCCTGCTGCTGTGGTTGGTGATGCAATGAGCTATAAATGCAACCTTTTATTTTAGATTTTTACTATGCAAGTAAAACCAGTTACTGTAAAAGCTGTTTGGGAAAATGGGTGACAAAGCCCATCAATTGAATAATGTGGCTCGTTCTAATGTCTGAAATTTGCTACAGGAATTACAGTTGAAGACCGAGGGTCAGAACCAAAAAAGCCCTGAGGTCCGGCTTTGGAGGTGGAAAACTAGTACTTTAATGGAGTAGAAGAACAAGCAATGAGGTTTTTATTAGTTTATTTTCCTGACAAAAGTTTCCTAGTACTGAACAAAGAACAAGAGAGGAAAAGCACACGAGAAGGAGCCATTTAATTTCTTGGGGTTCATGGAATTTCCATGTCATGATTTTGAGGCTGGTCTAGGTTCCGTCTTATGGCTGCTGCTCACATGGTAGGCAGGACAAATGCAGATTTTGCTGGGTTCTTTCTCTTTTGCCCCTCTGTGTGTCACACTTCTCAGGCTGCATGGGATTGCTTCAAGCTTTGCTCCACAGCTTTAAAAAATGGTAGAGAGATCAGTAGGTACAGAGGTTTATGGTGTAGGAATGAGCCATAACAGATCCCCAGACAACACTGAAACCCATGGGCCTGGGCAGTAACAGAGCTCGGGGATGTTCCGGCTAATGACTTAATCCTCAACTGATGACAAACCCAGCTTCTTTCTGTTCTTTCTGTGTTGCGTTTTATCTTCAGCAGAACAAGCAAAGGTTAATGAAATACCTATATTCTCCACACAGGTTTGGAAAGATTGAAATCCCTGGAAGGTCTTGGGAAGAACATTTGGACACTGAACAGCTAATTCTTGACACAGTATCCCTGCTCTCAAAGGAGTGTTATCTGAGAGAAGTGCTAATTTGCGCTGCGTTGTATTTCTATGCAATCTAAACAGGAAGACAGTATTTCAGAACAGGGAAGTCTGGTGTGTGTGGACTCCCTGTACTTATGAGCATTTAGTCTTTTGTTTAACTGTTGACCTTCCAGCTCTGACTGTCTGGTTCTAGAAATGTAAGGGTTTTGATCTGTGAACTTTAATCTTTCACCTAAACTGCAAATTGAGACATTGTTTATCAGCACAGCAAGGGAGGAAAGACCAGCAGGATCACCTGCATGCACAATATGTTATATGGCATAGACAGTCCTTCTGTCCCGCCATCCCAGAGATGTCTAATTCTCTCTTGGTTCTTCTGAGGACCAGCCCAGGCTCTGTCACACTGCACTCCAGTGAAATTACATAAAGAAGATTTGTTGTATCAGTGACAGTGCAGTGCATAAATTAGATCATAACCTTACAAAACTACATCTGGTTTTACAAATACTTACATATATTCAATAAAAAATTCATTGCATTTGGTTAACCATATGCATAAAATGTCTCTAAGAGCTGAGCCTTAATTATTTAATGTGTTTCATCCTGTTCTACATTCTCTTAGATTTATATCATAAAGGAGAAATCAGTGAAAAGCTTGCAATAGTGTGACCTTCCTGGAGATTAATGAAGACAAATTAGTATAGAAAGACCTGATTTAAAATTATGTATGCCTTGCTAAATAAATCGAACATGATCTTTCTGAGTGTGGATTAGTATAATCTTAGCACATTTTGGTTTCCTAATTTCCAAGTTCCACACCCCAGAAGATTTAAAATCATTCTGCTGGTTCAAGCAGCTCATGGGGGGCCCCAGTACTGCTGTCCTAGCACCACTGAGAAATTAGGTCAAAAGGCACCCCTTCCTCCAAGCGCAGCACAGCACTCTGCCTAGTGAAGGCTAAGAAGCTCGTCAGGAACAGCAAGTACCCCCTGCAGGAGCTGGTAGAGATGTGAGGTCTTGAGGGACTCGAAATAAAAAGAGTACAGATCAGAAATGTTACTGGGGGACCCAGACATTATTCCTGCCTACAGGAACTAGGCTTTTCAGATCTGCTACAGCTGCAAGATAAAGCAATCCAGCCCACAAATTGCTAGGCTATGTTGAAGGGAAAAATTGGAAAGTGGGCAAAAAGATAAGTATAGTAATACAAAAATGTACACAGAAAAACTTCTGGAGGCTTTTCTGCTCCTAATCTGAAAACCCAAAAATCTCTTCCCCAGTGAGCTGGTTCTTCCAATACCTGGCTCAATAACTCTTAGTGTTTCCTCACTGGATGAGGACCAGAGAGAAAAAGCAGTATGTGAAGGCAAGCTGTGACTTGGGAGAGAGCAGTACTTACACTGTTGGTTTTATTGAGAGTATAACTTAATGCTCACTGCTTATTGCTTATGAGACTATTTCTGAAGCTAAAGATGGAGGGAAGGATTATTATTTTAATTACCATTCTGCTGAACATCTGAGAGAGGCCTTTAAAAATCTCCAAACTGTTCATGAGGAAGTGTTGGTTCTCCCTGGACTTTCAGATTAAGCAGGCTGTCTGGTGTCTTATGCTCTACAGACCTGAGGGCAGGGGAAATTAGGTACAATAATGAACAGTAGGATTACAGTTCTTTTCCAGAAAAAATAAGTAAGATCTTGCATTAAAAATTTTTAAAATATCTCAGTCTTTTGTTTCTGTGCAGATGTGTGCTGTCATTCTCAAGGGATCAGGGTGGAGTCTGGATGGGAGAAGAGAAAGCTGAAAGTACACACCAGTGTTGCCTGCAAAGGTGTAATGGTCCACAGTCAGTGGGCAGTTAGACTTGTACTTAATCTTAGACTTGTACTTACTTACTTGTACTTAGTCCTTGGACTTCATAGTTCGCAGTTAGACTTGATGTTGTGATGAGGATCAGTGTACCCAAGGCCTAATGAGGCCTACAGAACAGATTGGCCATAACAGAGCAGCAACTTTCATCATCTCTCTTTTTTATCCACATTATTCTTGATATAATGGGAAGCAACCTCAAGGGGTTACAGCTCTGAAATGTCTCATAAAATTTCTTATTTACAGAATTTGAAATGTGAAGATTTTCCTTCTTCAAGAGGAAATGTCAAGTGGAAGCATTGCCTGTATTGTGGGTAAGGAATTCTGAGTGCCGTGAGGAAGCAGAGAGCTGACAACTATACAGCGGAGGGGTTCTGAAAACTGGCTGTGTTTTTGAGTCACTAACTGTACAGCAAACCTGTGCTTGGCCTGACATTATGCACAGCTATTAGCAGAGATATAACAGAGAAATACATCCCATTCAGTGTTTCTTCTTTTAGGGCTTAACAGCTGTTGTGTAACTCGCAGCGGTGATGAATGTCTTTGAATCCCAAGCAGTCAAAAGGATCAGTAGGTGCTCAGCACCTCTCTGCTGTGAGGACTGAGCAAAAGGCTCATTGCAAATCAGGTCCCAGAGCAGTGCAGGTAGGGAAGTGTGTAGCTCTGTCAGTGGGCAAGGGTTAAAAGGTCTGTAACCCCTGATCTGCATCAGCCCAGTCAGGCTCAGAGGCAGTCCTGGGATAATGTAGCAGTTTGGCTTTGTGTAACATCTGGACATGGCTGGACAAGGAGTGTCTGATGGAGTCCCATTCATCCATGGTGGTCCTATGCATGTCAGCTGCAAAACAGCAGTTTTCTGTGCTTTCCGGCACTGCAGCACTGCCAAGTGTGTTGTGCTTCACTGGCTGTGCAAGGATATGGTTCCATTCAAGACTAGAAACCCCCCTGGGAAGAGCAAACTGCAAATAGCTTTTGCACCACACCTATACCACTGCTATGACAATATTCATGACCATTCAGGATTTTCCCTGATTATTTTGCTGGGCAGAAAAAACAAACTGCAGCATAAACTTATCCTTTTATTTTGAAGTCTGTTCCTGCTTCCTCAGAGATCCTGTCTCAGTAGGCTAAAAAGCATCATTTTTCACTCAGGTTATCTCAAGCAATGCAACTCATGCAGATCAAAAACTTTGTTAGGCTGCAGGCTAATATGCTCAAAAACTAGTTAGCTGCCTGTATTTGGCCCAGGGGGCAGTCTAGGCTACAATGCATTGAGTAATACCCTTTCAAACGTTGCTTTGCTCTTTATGTAATATAAATAAAGGTGGGAACCCATATGAATATAACTGGATTCCAAAGAGATACATCCATCACTGATATGTATGCAGATAGATACACTTACAGCTTCACTATCTAACTTCTCTAGCAGGTTTTCAGTGGCATTCACAATGGTGAAATGAAAGCCTACACAAAAGCTACTGCATATTGGCGTTACTAAAATCTTTGCAAGTTGCAGCTATGCACTGTATTGGGCTTTTCAATCATCTTAAGTTAAGCTGGCTGCACCTTTTCTGCTCCTAAAGAAGGATCAAAGACCCATGATGAAAGATACTTTTCCTGTATCCCTGACTTGTGGTGAATGAGACTTATCTGACTGAATAGTCAAGCTAAATCAGCATGATAATTCTGTTTTACTTGAGTAAGTTTGTAGAGGAAATGCATTCTCCCATTGTTTCTAATGCACATGGAAACTTGATACAAGTAAATTCAATCTGGGGTTTGCTTCCTGGCTGCTGATTTCAAACCCAGACTAAGAATCAAGCCTCAGCTTTTCCAAGGACTTAGAATCAGTTAAAGAAAAAGATGAAAGCATTGTGGATCACTACTGAGTCATACCCAGGGTATCTAAACACACAGGTGAACTGCCCATCCCAAGCATACAGCATAGTACAGATTTTCTGCCTCCCAAAACCTTCTGGCAGATGACAATGTTTGCTGTCGCAGTGGTTCACTTTCTGTTTGAGGTAAACAGCAACCATAATACATTAATAAAACTAAGAAAATATTTCCTACTCCACACTGGAAAAATATCCCATGTGTACAGGGCAGTTTTTAAACCATGCCCCACCAAACACCCTCTCCCATGAGAGCGATTCTTCTGCATCAGCCCTTTGGGGTCTGTTATCTCTGCCCTGCACTGTACACTTGTGCTTGGATGACTTTCTCCGCCACCCAGCCTCCGCTAGCAAATCTTCTTGACTGCTTTCTTTGAAAATCTAACCAAAAAGTAGCCAGAGCACTCTCCCAGTACTTCCTATTACTCATAGCTTTAAAATATCTAAGCAGTTTATTTTAAGCCACTCCTTCATCTAATTCCATGTCTCTAATCAAATTATCCCGCTGTTAGCTGTTCTCTCAGTAATCCTCAAGAAATTGTTTCTCAGCTAAGCTGATTTGTAACAAGTCTCCTCCACAAGCTCAATTCTGGGGCCAGAGCTCTTGGTTCCTCCACCCTGACCCTGAGCTTTTAAAGTCTGGAACATTTCCTGTCGGGGTTGTTATGCCTGGACGTAGATGACATGAGGTGATGCCACACTGCTGAAGAGCTCCACAAGCAAAGCCTGTTTCATGTGACTTCAAAGTCCATTTGCAATGGTCCTCAGCTTCATTCTGTACTCCAGAAATCACTGGAAAAATATCAGCTGAGCTGGGGCAACACACAAGTGGGGATGCAGGTTTTTTTCCACATCAGTGGCAGGCAACAGTTTGCTTCTTTCACAAAATTAAATGAAATATAAATAATATTACTGTTGTTTGGAGGGAGAAAACCCAAGGGGAAGGGAGGCCTGTCTTCTCCTCATTAGAATGGCTAATTGCTAATGAGCTTCTGTCTCTGAGTCAGTTTAAGAACAAAAAAGCGTCTTTTTCACAATGTAGTGGAGCACTCTCACTATGATGCTAATAGGTACTTGGAAGAAGACTTTTTTAAGTGAGATTTCTTGTTAGTGCTATTACAGTATATAAGTAACATCTATTAGGGTATATAAATAATTAAATGGGGTGGGATCTTAAACCTTGTTCTCCTATATCCCCCAGGGAGAAATCTAGCAACTGGACCATCACGTCCCTCCTAACTGTCTATCCTTCACAGGCTCTGGGCCTGTGAATGCTTAATTATTTCTATAGGGAAGAATAAGTCCCCAAAAGAGATTGATATTGATGCAGTTTGGTTGTGATATTGGTTTGCTGAACTTAGTGTGTGGTTGTATCACACTGCTCTTCCAGAAGTGCATTGTCCTTGGTCATTTCTCCCAGACACTGAAAGCGGAAGCTTGGCAATTACAGAGCCTGTGGAAATTGCTTCTGTTAACTTTCGGAGTTTTTTTCTTTTTTGTGTGTGTGTCTAATTTTTCACTTTTCATTTTGTATGGATTGAGTGTTCTGTCATGCCTTTCCTTGCCACCTCAAAAAAGCTTGTGGCAGAAAGCTAAGAGATAAGGCTTTGCTGAAATGGAGAAAAAGAAGAAATGTGACCAATTGCAATGACAAGCTTGCGCTGCGTAATTTAATACCTACTCAAATGAATTCCTGCTTGCCTAATACACTGTATTAATCAGTGTAGTAGTCAGATGGCCACAAGAAAAGACAGAACAAAAGGAGAAAGAAAGAATCTGAGGCGGGGAGAACACATCCATATTCCCAGGGAGGGATGAATAGACTTTTGGTACACTTATGTTTTAGGTGAATTGTGTCCACTTCTTCCCAGGGCTATCTGGATCAAAAGCAAGCCGATGAGAGTCATCAGTGGGGTTCCCATGAACAGCTTGGTCTGACAGACAAAAACCTTTTGCATAGCCTCCTGCCAATTAACTCCTATTCTCACACAAGGCCAAAAATGAAGTAAAATAGCTGTGAGACTACTGAATGAAACTGAGGAATCAAAGAACAGGACAAAGTTTATCAGACCCATGTTACCTAGTCTCTCCTATGACAGAGCTTCATCTAGTGCTTGGAGTGAGTGAATTCCAGATGTTTCTTCATGTACCAATGAATAGGAGAAACCAGAATGTTTGCCTTGAAAATTATTCAGAATTACATAGTTTTGTACCAGCATGACCCTTCATCTAAAAAGCTGGAGGGAAAAATTGGTTGTCATTTTCTTAATCTAAAGGAGGTTTTTTTCCTTTGTTTTGGTTTAGGTTTTGTATTCGCAATGTTTGGAAATAGGAGAGTCCATTTTACTAGTACTTGTTCAAGTAATGAAGAGCAACAAGGTACGGAAATGGCAGGAAGGAATACAAATTTAGAAATGCATCACAAGGAAGTACAATGACTGACATGATAATTCAGGGATGACAAGGCTGAATCTGGCACAATCCTAAAGCTTTAGGTTTCCCTCCTTCCACTCCAAGATAAGCCTTCCCCTTATGGCTAAACAATGGGTAATAATGAAATAAAAAAGCTGATTTTATGGGTTGGTTTTTTTTTTTGGGAGAGTTTTCCAGAATGTAAAGGAGGAAACCCCATTTGAGTGACTGGAAATCAAAAGGACTAAACGGTTAGGAAAATATTTCTAACAAAGCAAATGTTATTTTCATGCAGTATGAGTTCTGAATACATGGGCAGGCAATTACCCAATCTATTATAGGCCACTGCATATTGGATGGCAGCTACTGAACTCTTGGCTTCAACATGTTTGTATAGAGCAGTACCTTAATTCTTCTTCCCCTTTCTGTTAATGGGAAGAACAGCAGCTGGGAGGAACATTTGCTGTGGGCAGAGTGTGGACTGCATTAAGGATCAAACATTTAAGCAGAACATTTCAACAGGGATGCAGAACCCATTTAGATTTCAGCTGTGAACATGTTCAATCTTGTTTAAAATTGAGCCTCTTCGACTGCCTCTGCAAAAGCTGAGAAATACTAGAAATTAATCTTGTATTTACCTTTGAAGCAAAAGGTCACAAGAACACAGTAAGAATATCCCCTTATTTGTTTATATTGATAAACACTTAATGTAATTTTAGTATGTGTAGCTATGGTACTGTACACCCCAGAGTCTGAAAGTGGGTCTCACATCTTCTTGTGGAATTGGAATTCTGAATGGATTTTTTTTCCCAAAAATTGTATTAGATCAGTCATGAAATCCTGGAGATTTAAAAAAAAAAAAGAGAAAAGCAATATTCATGAGACACTGGTTTGAAACAAAATTCTGGAAAAAAGCCAAAGCAGAACACCACCCCATATTTCTGAATGTAGACATTTAAATAACTATGTGGAGCTGAACATTGCAGCTGAAGTTATAATGAGCCTAACCCCCAAATCCTTAACAAATTTGGAAACCAGGCCTGAATTATTTCAGCAACTTTTTTTCAAATACTGGATTAGTGCTCCTATAACATCTTGCTTGGTTTATCCTTGCTTCAGTTCTATCTTTCAGTTTATCATTGCAGTCTGAGGGTTTTACTGCCTAGCAGTTGTAGCAACAGTTTTTTGTTCAGCAGTACTGATGGATTTGACTGTCAGGAATTTGTCTGTTCACTCTTTGGTATTCTCAGGTCAAAGAATTATACAGTTCACCTATGTATTATTTATATTCATGTATTTTAAATCAACCACCTGCTAAGTTCATCTGTTGCCCTTGGACCTTATGTTCTGAGAATCACTAACTGAATTTTCTGTTTGTCTTCTCTGTCTTTCAGAAGTGGTTGTGCCTATCACACCATCTCATCAGCCTCTTTCACCAAACTAAAGCACCCTAGTCTAGCATATGTCCTCTCTCATTGAATCTACTCCACACCTTCAACCATCATTGTTGTCCTGCCTGGTACTTTTGCTAGTTTTTTTCATTTGCTTTTCTGGATGAAGGACTGTATGTAGTCTAGGATTTCCAACATCTTTGAAACAGCTGAGTTGCTTACCAATTTATGAACTTATCTTCTTTGGGTCAGGGACTTTCTCACAGATTCAGGTTTGATATGGCAATAGACTGAGATGTGAATTTCCACAGCCAGCCTGAGAAGAAATGGTAGGTATGGGACTTCTGACTGATTGTTCTTATGGTGCAAGCTGGTACTGCGGTAGTCAAAATTACTGACTTGTCCTGTATGCCTGTCTACACACACACACACACACACACACACACACACAAACACCAAGCAGCTTTATACATGGCACTTTTAGGAGAGGAAATGTACACCTCCCTTTGCCCTTACCACTAACGAAAACCCACTTCCTCCCCTGCCCCTCCCAGCTATCTCCACAATAAAACAGAGACAGAAAAAGTTGAACCTTCCCGATTCAGATGACTGCCACAAGAATATCTTTTCACCAGCTCCTGTGAATTTACTCTCATATCAACTGTTTGTCCCATTCTGAAAGTGACTGCTGATGACCAGGTAAGCCAAGCATTTGATCAGACTGCCAATTTGCCCTCCCTTCTACCAGCTTATTTTTTAGGCAGGGAGGTGAACATGCAGAAGAACACTAAAAAAAGAAATCCCCCGTGTGGGAACAATATTTAAACAAAGTTTGTAGTTCAGATTCAATAAACAAAGAGCTCAAGAAACTCAGGCACCTGTAAGAATAGTCAAACTCCCTCATTGGGAAATACAAGTTCTATTTTCCACTGCAAATAGCATTCAGGTACAGTGGGTACATGCAGTGAGGCACGCAGTGGGAACAGGTTTCTACAACACAAGTACAAAATCACCCCACTGAAACTTGTGGCAGAAAAATTAAATAACACTTATAATTTAAATTATCTCACTTATGAATGCAGTATCATCAGGGCTAGATAAATTATTGAAAAAGATGTCAAATAAATTGCCTATTGGATATGATAGCCATTTTGCTGGTTGAACAGCATTTGAACAGGTGTTCCTCCAATACAGTCCAAAACGGATTATTTGAGTGAAGTTTTAATATGACTCTTCTTCTACTAAACTTTCTTTAATGAATACCCGGGTGTGATTCTATCACCCACTCAGCATTTTTGCACTTTGATACTGCTCCCATGCAAATGATAGGAGAAAGCTTTCTACTTTACTAGATCATGCATGTCTTCAAGACCAGGAGGCCTGACCAGTGACTGCTGTTCAGTCACATTTAAAAATGCTGGTAAAGAAAGCAGAAACCATTTAAAAATATTTTAGCTTAGCAAGTAGGCAGGGCTAATCACTTTAATTTAACAATAAAGATAGTAACCTGAATGGCAGCCAAATCTATCTATAGGGAATGAAGATAATTCTGGGGAGATTCTTGTGCTGGGATTAGATGGAGTCAGTGAACCTAAAGAGATTTTTGGCACACGCAGCCCCATCATGCATATTTGTCGTTTTCTAGTTCACATGAATTTGTGCTGGGATTGGAGTAGTCTGGAGGGAAGGGGCTTGAAACAAAGACCCAAGGGTCTTTTCTTGCTTGAAGTTTCCAATCAGTTAACAGTTAGTTACACTGTGATATATTTTTAGAGTCATAAAAGCTTCTGACACATTCATTGGCTTTTTTGTTACTGCTGTGTTCAAATAGTCATGTTTCTGATCCAAAAGACTAGGCACTATTGAGCTTTGCAGTAAAAAGGAGCCAAACCAAAACTGAGGATCTAAAATACCTTTGATTTCTGAGTGGATAAAGTACAGCTATGAAAACACCAGGCCAGCCTGGTTTGTATGTCATAGTCAGATCTGGCTGGGTTTGGTTTCCTGTTCTGTTTTTAAGTTGTATCTGTTCAAACCAGAAGGTTTGTGATTACATGAGATCGTTTCTTATGGTGGAAAAAGCTCCCAGACTTTGGTCCTTTAGAATCCAAAGCCAGACTCACATTGCAGACCTTGAAATTAGGACTTGAAATGTGACTATTGATCTAAAAGTAGTTCTGATCTAGGTGTCACTTTTTGATCTGTAATACTCAGTAAAGAACCAAGAAATCAAACTACTTACAGAAAACCACACCATCTTTATAACTATATGATTACCTGTCTCAGCCTAAGACTGCTTAATTTTCAAGAAGCTTTAGGCTTCATGCTGTACACATGGAGTAACCACTGAAGCTGGGATGTGAATTCAGTCTTCCCTTGTCTCTGATGAGTGTCCTAATGACTAGGCACTATAAAAATTTTTCTTTATCCTAATGAATATTTTTATTTATATGGGGTGAAACAAGCAGTAGTTTAAAGCTAACT